>NW_028258377.1:39613161-39921796 GCF_053883595.1 Heterocephalus glaber | reverse complement strand
CAAAATGTAGTGTCAGGGTCAGGTTTAAAATAACTAAGAGCTGGGCGGCGATGTAGCTCAGTGGTGCCTTGCCTGCCTGGCAAATGCAAGGTCCTGAGTTCTATCCGGTACCAGGGAAAACAAACAAATAACTAAGAGCTCTTACAACAAGGTTCTGTTATTGTGGCAAATTAATCTTACAAATTTTTCTAGCCAAAAAGTGAATGGCAGCTGAAAATCCGTTATTTGTTTGGAAAAAATATCAAGTAAAGTAAGTAGTCCTGAGACACTTGGCACAAAACAAAGCAGGAATCACCTGTAATTGCAGGGCTTTGTCTTTTGTGAGTGAATCTGAAACACAGTAGACAAGCTAGGCCTCCACCTACCTTGTTCCTCAGTCAGATAAGTGACTCCAGTGTGTGCCCTACTGGCTTTCACATTCCCAGGGGATTGGTAAGGAATTCATTGCCTGACCAAGAAACATGAATTGCATATACTTCTCATTTGCTAAAGCTTTTTTTTTTTTTTTTTTTTTTCTTTTGGTACCCAGGATCAAACTCAGGACCTTGCCCTTGCAGGGTAGGCAGTGGAACCACTGAACTAAATCCCAGGCCCTGCTAAGCATTTTTAATGACTTCCTTGTATCCTTTCTTTTACAGAACACTTAGCAGCTGTTCCAGGGGTAACTAGATATTGGATAGGCATGTTGTTCTAAAACTTTACTCCCCTGGTGTCCAAGGCCCTCTTTTAGAGAAGTGCTACTAAGAGAAAAAAGGTGACTAAGAAGAGTTTATTTGGGCGTGGTGGTGCACACCTTTAATCTCAGCATTCTGAAAATGCTGAGGCAGGAGGATTACAAATTTGAGGCATCCTGGGCAGCTTAGTGAGACCGTGTCTCAAAATAAAAACTATTAAAAAATGCGGGGTATGTAGCTCCATGTGAGGGCCTTGGATTCAATTTCTAGTAATGCCCTCTGAGGTGGACAGAGAAATTGATTCTCATTTCTTTTAAGAAGAAGGCAAGAAATCAGTTTAAGTAGTCTAAAATTGATAATTTGATAAATAGCAATAGATTTTATTTATAATAAAAATATTACTAGAAGAAACAAGTTGGCAAGTTAAAAATTATTACCACCAACAGATACTAATAGGTTAGATTTTCATTTTTAATAGACATTAATTATTTTTAAAATGTATGTGGTTAGTTTGAATACCAGTAAAGGCTTTTTGAATGTAAGAAGGCATTTTATAAAGTGCAGCTTTAAATCAGAGAACTGCAAGTAGCAGGATAGAGTTTGAATATGCATTGTTTGGTAAAGACAGTCTGAGGTGGTGCTGCTTACCAAGAAAGACAGCATAGAAATAGGTGGAGGAAGAAGGTGGTGATTCAGCTTTGCACATACTGGTTTGTGGTGACTGGAAGACTGCAGGAGACATTCAGTAGCAGGTGAATATAGATGTGTAGCTGAACTCAGGAGAGAAGTTCAGAATGGTAATACAGGTGTCTGTCAGTTAATACACCAAGGGCCTTTTACGTGTCACATAATCTTTATAACTAGGTGGTTAAGGAGTGGATTAGAGAGAGTAGATTAAGAAATGGAGAAAGTATAGAAGAGAAAATTAGAAGAAAGGAGAGTAATGGAAAAGAGAAAGATTACTAAAGAGAGGGGAAGATAACCACGGCACACATTCTTTCGCAAGTGGACAAAGTGAATAGTAGAGAAAGAAAAAGTAGTTTTCATGTATATTACTCTCTTGTGTTTTTGTTAGTCAGCTTTCCATCACTATACCAACACACCTGAGATAATTAATGTAGAAAAGGTTTATGTTGTCTCATAGTTTTGGAGACTTCAGCTCATGATCAATTGGCCCCCTAAGTTTGGGCCTGAGGCGAGTGCGTGGCAGATCAAAATCACTCACCATGTGGTCCATGAAAGAGAGAAAGAAGAAGGGACCAGAGCCACACAATCTTCTTCCAGGGCATACAGTGACCAGGACCTCCTTCTAGGGCCCATCTCCCTTTAGCACTGCTCCTGGCACCAAGCTTTTATTTTAACATACTGGCTTTAGGGAACATTCAACATCCAAACTACAGCAGTGTTTATATTGCACAGTCTCTCAGGTTTGAGCTGGTATCTCTTATGTCCTCTATTGTAACGATACATTTATGTTTGGTGTTAAACATTTGAATTTAATTGAGTGGGAAAAGGAGGATGTCAGAAAGAAAAAGCCTGAGTAGACTGAAATGTTACCTAATTATAACCTCTAAAATATTAATGTACAAGTTGATTTATAAATGGATAATAGACATATAATCTGGGGATGAGGAAAGCTTCCTTCTTCTCTTACCTTTCCAGCCCCTTTGAGTTTTTATTGTCAGACTCCTGATTTGCCCAGGTTGACCTTGAACTTGATCCTCCTACCTTGGCCTCCCAAGTAGCTGTATCTCCAGTGATGTAATCCTTAATCTATGGTGAAAATTGACATTTGACTGCATAAGACTTTGAAGCTTCCATATGAAAGCTGTAAACAAAGTTAAACTGAAAACTACAAAATATTAGACATGGCATGTTCTTGGATCAGAGCACTCAGTGTTGCTAAAATGTAATTCTCCCCTAAATAATTGTTAGGATAAATGCAATCCCAGTCAGACTTGCAGGAAGCATTTTAATAGGCATTGATAAACTGATTCTAAAATGTATATAAAAATGCATAGAGCCCTGAAAATCCAAAGCCATCTTGAAAAATAAGATGAGGAGGTGTCTTAGCACCTGACTCAAGTCTCATGTAGTAGTGCTGGTGTAGGTTGGACAGATACACCAATGCAGTAGCTCAGAAATGGACCCACAGTCATTTCAGTAAAGGTAATAAGTCAGTCCAATAGGAAAACAAAAATACTCTTTTAGCAAATAAACGAAGAGTTGGATAGCCATGTCATACTAATAACCTTGGCCTTCGTACCACCAAATTATTTTTTAATTAAGTAAAAATAGATTATAGACATAAAATTAAATTTAGCAGTTCTAGAAGAAATAGAAAGTCTTTGTGACTTTAGGAATATGCTCAAATATTTTAGAACACCAAAAGCACAGATCATGAAAGATAAAATTGATTCAGCAGACCGTATCAAAGTTCGATTCTTCAAAAGCTACTATTAGATAGACCAGGAAAAATATTCTTAATATTTGTGTTGGACAAAGGACTTGTTCTGGAATAAGTAAGAACAAAACTCAGTAAGACAGCTGTGTTTAAAAATGAGAAAAGTTCTGAACATGCATAGCTAAAAGAAGATACATGAATGTTCAACAAACACATGAAAACACTATTGTTAGTTATCAGACAAGTGCAGATTAAAACCACTGCAAAGCAGAGTGTGATGGTGCATGCCTGTAATTGCAGCACTGGGGAGGCTGAGGCAGGAGGATTGCTGTGAGTTCGAGGCCAGCTTGGGCTACATAGTGAATTCAAGGCCAGCCTAAACTACATAGGAAGATACTGTCTCAAACAAACCAGCAAAAACCCACAGCAAGACACAACTTTAAACCCACCAGAATAGCTAAAATTAAAACAACTGAAAAAACAAAGTATCGGTAGGATATAGAGTATATCTTGGTTACTTTTTCATTGCTACAACAAGATTAGCTCACAGTTTGTAGAGGATCAGTCCATAGTCAGCTGGCTCCAAGACAGGTGGCATGGCAGGAGGGGTATTGCAGAGGGGAAACAGTCCATGGCAGGGTAGCAGAAGACAGCAAGCAGCAAGCCTTTTAGAATTTCATCCCATCTAGGCTACAAACCTATTGGGTGGTACCACCCACACCTGGGATGGGATTTCCATTATCCACACCCAGAACTATATTGAACAATTTAATGGACTAAGTTATCACATACCCTTAATACCAGTATCTTTCACCCATGGCCCAGTCACTTCCAAAAGCCCCACCTGTGAGTGCATGAGGCTGTGGAGGTACATCTAGACACAAGTCATAACAGAGCAATTGGAACCTGTATACTTTGCTGGTAGGAAAGAACTGGTGGACAGTTTCTTACAGAGTAAAACATATACTATACAGTGGTTCAGTATTTCCATTCCTGAGTGTTTTCCCAGAAGAAAATACTGTCTGTACAAACTTGTACACACATATTCATGGTAGCTATAATAGCTGGAAAGCTGGAAAAACAGTATCCACCAATAGAGCAATGGATATACACTGTATACTAATGGTATACAGTGGAAATCTGCTTAGCGATACAGTGCTAATCTTTATAGTGGAAATTTTAGCAATAAAAAGGAATGAAGTACTAAAACAGGCAATATGGATAAATCTCAACCATACTGAATGAAAAAAATCAGATATAAAAATTACATTGTGTGATCACCTTTACATAAAACTATAGTAAAGACTACAGTCATTTCAAATATAGGAAAAAAATTGCCCTTCCTGTTTCTGTAATTACATGCACCCCTACTTAGGTCTTGTATAACTAAGTTCAGAGAATAATGGCTTGTTTGGACTTTGATTAGCCACAGAGAAATAGATTTGAGATAAATAATAGTTTGAAAGATGATTTTAAAAGGAGTTTATCTTTTTCAACAGGATCTTGTACCACAAATCTTATATCACAGAGTTACTGCCTGTGCAGCTTTATTGATAATTAATAATTGGACATTAGTTAGTAATTTTATGTTTCTGGCAGAAACTTTTTATGGTATTTGATAGACCCTCAGATGCTTTCCTCCCACCTACCAATAATTTTACCCAGTCATTCAAAGTCTCTAGCATGGGATATTCGCCTTACTCGATTTTTTGCATTTTCATCCCCTTGTTATGATAAACTGCTGATAGTATTTACTTGTTTTACTTATATCTTGTTTAACTTTCGGCTCATATTTAAAAATAAATACAGTGGTACCTCGGTTCATTGAATGCTTTTGTGAACAGAATCAAATTGTTTGCAAACAGAAGTGTTTGGCAAAATTTTGTTTTTGTTTGCAAAATCTGTACAGAGTGACAAACATGACCATGACCGTCTTCGCTACACAAATTCAAACGTGGCCATCATTTCCAAAATCGTGGAACAAATTAAGTTCATGAACCGGAGGTACCACTGTATATAGAAAATTACATAGTATCTAATGCATTATTAACAAATAATTATAAAGCACATAAATACCTGTATAGATACCACTCAGATTAAGAGGTAGAAAGGGATTAAAGTCCTGTTATTCTTTAAGTAGCTCAGTGGTAGGACACTTGCCTAGCATATCCAAGCCCCTGGGTTTAATCCCTAGCACTGATCAAAAAGAAGAAAGGAAAAAAATAGTAAATTGTCAGCATTCCAGGAGCCCTTATGCACCTCTTACTGTTTGGAATCCTGGCCCTACAGCCCTGTCTTAACTTTTGTTATACTAGTTTTCATCCTTTACTTTTACACTGACATGTGTCTCCAAACAAAAGACATTGTTTTTTGGTACCGGGGATCGAACTTGGGACCTTGAGCTTGCAAGGCAGGTGCCAGAACCACTGAGCTAAATCTCCGGTCCTGACATTTTGTTTTTTGACAGTCATAGAAATTAATTTATTCCTTGTTTGTTCTGTGCTGTACTTCTCTCAAGAACATGTCAGAGTAGTTGCTGCATCGTGGTTAACTCATTTTCATTTTGTATGAATATATCATAATTGATTCTTATGTCCTTTTATTTTTCTTCTTGATGGAGTTTCAGATTGTTTTTTAAAAATTTGCAGTAAGCCAGGCACAGCAGTGGCATGTGCCTGTATTCCTGCTCTTGTGGAGGCTGAGACTGAGAGGATCACTTGAGTCCAGGAATTTGGTATCAACCTGGGCAACATGGCGAGGCCTCATCTTAAAAAAAACAAGATGGGTTATGTACAGGTGCAAATTCCTTAGGATTAATGTGATCAATGTATGTGATGAATATGTACTAAAAAGAAAGCAAATTATACCTGTGTTTGTCACTTCAATCTCTTTTCTTTTAATTCTGATAACAAATAAGAGCTTTGTATATCACAGTAGCTTTTCTTAATATGTATAGTGCCTTTGTATACTCCATGTAGTCCTTCATCTCAGACCTGTGAAATTGGAGTGCAGCATTCTGTTGTATAACTTAGAACACGGAGGGTGCTAGAGCTCATCACTTGCCCATGCTGACATTTCTAGAGCTTACTGCAGCACCTTATACACTGTTCTCCTTATGCCAAACTCATTTATAAGTGAAGAGACTGCTTTTTAATTCAGGGAAACTGCCGGTCACTAGCTGAGTGGCTTTGGATAATTCTCTTAAAGCTAAATAGTAAATGAGTAAATTTCAAGGTGTTTCAGGTTCCTTCCTTTTCTAAAATCTTGTGTCTTAGAAATAAATTTCTGAGTCAGTGAGATATCTCATGCTGTAGACTACTCTGACTCTTCATTTATGTGTAATGTGCTGAGTGTGTGCAAAGGCAAGTTTTTATGTTGATGTTACTACAGAGTGGCACTCCTTTTGCTATTAAGAGCTCTTTTTAAGTATAAGTTTTTAAAAATAAACTTGTTTTAGGCAGCTTTCACCTGAAGAAGTGGAAATATAGTTATGGAGTTAAAATGGAAGTAAAATAGCTGCACCTGGCTGCAGATGCCTAGCATATGGGAGGCTGAGGCAGGAGGATTGCTGTGACTTCAAGGCCAGCCTGAACTGCATAGTGAGACCCTGTCTCAAACAAACAAACAAACAAACAAAAAAGGAAGTAGTAGAGTACAGCTATTATTAGTCACAGTGGAGATTTTTCTGAAGACTTCAAGGGGTCTAGCTATGTGTTTTAAGGTTATACATTTTAAAGGAAATTTTAAAAAGGAAGTTTGTTGAAGAAAACAAGACACATTCCAAGGGACCTTTGAATTTCTTTCTCTTTTTTTTTTGAGACAGGGTCTCACTCTATAGTTCAGGCTGGCCTTGGGCTTACAGTGTAACCCAGGCTGGCTTTGAACATCCAGCAATCTACCTGCCTCAGCCTGCTGGGATTGCAAGTGTGTCCTCCATTGTTTGAAAAGTTTTGTTTTGTTTTTTTTTGGTACCGGGAATCAAACCTCCGGTCCTTGTGCTTGCGCAGCAGGTGGAGAAACCACTGAGCTAAATCCCTAGCCCTGTTTGAAAAGTTTTAAGATCTGTGTATTCATTTAACAAATAAAAATCCATGGAGTCATAAACATCCCCTTGGTTTGGAAATAACATCTCAGCAGTTTCTGTTTTACAGTGGAAACAAAAGCACAGATTGTTATACTTTAGTGCCCCACCGCAGTACTAGGGATTGAATCTAGGGCCTCACACACACTAGGCAAGTACTGTCCTGCAGAGACAGGGTCTCACTGAGTTTCTTGCACTGGCCTGGAGCCTCCCAAGATCCCCCTGCCTCAGTCTCCCAAGTAGCTGGGATACCAGGTGTGTGCCACCACGGTCAGCTTTAAATAGTCATTCTTCAACTAAACCTTAGAAGAAAGTATTGTAAACCTTTTTTTTTAAAGACAGGGTCTCGCTGTGTATTCCAGCCTGGCTTTGAACTCACTACATAGTCCAGGCTGGCCTTGAACTAATGGCAGTTGTCCTGCTCAGCCTCCTGAGTGCTGGGATTATAGATGTGCACCACCATGTTCAGTTTGTAAACATTATTCTGAAAGTAGTACATGAGAACGGGAAAATGTAAATTTTTAAAAAATTGCTTTACTCTAAATGTGAAGGAAACTGGAATTTGGGGAAATGTAGAGGTGATAAAGTGTTTATTATAAAGTATGAAACCACTTTAAGCAGCACTTAGTTAAAACTAGTGAAGAAAAGGAAAGCACAACACCTTCCCGAGTAAGGTTCGTATTTGAAGGTAGTTTCTGGCAACTTAGATGTAAATGAGAAAATGTGTTACTGGAGGAGAATAAACCAAACAATAGATTTGAAAATATCAGAGTAGCTCCTTATTTATGTGTGCCATGAAAATGAAAAGCAAAGAATTTTCACTTTCAAACAAAGACCTGTTTATAGAATTGGTTAAAAAGACGTTTCATTTCAAGTTGACTTAATAACCAAGTTCTTTGATCCAGGGTGGAATTCAACTTGTTTCCAGGCGACATTTTATCACCGAGCACTGAGTCAAAGTTAGGAGCAGTCCCTGATGTGTTGCTGCACAGTAGGATGAGTAGAGAACAGTAGTGTGCTATACATTTCAGAAAGAAGGATTTTCAGAGTTGTTCACCATAAAATATAAATATTTAAACATAGCACAATACATACATGTATAAAACATTATGTGGCACATTATGTATAATTTAAAGTGTTTTTGTATACCTTTCAATTTTAATTTTTATTGAAACCTTTGCAATACGTAATTAACATTCATCATGGAGTATATATCAGTTAAAAATAAGTTTAACTTAAAGAAAGACCAGCACTGAAATAATGCTTATTATAGTGTGAATTTAATCTTACATTCTTGCTAATAAGATTGGGCAAGGGCTGGGGATTTAGTTCAGTGGTACCACTGCCTGCCTGGCAAGTGCAAGGTCCCGAGTTCAATCCTCGGTACCCCCCAAAAAAACATTTTAAAAAGATTGGGCAGAGGGGACGGGGATTTACCTCAGTGGTTCTGCCGCCTTCCTTGCAAGTGCAAGGTCTGAGTTCAATCCCCAGTACCAAAAAAAAAAAAAAAAAAAAAAAAAAAAAGATTGGGCAGAGGAGATAAGAGAAGCATGTCGTTCTTTTTGAGCTAATATAACTCCACAGTATTTACCTAATTCAGTGGACAAAAAGACTGCCACTTCCTAACTTTAGTTTGGGTGTTTGTCCCTGGTTAAAATAGCATTCCTGGTTCTGAATCGATGGCAAGAATGTATGTAAGTTTTTCTTCCTTTTGCTCTTTCTTGCATGCATGTTTAAATCTCAACATATGGCTCCTATCCATGTTAGGAGACTTCTCCTTGGACTCTGTGCTGCCCAGATTTGTGACATTGAGCATATATCCATTTAACCTTCACCGCAGGTCTTCATCTATATAAATACCAAAGTGACCATCCCTCCTGTCTTACCCAGAATGAGAGTCGTGACTTTGGAGAAAGCAAAAGGGAGGAATTCAGTGTTCAGGTTCTGTGATCCTGTAATGTGGTTGTTTCTGATTTATAGTTAGCAAAGCTTATAAATACGTATGGGGTTTCCTTCAAAAGTTTATAAATATGTGATTTAGAGTTAATCAGTTGGGAAAATGTTAGGATCTCTTTGGGTAATCGAAGTAAGCCGTCTTTGGTCTTTTCAAGGTTGGCTTTTCTCCTTCACACTACATACGACATTATCTTTCTAAATTTTATATCTGTTCTTGCAAACATTGCCTCCATTTGGCTCTCCCGCTTTGCTTTTCTGTAACCTACTCTCTGTACACACTCCTGTGAAGCTCCTGTCACCAGGGCCACCACGTGCCTGTGCTGGTCTTTGTGGGTAGTTCCCCATCTCTCCTGCCTCACTGCCAGTGGGTACTGTTACCGGCTTCCTCCTTGACTGGGTTCCAGTGGCACCTCATTTACCGGATTTTCCTTCCCTGTGCCTTTACCTTCTTTGTAGACTTCTCTTTTTCTATGGGTCACATAAATGTGGTCATTCCTGAGTTCTCTGATAAGCCCTCTTGGCTCGTCATGATGCTCTTTCCTCTAGAGTGTTGTCATTGCTTCAGTTGTAATCTGTTCATTGTTTTAAGACATCTCCTTGAATTCAGGCCTATAGGTAGGTCCAACTGTGGAAATCTTCCTGCCTCAGTCTCCCAAGTGGTAGGATTACAGGTGTGCACCACCACACCTGGCTGAGGCTTCTTCTTTTGTCTCTGCTAAACAGTGTCATTATCTCAGAACTGTCCTATGTATGAGGGTGGATCACAGTTGGTGAGGTCATCTGCAGAGTCGCAGCTTGGCAGGGTAATCAAAAGTAAGTCTACTCTCTAACTTCAGGCCCCGAGTGACAAAGTTCTCCCGGTGACCTTGGGGCAGGATTGTCTAATAGCCAAAGTCACAGAAGGATGCATGATTTAACCTGTCCAACTTGGTGTGCAATTCTAATTTCAATGGGTAAGGCAAGTGGTAATTTAGTTTAAGGTTTTTGATGAGCTATAGCTGGTTTATTATTAATCATACATCTGTGTGCTGTGTTAATTACTGTGATGGTTGTCTGTGAGAACAGGGTTAAACTGAAGAAACATGAAAATGAGGGCCAGGGATTTAGTAAAGGTCCTGAGTTCAATCCCCGTACCAAAAAAAAAAAAAAGATATTATTTCCTCTTGGAATTAGAGACATATGATAATCATAATGTTCTAATTACTATTTTTTTATTAAAAACTTATTAGATTATACTTTTATAATTATATGGCATATTTATATAAAGTATAAATACACAATTATATGCTATATAAATTATATAATTTATATATAATTATAATGATAGAATGCTCCATGAAGGCAAGGATTTCTGTTTTAATTGTTACATCCCTAGCATTTGACACTTGCAGTGTCAAAAAATAATTTATTGAATAAGTGTCAGTTTGTTAAAATCTTGATTTTTCAGTGTGTGTGTGTGTTTCTTTTTTTTTGGTACTGAGGATCGAACTTGGGACCTTCCGCTTGCGGGGCAGGTGCCTGAACCACTGAGCTAAATATTGGCCCTTCAGTGTGTATTTTGGGGGTAATGTTTCAGTTTCATCACAGATTTAAGAAGTTAGTGTTTCCAAGGGTAAGTAAACTTATTTTCTTCTACTTTTTCTTTTTTGTTAGGCTACTTGCTGTAGGCCTTGGGTCAAGATAGCAGTCTCACACCTTCCTGCTGCTTCAGAAAGGAGTGTGCAGAACCAGAAGCAAAGAAAGGAAGCAATCTGTTTCTTCACATTGACTATAAATTGGACTCTGAAGAACAGGACACAGTGAAGTGGAGCTGTTACCCTGACGGGACTTTGCTCGTATTGAAGACCACACTCGTGGGGCTTCCAGCAGTGAGATTTCGAACCGTCACTGGTGCTCATTCACATCTCGAGCTGGAAGATGAGTGAGCTCTGGCTGTGTTTCAACTGCTGCATCGCAGAGCAGCCTCAGCCTGTAAGTATGAAAATGTTTGTGTGCAGCGAGTGCATGCTTTCTAGACACACTGCTGGTTCCCACGCTGGCAGTGGCCACCCCACAGCTATATAGGGCAGTTCTCAGTGTTTTCACAGAGCCGTCTGTGAAACAGGAAAAAGTTGAATGTGATTTGAGTAAATATTGTGTGAAGAACCGCGAGGCCGTTGTAGGTGACTGTGAAGATGGTGTTGGCCTACCGCTTGCGTGCCTGGAGGAGCAGGAGAAAGACAGCCCAGGTGAAGCAGACAGGGCAGCCTCGGAAATTAGTGCAGGAAGAGGCAGTAGCCATGTTCCCTTCTTCTCAGCACACTCATTTGCCTCACTGTAGGCGGCCCCTGCCCCAAGCCCCACGCTGGGGCGCCACCTGTGGCCAGCTCCCTAGGCTGGCCTTGGGCTGGGACTCAGAGCCGCTGCTTTGTTCCCCCTGACCCGGGTGATGGAGGAAGAATGACAGAGACACGGGGTCAGCTGAACGTGGGCAGCCAGGGGTCTGTGCCTCTCGCAGGCAGAGAGGCCCGAGCCTTTGGCTCCCCTCGCTTTTATTCCCCAGACACCGGCACAAGCAGTCAGAGTAACACAGGATGCACCTGGTCTCCAGCAGCCATCGCTACATCCCTGGTAAACAACTGGACCTCAGCTGTCTTCGCTTTTCCCTGAGAGGCGACCAGCGCCGAGTGCGGCCGTTCTCCTGTGTGCTCACAGGGACGCCAGGCGGGCCTCAGCTCTCTGGTCCTCGACACCTCACAGCAGCCCTCTGAGGAGATACTGTCACCCTGTCTTTCAGTTGAAGCAGGTTGGGTTTTTCCCCAGGGTCACGTAGGCGACAAGTGCTCTTGGCTCCTTCTTCGAACGTGGCCCACTTCTGGGCCTTTAGCATGCTGTTGTTACTTCTGCCCAAGACTTGCCTGCCAACCTCCTAACTCCTGTTCATCTTTGAAGATGCCTACCTTAAAGGTCATCTTTGTAAAATCTTCCACCTTCTTTCCTCTTACATAATATCTCTATTCCCTCGGCCCTTTAGTTTACTTTTCTCTTACAGCATAGGAAATAGTAAATGACTGTTCCACAGTTTCTCTCACCCTATTCTTAATTCTTTAGGGCCTGACATTTCTGTTTTCAGGATCAAGTACACTACCTTGGCCCGCATAAGTGTACATGCGGGCGGCCTGAACAGTGCATTTGTATTTTACTGAGTTTTGTAACAATGTAAAAAGGAAGAGAAGGGTTAAATTAGGATGTAATTGTACAAATGATAGACTTTTGCTTTTTTGAGATACGGTCTTGGTATGTCGTCCATGCTGACCTTGAACTCACTGTATAGCCCAGGCTGCCCTTGAACTTATGGGAATCCTCCTGCCTCAGCCTCCCATAAATTGTTTATTATAGAAATTCGTATAGTATATATGAGAAAATTTAAAAATGAAAGTAGTGCTTTTTGCCCCTTTCTCCAATCTAACTGATCCCCAGATGAAATCACTTTTGGAGATTAGTATTTATCCCTCTAGATACCTGTCAGTTAATACACACATACATTTACATAGGTTTTATTATTTTTAAGTGTTTATACTATACATCTTCTGTCATTTATAATCCACTGTAATCCACTATAATCTCAAGAGAAAATGTCAAGTTTAAATATAACTCATTCCCATCACTATAAAGTCTTAATAGTATTTGTGACATAAATATATCATGAAATAGTTAATTTTTCTATTGATGGTCTTAATTTATAGCATGTTATCGTTTTTAATTTTTACTTGATTACTAGGGAGGTTAAAAGCCTTCATTTATTGAGTACAAATTTGTATAGTTCCTCTTTCATCAAATGTCCAGGTGATACTGTAGTCTCCAATTTAAATGGGGTTGTTTGACTTTAACTGTGCTCAATAACTATTATCAAACACTTATTGTGATTGGTAAGTATTATAGGTGTTTCTTATCGTATAGCCACTTTTTTAAACTTTGTGTAGTCTTTCATTGTAGACAAGTTTCCCTTTAGAATACTGTACTGTTACCACCATAATACTTTAAAGACCTGCTACCCTGGGTTGTTTTTTTTTTTTTGCCACTGGGAATCAAACTCAGGTCCTTGTGCTTGTGCAGCAGGTGGCGAAACCACTGAGCTAAATCCCCGGCCCAAGATTGTTTTGAGTTTGAGAGTGATTGGGTGAAAATCGATATCTTTAATATTTTGTGTCATGGAATTGAGATGCTTGGCTTGTGTCTTTTATATAAAGTTTATATCTTTATAAAGTTTTCACATTTTATCATGTAAACTTTAACATTCTTGTTAGATTTATTCTGTGTACTTAATGAATTTGTATTACTATTTTGAAATACTATTTTTCTGTTACATTTCCTGATGTAACTAATGTAAATGGTAGGAAACTGTGGCAGTTAGACTGGATTATCAGCTTGATCAGTAAAGCACACGCCGGGCGTGTGGGCCATGGAGGCTGACCTTGGGGACCCTGGCCCTCCTCACTAGGTGTGTCCCTGCTCTGCTTCCAGCCTCCTGCACTGAGCAGCCTCCTTCACTCTGCTCTGCCCTGCGCCTTTCTCCTTTGGAGCCGGTGATCACGGACTGAAACCCCTGAAACCGAGAGCCAAATTAAACCTCTTCTCCTCTAAATTGTGGCTTGGAAATCTTTTCCCAGCAGTGGGAAAGCTGACCAATATAGAAGATGTTACTTTTTATGTGCTAATTTTTTATCCAGACATGTTACCGAGACACTTAGTTTAGTAGTGATTTAGTTGAAGCAATTATCTTATAAAGATCTCCATATAGTGACTCTTGGTGATTTCCCTATATTTAAGCTTTTGTCTTTTCGAATCTTAATACCATTAGTTAAGACCACCACTGTAATAGTGAGTAGTATCCAGTATAATGTTATAATGTCCTTCTGTACCTGAGTTTAACGGGAAAGTTCTAAGCTCTTTAATCATGATATGAGCCAGTATGTGTTTGAGTGAACGCTCTTGAAAACTGCATGTATATTTCAGTTATTGTATATATTTTATAATATATGGTATTAAAGTAGATTTTCAATACTTTAAAAAAAAAGTTTGTGGGACACTTGAATGCTATTGTCATATTGTTTTTTGTGTGCCTTGTAATGTTTTGTTAAACATGATGTATTAGGTAAAAGGAACCAGGGCAAATAGTCCTTTAGTGTGAAGTTTTATGTTTATTTGCCTGGGATTTAAGCCATTTTATTATTTGCTGTTGGTGATGGAGAATGAAATTCCTCTGCTGTCCTTGTTTGCTATCTTTTCTTCTTTGCATACTTGGGATGCAACCCAGGGTACATGCTAGGCAAACACTGCATCGATGAACTGCTCCCTGGCCTTTTGTTTATTTTATTTCGAGACAGAGCTTTGCTAAGTTCCTTTTTCAGTCCTCTTGCTGCAGCTTCTTGAGTAGTTGGGATTTACTGGCATGTACCATGGTATTTGACTTGGTGTTCTTGCTTTTTACGTCTTTTTGGCTTTCCCTTGAGATCCCTTAAGTAAGGTCTGGGGTTTGCATTTGTTGGGATGACAGTTGTGTTACACAGGTGCTCTGTGGGTGTGGGGCGGTGTGGGGAGGAGGAAGCATTGCGCAGTGCTATGGTAAGGTCTCAATCTACAGTGAGTGTGTGCTCCTGGTCTGTGTCCTGCACTTGAGCTTCTCAGTTTTGTTGTTTTAACCCTTCGATGAGACAGAAAAAGGGCACTGGAGTTGGGAATTACGCATCCACCAAAGTGGTTAGTTTCTGGTCAAACCCCAGTTGGCTAGGCTCTGGAAGGGGTTTCTCTTGAGGGGGAGGCCTTGTTGAGAACAGAATGCTCTGGCTTACTTCAGCATGGCTGTCGTCCCCCACTTTGCTGAAACACGAGAGAGTTTTCTGTCTTCACTCTGAGATTATGGTTGGTTCCAAAAGGTAAAACCTACAGGTTTGGGGGGGACCTCCGCAAAGACGCCTTCCTCCTGGAGTACTTAGCTCTCGGACTTGTCCACACTGGCTTGCCAGAGTTTGGGCTTTCCTGCACAGTCCTGGGCCATGGAGAGGTTTCTGCTCTGACGGATTGTGGTTCAGTTTCTGAGCCTCAGTTTCCTTTGCGACTCCATTCTTTGATACATGTAAGCAGAGCTGAGCAGCTCTTTTCTTGTGGAGGGGAGTGACTTCTGAGTTCGTGTATGCTAGAACAGAAAGCAGAAGTCAGGCTGGTATGCTTTTAAAGATTGATTGATCGGTTACCAGTGACCAGAGTATACACTTAAATGAACTCTATTCAAGTATGTGACGCAAGCTTACATGCTCATAGCTAAACGAGGCAGTGATTACAGTTGCTGGATCATAAGGCTCTAGAGTTACGAGCCATCTGAAGTATATTTTTTATACATAAAAGTTTTGCAGCTTAAAGTTTTGCACACAACATTTAAGATGTTCATTGCTCTTTAATAAATACATATTTGGGCCAGGGATGCAGCTCAGCAGCACAGCACCTGCCTGGCAAGCACAAAGTCCTGAGTTTGATCCCAGGTACCAAAAAAACCCACCATACATACATATTTATATTAAGTATCCCCAGAGATTCTATGGACACTTGATTTCTTAACCTTTTGACTTGCTGAAGAAAGCGCACAAAACTTAATGGGCCGTGTGGTCACCGTAGTGGAAGAGCGTGCTGTATCGGTAAACAGATTTAAACCATGCAGCTCACAGTTTTGTCTCTGATTCTACCGAAATCAGGACTGCCTGTTCTGCAAGCTGCTTGGTCATCTCTAAAGGTCTCTTGCCAAGCATGTATTGAAGTACAGTGCTGCTTGCCAGCTCTCCCACTCATTCTTTGTCACCCCCTGCTCTTGCACATTCCATGTGTGAAAAAGAAACAGACCAATATTGGGAAGGAAATAAAAAGCATTTTTCTGAGTAGTAGCATAAGAATCATTTTTCTCTTCCTACTCCTCCATTTGCCACAGTACAATGGACAGTATAATTAGGCACCAATAATTTCAGCTGTGATTGTCCAAAACTTTTCGATTAGCTATAGATGCTGTATGTAGGTCAGTGGGGCACAGGTGCCACAGCCGGCTGTTTGTATCATTGAAAGATCGAAAAGGTTCGCCATTAATGCTGTAGGCGCTGTCACTAGATACGGCTAAGGTTGGATAGTTGCTGCTTTGCAGCTTAATTTTTTTTTTTTTTTGGTACCGGGGATCGAGCTCGGGTCCTTGCGCTTGTGAGGCAGGCGGCGGAACCACTGAGCTAAATCCCCGGCACGCAGCTTAGTTTTTAAAAAAGTTTTCTAGCTCTTTTTAGGATGGTAGTGAGATAGTCATCGCTTACTGGTTGTGTATCTGAGTACTGCTGAACTTTCAAGGTATCCTTAAAAACAATGCCCATCGATTTACAGGAATAAAGCTCACATTCCTGCTCATATTTGATACCTTCCCATTGAATGGTCCCTTGAGTGGCCCTGATGCAGTGTGGTACGGTTTGTTTCTTCAGACATGTGCACACAGTCTCCATACCTGAGTGCGTGTCACACCTAGGGATTTCCAGAAAAGCCAGGTAGTGACGATGAAACACCCAGCAAAACACGTCATTTCTAACCCCATGGCTGTCGCTGCTGAAGGGGATATTCGGATGTAAGTAACCACTGTATAGATGACGTCAGGTGAGGGTAACTGCTCTGTGGGAGGAAAAGCAGCAAAGAAGCTAGAGAATGGTGTGAGAGAAAGTGGGCATGTTTATTTAAATAGGTGTTCGGGGAAGGCCCGTCACATGAAGTGATGGCTGGACGGGGGGGGGCCCGCGATAGGGGGATTTCAGGGAGTCAGCTGCAAAGACGCCGCCGAGTTAGTCAGAGGAACCGGGAAGTGCGGCGGTTCTGGACATGCAGTGCTTGTGTGTGAGAGGAGCACCCAAGAAGGCAGCGCGGCTGTAACCAGGGGCCCTCGTCGGGAGTGAGCACAGAGAGGCACAGAAGGGCCAGCTCATGTGTGGCCTCTGGATCACGAAAAGCCCAGGATTTCATTCTTTGTGAAACGGGAAATCATTAGATGGTCTTGACGAAAGACAGATGCTCTTCTCCAGCGTGTGCGTGTTACCGTGCGCTGGTCAGCCATGCTGCACTTCTGGCCAGCGAGTCCTCCTCGGCTGATGGAAAGGAGTAGGTAGTGTGCTCAGCGACACGCTGTCTGTTCCCTGCAGTAGCTTTTCCTCCTGCCATTTTGCTGTTCTGATGCACAGTTTGAGTGCATAATGGTGCTGGAGCTCCCGCAGTGGAACAAAGGCGGCACTGTGCTTGGCGTGCAAGGTTTCTTCAGGGGCAGCTGTTGAAGTAATTGAGGGTGGATTGCTACAAGACCCCAGTCATCCTGAAAAGCATCCCAGCCATTATTGCTGCCTGAGAGGACAAAACAGCAGTTCTGTGAAAGGTTGCTAAAGGAAACGCTAGCTAAGGTTACTCACAATTTCAGGGGATTTATTATAAAGTAGAACAGCGATTGCCCAAGTGTGGTTCATCACTAGACACTGCTACAGTAACCTCGGGTGGTACAAGTTTGTTAAAATGTCCATTTCTAGGAACCTCACTTCACACTCGTAAAGGGAGGTATGACAAACAAGTCATCTTTTTTCCTTTTCCTGAAAACACAAATGTGCATGCTGTTAAATTGTTTATTCTCACAATAAAGTCACATCATATAACCATGAACACTTAGGTCAATGAATTTACTTAATATATTCTTATCAGTTGAAGAATGAAACATAACACTGCTTTTTTAGAAAGACATTGGAGAGGAGTGATTCGAATGTTTTAACTGCATTACTAAGCGTAGAAGTCCAAAGACTGATATACTGAGACTGCCTGTCCACCCTGCGAAGGGCTGCCGTATTTCCTAGTAGGCACAGTCAGCTTTGGGATGTCGATAGCTTGCTTGGCTCTGGTGCGTCTCCCAAAGGCCCCTGTGTGACAGGCGAGGTCTCCCGGGAGCCCTTGGAGGGAGTGGAGCTTTAGGAGGTGGGCTGCTGTTGTTGGCGTCCCCGGCATAGAGACCCCTCAGAGGGGACTGTGGGAGTCCAGTTTCTTTCTTTCCTCTCTTCTCTTTGCTTCCCAACTGCCATTTACTTCCCCTCCTTGGGCTCCCAGCATTGCATACTGCTGCACAGCTGATCATAGATGGAGACCTCTAAAATTTGAACCAAAAGAAATCTTTTCTCAGGTATCTTGTTACACTAACGAAAAGCTGACTAGCACAGGTCTGGTAGATGGGTTTTTGCTGTATATTGTACCTCTGCAGTTCTTTAAATATTAACTGTAGAGGCAGTTAAATTTGTCTGTATATACAGGTATTTGAAAAACTAGAAAAGTTCTTGGCAAAACTGAGAGACAGATTTTGATTTTCAGCCATGTTATTTGTCCCCTTAACCACTTAGGAACTGTTGGTAAGCCGCTGTCCATATCATTTAGTATGAGTTCAGGATTAGAGTCCAGACTCTGAATTCTCTTGTTCCTTTGTCCATCATCATCCCAACCCCACTGTATCTTCTGTTTGCTTTATATTGTCTTGATGTCTGGGAGGGGAGATCCAGTCTGTTCCTTTTTTTGGTAGTGTTCTGGTCAATCTTAGTCTTTTACTTTTCCATACAGATTTTAAAAATATTTTGTCAGCTTTTCCAGAAGACCTTTTAGCATTTGGATTAGACTTGTGAGTCCCAGCCAGCTGTGGTGGTGCATGGGTTGTAATCCCAGCCTGAGGAAGGTGAGGCAGGGGGATCTTAAGTCTGAGGCCAGCCTGGGTAACTGAGGGAAGCACTGTCTCAAAATGAAAAATATAATGAGCTGGGGCTGTACAGGTAGCTCAGTGGAAGAGTGCTTGCATAGCATGCACAAGGCCCTCGGTTCAATCCTCAGTATCACAAAAAACATTTTCATAAAAGCTTTAACTTAAAATTTTTAAATATATTCAAATAGGCAATAGTACAATGAACCTTAGATACTTGTCTTTAAGCTTTGACCATTTCAGTTCTTATGTGTTCTTATCTCATCCCATCTGTTTTCCTCTCCTGTATTATCTTGACACCAAATCCAAATGATTGTATTATTTTACCCATAAATATTTCAGTATTTATCCCTAGAACATAAAGACTGAACATAACTACAATACTTATTTTGATACCAAAAATTCATAATTTAAAAAGACTTATTTGACATACAAAAATATATGATAGTAAATTGTTATGATACAGGTATCACTCGTGTTTGGAAAGGCCAGGACTCTAAGCCTCGTATGTGCTTTCTAGCTACATCCTTGCTCCAGCGCCTGGGGGAACTGCTCACCGGTTTTTATGGTAATCGCTTTCTTTTTCTGTTTTAAACTTTTAAGTATGTTGCTCTAGCCCACTGAAATGGGGTTGTAGTAGATAGCATCTTGCACTTTCTTCTTTAATTCCATGTGCGGTAGAGGTGGTGGAGCTCCCTTATGTTTTGTTGTATGGCTGCACCACAGCACAGCTCTTGTGAGAATCTGGGCTGTGACCGGTGGGAGGGGGAACAGCTGAACAGCGCTCCTCTGCGTTTGTGTGTAGCCCGGAGGCTGAGTGCAAGTCTCTGAGCTGTACACCTGCAAGGGCAGTGGCTGGCTCCAAAGACTAAGGACCTTTACCTTTTTACTTTTTTTATTTTTTGGTACCGGGGATCGAACTTGGGTCCTTGCGCCTTTGCAGCAGGCGACGAAACCACTGAGCTAGATCCCCAGCCCCAGACGTTCACCTTTATCAGGCAGGACCGAGTATTCTAAATTGGGTGTTATCATTTACATTCCTTCCAGCAGTGTGAGGGTTCCATTGTTGTATATCCTCACAGAATTAATATTTTCATACCTTTACATTGTTGTCATTTGGCATCTGTTTCAAGATTAGCCTTGTATTATCTTGCTTTTTAATTTGAGAGTGAACAGTAATACTGACTTACTTGCTGTTAGGTTATGAGCTTCAGGATTACACAAAAATTAGAGATTTTTTGAAATAAAATTTCCCAGATCAGCTTTTCCCCATTTTTGCTTATCAGCACATTCCATTCATAGTATAGCACAAAATCGGTCTGTTTGTCTTTTTTTTCCCCCCCTTTCCTTTTGAGACTGGGTGGGCTGGCCTTGAACTCACTGTGTAGCCCATGCTGGCCTCAAACTCCTGGCAATTTCCTGCCTCAGCCTCCCAAGTGCCAGGATTGCAGGGATGTGCTACCTTGCCTGGGAAGTGTGATTGGTTTTTAAAGAAACATTTAGATAAATTGAAGCAGTTTAACTGTAGATACTATAACATCTTCCATTTTTGTATTTAGTTTCAACTATGGTTAAACCTTTCTCCTGTTTTCTAGTAACTCTTATAGAAATAAATGCAGTAAATAGCCATCTGCCAGCCTATATACTAAATATTAGTAGGGCATAGTTTTTCCAGTGATGAAAAGTAAAAGTAGTAGTTGTATTTTCTCCCACGTCTCAGTAGAAAATTGTAAGGACCCCAAGTCCCATGTTGTAGACCAACAGTTGTGGGACATGGAATCTGTAGTCCTTTCAAATACGTGTGTAGGAAGGTAGGGCTGGAGTTCAGAAGTAGGACTGTATTATCTTTATTATGATAAAAGTGATAACTGTGGAAAGGAAAACTCAAGAACTTTTTGATGAACAAGAAGAAACTTTAAATAATTTTTAAAAACATATGGCACGTAAGCCCCCGAGTACAATTTTTTTTTCTGTCATGGTCTTTCCTTGTGTTTATAGTCTTCAGCTAGCAGGCGTGTTAGAGTCTCTGAGGCCTATTAACTGGCAGCTTTTAGGAATACTGAAGCATTCTTGAAAGATCTATTGTTTGCAAGTCATCTGACCACATCTAGGAGATTATTGTGCTTATCTAGAAAACAGGCCTTCAGTCACAAGCTCTGCCTTGTGTAGTGGTGTGAAGGTCTGCATCACATCATGAGGCCACGGATTCTCAGAATAGCTAAGATAGCTAAAATGCTTCTGTAACACTAATAGCATGAAATTATTTATTTTTCTCTTGGGTTTTTATAAACCTAGACACAAATTGCAAGAATGAAGAGGATTAAGCCGTTTTGTTTCATAGAGTTAGTGTGATTAGGCTCTGATTCTCACATGGCCTTGGTATATACAAATAGGAAAGGAACTCAGATTTTATTTTAAATCAGTCATAGGCAGGTATACTCTGGGAAATACACTGCTGAGGACTAGCAGTCCTCAGTGAAATACAGTGAAATACACTGTTTACGACTCGCTTTAGTGCTATGTCGCTAAAGACAAGTGAGGCTTTAAGTGACTGTCTAGGATTATAATAGGTTTTAAGTAATACTTTGGGACTGGTTTTACGATGTCTGTAGCAGATTGAACATCTTTAAAAGCACTTTTGAAAAAATCTGTTCATCTGCGAATATAAGCACTTTGTAAACCATTCTGTTTTTCATCCTCTGCTTTAAACTTACTTGTAACAAGTAAGAATTAGTGTAGATGAATTTTATTAGCACCTCGTATACAAGGGATTTTAGCTGAGGGCTCAGCTCTGCGAAGTACTGAGTGCTCTAAAGTTTGGCCCGGTGTCTTAGCATCTTTGTAGACAGTAAAATTCTGTTTTTTAGATATTTTTAGTAATTGTGTTTGATTTATTTTTATAGATTTAACTTCTAGTTCCTTGACAAGCTGTTTCTGGTTTTTCTTCATTGTTTTCTTTTTGGTGTTGCTGGGTAATTAACTCAGGGCCTTGTACCTGCTAGGCACATGCTCTACCAGGTACTCACACCTCAGTGGAAAGCCATTTCTTTCACTCATTTTCTTCTGTTTTAGCAGGTGCATTATCCTTTGTTTTGTTTTTATTTGTAATTTTTTTCATTTGTGAAATGAAATTTATGTACAGTCATAAATTTTTACCTCTTAAAGGATTCTAAGCAAACGTTTAGTCAAGTGTATATGTGCATACTTGGACTACACTTGCAAACTACTGTAGTACCATATTCAAAACTATATCAGTAAGTTAACTAGCAAAGTAAATTAAAACATAGATCCTTCTACATTTTGTTGTTTTTGCTTTTGAGACAAGGTCTCACTATGCAGTCCAGGCTGGTCCTAAACTTAATATATAGCCCAAGCTGTCTTTGCGCTCAGTAGTTCTCCTGCCTCAGCCTCCCACTATGCCTGGTTTCCTTTTGCGTTTAAGACCAGTTTTCTTTCTAGTGTATTTCAGTATACTCAAATGGAAATGAATACTCATACTGAATTTGCAGTTGAATTATGTGACTGTGCAAATATATACCATTAGTTTTGGTAAGTTCTGTTAAACCAGCACTATTGCGGTGTTTTGATCTACCTGGGTAGCATCTGGATGGTGTCTTTGCTGGGATCGTAACATACACAGTACTTGAGCATGTCTGTCATGTGCACATGCATGTAGTGTAGGTTGTTTTGATACTGAAAACTGTTAACTGTCAGTCCTGCATATAAGTAAATAGAATCTCCTTTGGATTAACGAAAAAATATTAAATGGTATTTTCTCACCTGCTTAAGGGCCCATAAAATTAGTAAGAAACATAATTTCCATCGTACTTAGCTGTGGGTAAATGACTTTATTTTTAGGACCTTCAAAGCATATTTTTTAAAAATCCCAACAAGTTCTTTAGGTTCTCTGTAGGTTTTAGAGTTATTATGTTACCGACTGGTGTGATTTCCAGTGCTGGTAGTTATTTACTGTTTGTCCCTGAGGGGATTAATCAAACCTCTACAGATGGAAACCTCACAGGACTCAGTATATCAAAGTGAGTAGTAGGGGCCAGGGATTTAGCTCAGTGGTTCTGCCACCTGCCTCGCAAGCGCAAGGACCCGAGTTCGATCCCCGGTACCAAAAAAAAACAAACCAAAAAACCCTAAAGTGGAGTAGTGGATTAAAATACATTAAATAAGGTAATTTATGTAAAATGCCCAACACATAGTGCCTGGCACACATATGTTATAGATTTTCAATTGCTAAGCTACAATTTCCTAGTACTCTCACTTTAAACTTTTTTTTTTTTTTTGCTTTGTTTTGGTTTCATCTCCATTGGTTATCTTCGAGTGCATCATATTTGAAATGCACAGGGCCATTATATCTGGCCTCCTACTATGAGTGCTTTGTTTTAATTTGGTTTGGTTGAATAAATACATTCTCTACCTTCTTGAAACTCCTTTTCACAAAACACTAAAGGGTTTTGAAAAACAAAAAGTATAGAAGGATAAAACTCACAAAGGAAAAGAAAATGGAAAGAAGAGGTAACTGTGGGTACGAGATTGTAGGAACCAGTTAAATGATAGAGTACGGAGTCAGAGAGTTCACTGGCTCTGCAGAAAAGACCTGCTGGTGTCTGGTGTGGGTTCTCCTAGGTCCCTGTCTAGTCAGCTCATTGTGGAACTCCGTTCAGTGTGTCTAACTTCATTTGGATAGCGCGTCATGCCAGACCTGAGGACAGGTAAAAGAAAATAGATTGTGTAGGGAGTAGAAAAGAGCTAGAAAACACAAAAACACGATAGACCACAGATGAATGTAATACTGCATCCACTGAATAAGAACATGGCCAAGGAGGAAAAGAGAGAAAAAACAAGAATTACTGCATCGGCCCATAAAAAACCATGAATTTCTTGGTTGAATGACCTGTTGAATTAAAACCGAAACGCCATACCACTTAGTGAAATTTCAGACTGCCTGGACTAGTCATTTAGCACAGCACGGATATTTATGGAGAATGTTGGAACAATTAACGATGGCTCCATAGAAAGTTGAGCAAACACACACAAAGGAACAATTCCAACATAAAACATAGTACCAGAAAAGTAATTATAACATATTTCTTGGCTCAGTGGAAAGCAATATTTGACTCCCAGCTCTGCTTTTAGTTGCCTGAGGGACCTTGGCAAATAATGTGGTCTCCGGAGGTCTGTGTTTCTTGTGCCTGCTGTAACAAGTGATCATAGCCGTGGTGGCTCAGAACAACACACGTTTGTTTTCTTACAGTTCTGAGGTGAGAAATCCAGTTGTACTGACTGACTGTATTGAAATAAACCCTCATAGAGCATCATATTATACCATTTATTCCACGTGTGGTATTCATGGTATTTTACCTGTCATTTACTGAGATCAGGCATCCCGTGTATCATACCCATGTGTGTACAGTACATACAGTAGAGAGCAGTCTCAGGTCTCCAGGGTGGCCAGCAGTGAAAGCTGCATTGCGGTATTAGTATTTGAAAATCTATTTTAGGGCACTCTACCTCCCTGCCTGCCTGCCTTCTACCTATTCTGTACTTCAGTTTTTATACTTGGATATGTGATTTAAACCAGATACTGACGTATAAATAGGACAAAAAGAACTCTTTGTTTATTTCAGGGTTCTTGCTGAGAGATGAGAACAGCAAACTCCTTGAGTTTCGCTTCAACATTTTTGTCCCTGAAAAGGGTCACACAGCCTTGCTTGGACATTCCTTTTAAAAGGAATTTGGGAGCCTCCTGCAAACTTCTCATTGTGTTAAAAGTTGCAGAATTTATACCAACTGGGACAAGGCTAATTTATCTAGTAAACTAGTAACTCTAAAGGGCAAAATACAGAAGGCCCCTGCACTTAGGACAGGACTGAGTTGTAACGCGTTGCCGGTCTCCTCCACCTGTGCGTAAATACTTCCTCTGTGAGGCGTCTTGCTTTGCTGCACACGGTCTTGGGCCATCTCGATGCCGAGTGACCTGTCTTACACACAGAGGTGGCTCTGTCACCTGAGGGCCTGTGCTGGTGTCCACGGTGAGCCAGCCCGAAGCCACAGAGGGAGTTATTTTTTTCTACAAAAAAGTCATTTTTTAAAAAAGTTTTGACCTAAATGTGAGGATTTAGAATGTAAAGTAGGAAAAAACAAAAAGAATGTAAAGTAGGCTACTCAGTTATCAGAGTTTTCTCAGTAGGTCACATGAGGGATGACGGAGTTGATATTTATTTCACTGTCTCCAGTCTGTGAGGTAGAAGTAGCCTCCTCTTCCTGGTAAAAAATACTTGATTTTAAACAGATTGAAAACCACATTGTTTAGTGGCTTGGTCATAGTCGGGTTTTGATAGAAGAATTATGCAACCTACTGACTTTATAGGTAATTAGAAGACACAAAAATTTAAAACTTCATTCCAGAAATACAACAGCTGAACAAACGGTAATGGCCAACAGACATCAAGTGAGAGTTTGTCAGAGACTTTCAGCTTGAAGGATTAAAACATGTATTGCAGTTGAAGTTGCTAGCAAATGGGTGCATGTATTGAAAATTCTTGAACTGCACCTAGCACATAATAAACAGACAAGTCCTACGGAATGTTAATATTTTAAAAAAAATACTCAGCTGTTAACCTTTTTGTTTCTAAACCACTGAATTGTCCATATCCCTTGGAATCTTGTTAGACATGCAGATTTCTGTCCATTCCGGACTGAGTGGATCTGTGATTCTGCTGCTCGAGCTCAGTAAGCAGTCTTTCAACAGCCAACCTTCAGGGATTCCTGTGTGCACTAAGGTTTACACACCACTGTTTGGGAGTTCGACCCAGGAGGCAGACTGAAAACTCCTCTCCAGAGACACTGCTTTGCTTGTTTTGTAATGAGGATTGGACCCAGGGCCCTAAAGCTGAGTTACAGCACCATCTGTCCCCCAACCCTTCATCATCTGGTTTGAGACAGGGTCTCGCTAAGTCACTGGATTGCGCAGGCTGGGCTGAGATTTGCAATCCTCCTGCCTCTGCGTCCCGGAGTGGTAGGATTACAAGTGTGCACCAGCATTTCTCATGCAGCAGAGAAAACTAAACCAGCAGATGCCTGGTGCAAGGGCCACTCCTGTTATCCCAGCTACTCAGGAAACTGAGGCAAGAGGATTGCAAGTGTGAGGCTGGCCTGGGCAGTTTAGCAAGACCGTGTCTCAAAATAAAAAAATAGATGAAAAATGCTGGGGATGTAGCTCACCGCTCCCTGTGACCCTCTCAAAAACCCTAGCAGGTAAGTGATTTTTATGCAGAAATACAAAATAAACCCCATTAGAATTGGCATTCATTTTGTAATGAGAAATATCTGTTTATAAATAAATTGGATAAGATTTGTGGAGAACTAAGCTGACATATCTTTTCTTTCTTTTTGGTACCGGCGATTAAACTCAGGACCTTGTGCTTTCGAGGCAGACGGCACCACTGAGCTAAACCCCCGGCCCCTGCGCTGACATTTCTTTAAAAGCCTTTTTATTCAACAGCCATCTGTTTCTTGTGTGAGGCATAGCCCCCATCATAGAACTCTTGGTCATGTGGGAAATCAAACTGTAAACGGGTACGTTGTTGTAATACAATGCTGTAAATGCTATAATTGAGATATAACTTGGGACTGAGTGCTCAGGCCCGGGAATGTCCCACAGCCTCCACTCAGATTAGGGTTGACCTGGGTCTTAAAGTTGAAGAGACCATTGCCCGGTGGGAGAGAGGACCGTGAGGGGGCTCATGGAGTTTGGTGACAGCACTGCCATGGGAGATAACATCTCTCTTGTGTAAATGAAGAAAGAAAAAGGAAGAAAATGGTCATCCATTTTTATCTCATCGTGGCTTTTGTTAGTCTTTTGTCATAGGAACTGGATGGATAACTGGAGCAACTTGACAGCTCATGCACATTGGGAGTCATCATTGGTGGAACTGATAGAAAAAAGACAGCATTTGTTTTAGCAATGCCTGGTGCCTTCATCATACTGTCAGTATTTTAAAAAGCTAATTTGTTTCAGAGGCTCCCAAAGGTTGGTTGGTTGGTTTGTTTATTTATTAGGTTTTCTGAGACATGGTCTCGCTATGTAGTTCAGACTTCCCTCTAACTTAGGGCAGTCCTCCTGCCTCAGCCTCCTGAGTGCTGGGATTACAGGCATGCCCCATCACAGCTGGCCCGAAGTTTTTATTTTTGTGCTCTCAACACTTATGGGCTTTTTTTTTTTAACACTGCCCTTAGGCCAAGAGAAAAATTGCAGATTTAACAGCTAATCTGGTCCAAATGGCTTAATGACTTAATTCTTGTCTTAATGCTTGTGCCTCTTACACACCGTGCAGCTTCTCAAACCGTGGCGTGGCATCGGATCAGACTGGCGCCCTTTCCTGTTCTGTGCTGACATTTGCAGTGTTTTTCCCCATGGCAACCATGAGAAACTCCGCTTCAGAGAGACAGTGCCATTAGGAAAGCAGTGTGCTCTGATCTCCACACTGAGTTAGCGCAAGCTTGTGGTTCACAGCTGCACGGATGGAAGCATAGTGTGGTCAGTTTGGACACATACCTGTGAAACCACCACGCCACTCAAGATGGTGTGTGCATTCGTCACCCTGTCCTTCAGGCGTCTTCCTCAGCCCTGTCCCTTTCCCCTTCCCCATGTGACCTCTGCTGCTTTGTGACCCATGTAGTATGTGCCTTTTAAAAATGTGGTTTCTTTCAACATGTTCTGAGGTTCATTTGTGTTTAGCATGTATCAGTAGTTCGTTTATTGATTGATTGAGGTATGGGGGATCAAACTCAGGACCTTGTGCTTGTGAGGTAGGCGTGGTGCCACTGAGCTAAATTCCTGGCCCTTTCAATCGTTCTTTTATTGCAGAGCAAGAACTCTTTGAGATAATCAGAGGTTATTATTACCATACTCTAAAATAAATCTGAAATAATTCCTTATTCATCTAACACCCAGTCAGTTACTAAGTTGCCCCTTGCCCGTAAATGTATTTTAGGGTTGGTTTGTCAAATCAGGATGTGTAAAAGATTTAACACGGTAGAAAATGCTTTGAAAAATCACCTTTTATTTCTTGTCCTCCTCCTGTTTACTCTCAATTACTTGGTCATTATCTTAGGTAATGATCTTATTGTGATTATGCAAAAAGATGGGAAGAAACATTTTTTGGCCTAATCTCCCGTACCCTGATAGAGCTCTTCATGTTTGTGTACTGCTAGTTCGTGACCTTATGCAGAATAAAAGTATTTTAAATATGGTTAGAATGAACTCAGGCGGCTAGCAGTCTTAGGAAAGCCCTCTCTAAAGAATGAAGTGTTTCCAGAGACACGGGCCGCGCGATCACACAGCAGAGGGCGTGTTCACACGTTTCCTGTTTTTCTCTGCAGAGACCTGACTCTGGAATTCCCCATTGCCTACGATTTACATCTTGTGTCTATCTTGAGCCCTGATACTACAGGCCAGAAAAGCTATCGATCCTTCAGTGTCTATACTGTCCCTGAAAAAGTGTTTTCTTTTGTTTGTTGTTTTTTGAAACCAGGTCAGTGTAGCCCAGGCTGGCCTTGAACTCATGAATCTCCGGCCTCAGGCACCAGCGTGGCCAGGATCACAGGTGTGTACCCAACACCAGCGGCGGCGAGCCCGTGGCTTGCGAGCCAAGCGCGCAGAGGGGCCCTGCGCATGCTCGAAAGCAGCAGCGGCGCCCGGCGATGACGCCACGAGCCGCGATTCCTCGGCCGCGACCAGTGTTTGCTTTGGGGAGGTGGGTCCAGTGCTCGGGTTTAATCGCAGTGTTAACGTTTTGCGGCAAATAAGTGGGTTTTGGGCTGCAGTTTGGGCACTTGTCTCCAAAAGATTCGCCATCACTGCCCTAGGCCCAGCTAAATGCTGTTGATTTTATACACTGAACACCCCTTAGTCTACTTTCCATTTTTCAGCTGTTAGTTGAATTTGAGTTATCCCTTTTCATTACGACTGCCTTAACTTCTCCTTTCGGGTTTCTCCAATCTGTGTTCTGTCTTTAGCTATCATGGAGTGGCCTTTTAAGCCCTTCAGATTATTTTCCATTGTTCTTGGGAAGATTCATGTCCTTACATTGTATACAGACCCGGTGTGATCTCGTTTGTGTGTAATTCACCGTTTTCATCTTAGCTCCTTCTGCCCGTCCCGGGTCCTAGCAGCACAGTGTACTACTCTCCACTTTTGGACGGGTATGCTCTTTCCATGCATAGGGAAAGAGGACCTGAAAGGGTTTACTTTCGTGTCTCAAAGATGAGATTAGGTGGCACCTCTCCGTCATGGTCTACTCCCAACTCAGCACTACCGTAAATTCTGGTAGAAAAATATTCACTATTTTCAGTTTTACTACCTAGTAACAGACATTATGATAGAAGTAAGCTGAAGTCTTCTGTGAAGTCTTGCGTTTCAGTGTGAGAGTTGTTTCTGGAACCTGTTTCCTCAGTGTGCTGGAGCGGGCCGTGGCCTGAGCACACTGTGGTGACTGCTGTCCCCATGGCTGTCCTGCAGTAATGCAGGTGGAACAAATCCCCTAGTTGGGGGTGGAGGGAGCAGTCTTCTGCCAAGCTCTAGACACAGCCTTCCGGAGGAAGTGGTGCAGATCCAGATCTGTTAGAAGTTGCTTCCGTGGGTTCCCAGGGTAGGGGATAGCAGTGGCTCAGTGGCCCGGAAGTAGTTCTGATCTCCGGCCGACTGCAGTTCCTGCTGGAGGAGGTCCTCCCCCCCTCCCCCCCAGCTGATGAGCCACTCCCCCAAGAGTGTGGCTGGCGAGGCTTTGGAAGGAGTCTGCGGTCCTGCAGTTGTCGCTGACGCACGGACCTTAACTGCTGTGCTTTGCTCCAGCCGGAGAGGCCTCTTCCCTGCTCAGAGCAGGAGTGCCCCCGAAGCTCACCTCTACCCTTTGATCAGGGGCTTACTGGAGGAAAAAACTTATTTGTCCTGCCCAGGTGCTGGGAGAATTGATGTCCTCTGATGGTGAAGATAAACTGAGGTGTGCCTGGACAAACAGCTTCCTATCGAGGCCGATTTAATGGAAATGTAGCAGTACATTGTCAAGAAAAAAGGCCCCTAAAACTGTTAGCATCTTCTTTTGCTGCTTTAACCGTTAAAAAGAGAAGTTAGCATTATCTCATAAGGCACATGTAGGAAATTACATGCTTTATGATCCCAAACCAGAACAGTTTCAGCTCAGTGGTGGTGCACGCCTGTAACCCCAGCACTTAGGAGGCTGAGGCCGGAGGATTGCCACAAGTTCAAGGGCAGACCTGGGCTACATAGTGAGTTCAAGGCAAACCTAAACTACTTAGTGACACTCTGTCTCAAAAACAAAAAACAAAGCAAAGCAGCAACAACAACAAAAAACCAAAAACAGTTCAAAGAAAAGTGTACTGAGTGGAGTGGGTAGAAAGAGATGAAACCCAAATTTGGGAAACAGTGGAGGAGAAGACAGAGTGCGTTGGTGATGGGACTTGCAGATCAAAGGGTCTGTGGGTGAGGTGAGGGGCCGGAAGTCTGGGAGTGAGAGGACCTGAAGCAGCACTGTGCGAGAAAGTAGCAGGAAACCAGGTTCCATGCTAGGACATAGAGCGAAACTTGAAAACCAGACAAAGAGTCTGGACCGCCTCTTGGCTTTCTGCTGCCATTTCTACCTGAAGCTTGTGTATGACCCTATGGAGCAGGGTCCCAGAAGACACATTACATTTTTTACCAGCAGTTAACTAAATCTGGAGAAAGAGTATTTTGTTCCGTAGTGTGTAACATTAATTATATATATTAACATTAGTCTCTAAGACTATAGTTTGTATATAGTCAAGTATTTTTTAATTTTTATTTTTTATTAGCATATGTTTGCAGTACATGGATTACATTCCTCTTGGGGAGTTGGTACATGCATTTCTTTGTTCATCCCCTTCCCTTTCCAGCTATTGGTCCTCTTCCCTTGTGCAAAAGCTCTGTCTCCCTATTTCCTATTAGCTATCTTATACTTCGGCTTTCTCATGTAAGAGAAACCATGTGATATTTAAGCTTGTGTATCTGATTCATTTCACTGACATTATGGTCTCAAGGTGCCTCCATTTTCCTACAGATGACTCATTTATCCTTAGTACTCCTTTGTGTATAAATGCCACACTTTCTTTTTCCATTCATCTGTTGATGGACATACAGGCTGCTTCCAAGCCTTGGCTATTATGTTGTACTGCCATAAACATTGGTATGGGTGTACTGTATGACTATAATAATGTTGCCTTTAACTCTTTTGGGAGTATGCCTAGAAGGGGAATAGCTGCCTCAATGGAATTATTTTTAGTTTTTTGAGGAGTCTCCATTCCGATTTCCATAATGGTTGTGTTAGCTTACGTTTCCACCTACAAGGTATAGGGGTTCCTTTTTCTCCCACAGCCTCTTCAGCATTCATTATTATTTAATTTCTTGATGGTAGCTATTCTTTCTGTAGTAAGATGGAATCTCAGTGTTGTTTTAATTTGCATTTTTTTCTAATGGCCAAAGATACTGAATATGTTTTCATGACTTCTTCTGAGAAGTGTCATCCATTTCAGTTGCCCATTGTTTTCATTGGGTCTTTTATTTGGGGGGGGGTCTAATTTTTGAGTTCCTTATATATCTTAAATATTACTCTGTCCGAGGAATAGCTGGCAGAGGTTTTTTTCACTTCGTATCTTCACTGTCTTGGTTGTTTCCTTTGCTGTGCAGAATCTTTAATTTGATATAAAACTGTGGATTCTTGATGTTATTTCTTGTGCAGCTGGGGTTCTATTCAGAAGTACTTGCCTATGCCTCTGTCTTCCAAGAGTTTTATCTATTTTATCTTCTAGCAAAAAATATTTCTGTTTTAACACTTTTTTTTTTGGTACTGGGAATCGAACTCAGAACCTCGGGCTTGTGAGGCAGGCGGAGTGCCACTGAGCCAGATCCCCAGCCCAACATTTTTGCTTTGCTTTTAACAGGTTCCCACTGGCTTGAACCACTGGTGGCACATGCATGACTGTACCATCAGGCTGGTTGTACCACTGGGGGTTCAAGCCACCTGGCAGCCAGACATGAATTACTGTCCCATCATGAATCTGTTTTGATTTTAGTTTATTATATTGTGAGAAATACGGGCCTAGATTCATGCCCTGAATATGGACAGCTGGTTTTTCCCAGCACCATTTGTTAAAGAAGCTATCTTTCCCCCAGCGTGTGTTAAAGATAGCCGAATGTGCCTGGGATTGCTTCTGGATGCTGGGTTTGTGTTTTTTGGATCCTGTATTCTGTTCCCCTGATCCACATGTTTCTATGCCAGTACCATGCTCTTTTTTTTTTTTTTTTATCACTGTAGCTTTGTAATACAACTTGAAGTTCAGGTTTGCTTTTGCTATTCTGGATCTCTTACAGTTTTATATAAATTTTAGAATTGTTTTGTCAAGTACTATGAGGAATGTTATTGGTATTTTGATTGAGACCAAATTAAATCCGTACATCAGTTTTGAGATGATGGCTATTTTGACAATATTGGCTCTAGATCTATCCAGAAATGGGACATCTTTTCATTTTTGGAGTCCTCTTCAGGTCCTTTTTCAGAGTACTGTAGTGTTTGTTCTAGATGTCTTTTACTTCCTTGGTTACGTTCATTCTTAAGTACAGTACCGTCTCAGTTCATGAATGCTTCTGTTTGTAAACAGAAGCATTCACGTATGGTTTGCATACAAAACCCCCCTCGCCAAAATTTTGCTTCCGTTCGCAAACTCTGCATCAGATGACAAACATGACCACAGCCATCTTCCTAAAAATCGTAAACAAATTAAGTTCATAAACCGAGATACCACTGTATTTAATTTTTCTTGATGCTATTGTGAATGATACTGATTTTCTAACTTCTCTCAGCGGGTTCATTATTGGTGTACAGACACACTATTGATTTTTATGTGCTGATTTTGTGTCTTGCTGTACTACTCAATTTGGATATCAATCCTCAGAGTCTTTTGGTAGAAATTTTTTGGATCTTCTATGTAGAGGATCATGTCATCATAAATAGTGATAATTTGACTGCTTCCTTTCCTGTTTATATCCCTTTTGTTTATTTTTCTTGCTGGATTGCTCTGGCTAATGTTTCAAGTACCATATTGAACAGGAGTGGTGATAGTGTTTATTCTTGTCTTGTTCTTGATTTTAGAGGGAAAGTATCACTTTTCTCCCATTCAATACAATATTGGCAATAAGTTTATTATATATGATTTTTATCAATTTGAGGAAAGGTCCTTCGGTACTGGTTTTCTTCAGGGCTTTTAATATGAATGGATGATGCATTTTGTTAGCTTTTTTCTGAGTCACTTGAGGTGATCCTGTGATTTTTGCCTTAGCTTCTGTTTATGTGGTATATTTATCCATTTGTTTATGTGAAACCATCCTTAATCCCTGGGGCAAAACCTGCTTGCTCATGATACATGATCTTTTTGATGATTTGTTGCATTCTGTTGCCAGAAACATGTGGCAGATTTTTGTGTCTGTGTTCATTAAAGAGATTGGCCTGTAGTTGTCCTTTTCAGTTAGGTGCTTGTCTGGTTTTAAAAAGAGGGTACTTACTTCTGTGTTCCAGGAATGACTTTGGGGAGTACTTCTCCTTTTTCAGTTTCATTGAAGAGTTTGAGGAGAATTGGTGTTAATCCTCCTTGGTGTCCTTGTAGAATTCAGCGGTGAATCCATCAGGTCCAGGGCTTTTCTTAGTTGGTGGGTTTTTTATTACTGCTTCAGTTTCATTGCCCATTATTGGGTTATTCAATGTTTTTATATTTTCTTGGTTCAGTCTTGGTAATTCATTTGTATATAGGAATCTGTTTTTTCTGAATTCTACAGTTTATTAGAGTACAGATTTTTGGGGGGGGTGGGGTACTGGGGATCAAACTCGGGTCATTGCGCCTGTGAGGCACCGGGTGGAACCACTGAGCTAAATCCCCGGCCCTAGAGTACAGATGTTTGAAGTACAATCTTCTGGACTTTGGTGGTATTTATTGTGATTTTTGGCTTTTTTATTTATAATTGCATTGATTTGAGTCCTTTTTTTTGGTCAGATTGGGCTTGTCTGTTTTGTTTATGTCAGAGAACCAGCTCTTTGATTAATTGAATTTTGGGGATTTTTTTTGGGTCTCAATTTCATTAATTTCTTCTGATCTTTATAATTATCTTCCTTGTACTACCTTTGGTTTTGGATTGTCCTTGTATTTTGGGGAATAGGAGGTGCATTGCTAGGTTATTTATTTGGGCTTGATCTGTTCTTCTGCTGTGGGCATTCACAGTTATAAATTTCCCTCTTAACACTTTCATTGTATCCTATAGGATTTAGTATGTGGTACTGGAATTATCATTTGATTCTAGGTACTAATCAAGAATGTATTATTCGGGCCGGGGATTTAGCCCAGTGGTTCTATCGCCTGCCTCGCAAGTGCAAGGACCCAAGTTTGATCCCCGGTACCAAAAAAAAAAAAAAAAAAAAGAATGTATTATTTAATCACCATATATTTGCATAATTTGTATGGTTTCCATTGCCATTGATTGCTACTTTCATTGTGGTGTAATCTGGTAATATACATGGGATAATTTTGATTCTTTTGCATTTAAGCATGCATTTTGGAGAAAGTTCCATATGCTGGTGGAACACCAGTGATATCTGTATAGTCCATTTGTTCATTAAAGTTTGGTTCAAGTCTGATATTTCTTTTTCTTTCTTTTTTTTGGGGGGTCTAGTTGATCTATTTGTGACAGTGGGGTATTGAGGTCCCCTGCTATACATGTGTTGATGATTATCTGGTCTTTGTTTTTTTTTTTTTTGGTACTGGAGATCGAACTCGGGTCCTTGTGCCCGCACAGCAGGCAGTGAAACCACTGAGGTAAATCCCCGGCCCTTTATCTGCTCTTTTATGCCCAATAGCTTTTGTTTTATGAAGTTGGGTGTGCGGGTGTTGAGTGCATATGTTTATAATTGTTATCTCCTCCTGTTAAATTGTTCCCTTAACTAATATGTAGTGACTTTCTTTGCTTCTTCTGATCAATTTTGGCTTGAAACCCACTGTGTCTGAAAATAGGATAACTACTGCTTGTTTTTGGGTTTTCATTGCATGGAATATTGTTTTCCATTCTTTGAGCTTTAGTCTATGAATTTATTTTTTGATTAAATCTTTTTCTTGTATATAGCAATAGTATATCATTGGGTTCCCCCCAGCCCTAGGGTTTTGGTTTTTTTTTTTATTGAACCTGGCAATCTATGTCTGTTTAATGGGAAGTTGAGACCATTCACATTAAGAACTATTCCTGAACAGCAATAACTTCTCCCTTTCATTGCATTACTGTATTTTCCTGTTGCCCAGGTGATCCCCCCCCACCAACTGGACCCTACCTTGTGTGTATTCATTTCATTAGACTTTTTGGACATTTTTGGCTTGTTTCTTTGTCAGATAACGTTGATTCTTTGGAGAGCTAGCTTAGTGCTCATTAATATTAGTCTGGGTTGGAAGTTGTTTTTTTTAGGACTTGAAAGATTTTACTCTGTGTTGAGAAGTCTGCTGTAACCCTTAATGGCTTTACCTTTATAAGTGATTCATCACTTTTTCTGTAACAGCTTTTAAGAGTCCGTCTTTGTGTTGGACTTCTGGGGTTTTGACTGTGACGTCATGGAGAAGTTCTTTTCCGGTTGTGACTATTTGGGGTTCTATATGCCTCACTTATCTGTATGTTAAATTGTTTCCCCGTGTGTTGAAAATTTTATGCTATTATTTCCGTAAGTAGGTTTTTTAATGCCATTTGTGCTGTCTTGTGATTTTTCACTAAATTCCACTTGATCTTAGGCGGCTTTGCGTCATCTAGCAGCTGTTGGATCCATTTTCCATGTTCTCTTGTTGGTTTTAAGCTCTCTGAGTATCCGTGGTAACCTGGAACAGTCCTACCTTCCAGGTCTGACACTCTGTCCTCACACTGGTCGGTTCTGCTGCCCATACTTAAAATAGAATTTTTTAGGTCTGAGATTTCTGTTTGGTCCCTTTTCATGGACTCTCATTCTTTGCCAAACTGATCTTTCGTGTTTTGTATCATTTTGTTTAGCTCAGCTAGCTTTTTATTAGTGTCTTTTGTAAGCTCACTGATCATTTTATTTATGAAGTTCATTATCTGTTATATCATCATTGAGCTCAGTGAGCACCTTATTGCTCTGGGACTTTTTTTTTATCATTTTGTATAATTCAGGTGTTTGACTTTTGATTTCCTCCACATTGATGCCCCGTGGATCAGCTTTGGGAGTGGGTAGGAGTCTTTTGGAGCCATTTTGTTGCCTTGTCTTCTCATGTTTCAATTGGTGGAGGGTTGGATTTATGGGTTAATTATAGCGGAGTCTTGCTAGTATGGAGACCTGTTTCATTAGTATCTGGTTTTCAGTGATGCACTTTGGGCATAGCTAACTTAGGTACAGGTCTTTGCCTCTGTCCCACAATCGGACCACCCCCGTTAACACATACATGATGGGGCCATAATTTGTGTGTCTCACTGCTGAGCAGCTCTGATTTGAATTCCATCATGTGATGTTAAATAACTAACCACCAGTGGTTCAAGCTGCCCATTGGGATGGTCATTCTTGTACCACCAAGTGGTTCAGGCTGACAGGAATGTGTTAATTTGGAGGGGTGGATGCAGTATAATTGGCCCAGCATCCAGTTCTTCAGGGATGGACTGCAGTGTTGTTAATGACACAAAGGCAGTCCAGGTACTGGCATATAGAGGAAGCCAATTAATAGCAGCAAGTGTGCCACCTTGGCAGTGGCAGCAAAATCAGCAGCAGTAAGAGTGTCAAAGAGAAACTGGATATTGACATATTGTCTTATTCACTTTTCTCATTGCTGAGACGAAATACTTGACACCCACAAATTAAAGGAGAAAGGTTTATTTCAGCTCACAAGCTCCCAGTTTGTAGAAGTTTCAGTCCATAGTCAGCTGGCTCCAAGGCAGGGTGGCTTTGACAGAGGGGCACGGCACAGGAGAAACAGTCTGTGGCAGAGCAGGCAGGAGACAGCAAGCTTGCCTGCCTTCTTTTCCCCTTATATTCCATTCAGGCTATAAGCCTGTTGATTTGTGCCACCCACAGCCAGGGTAGGGCTTCCTCTTACCCACATCCGGGATAATGCCAAACCAATCAGTGGGCAGATCCAGTTATCACACCTTAATTGATATTCATACACCCTAGACCCAGCCACCTCAGAAGAGGCCCCTCTATGAGTGCATGAGGCTTTGGGAGGACATCTAGATAGAAGCCATGACGCATCATCAGAACCAATAATGTACCATCCCAACCATAGAAAAGTGTTCCATGATGATAGTATAAACACTTAGACAAAGCAAATATGGACGTAAATATCTACTAAATGCAACAACCATACCTCCACTAACAGTAGAAAAGAATTCAACAGTACTAGCATAGAATTAGCTTATGATTAAGAAATCTTAATGGTTATACTAGTGAAAATGGAGGGGTGGTGGGAGTTGGGAGTATAGAAAAAGTAAAACTTAAAAAATAAAGAAAGCAAAGACAGAGAGAAAAGTGAAATAAAAGATCCCATTAAGGGGCCAGGGATTTAGCTCAGTGGTTTTGGCGCCTGCTGTGCAAGTTGCAAGGACCTGAGTTCAATCCCCGGGACCAAAAAAAAATATAGATCCCCTTAAGGAGTAAAATAGAATTAGAGTAACAGAAAAGAACAATCAAGAAAAAAATCAAAATTAAAAAAAAGAACAAGAAACAAAAATTCGAAGGAAAAATGTCAGCTCCCAAAAATTCAATGAGGGGAAGAGATGAATCCAGACAAAAAAATTCCTCTACTTCTTTCTAGGGTGTGTAGTCTTGGACCCTTTGCTTTATGACCCATGGGTTGCAAGGTGCCTGCCCTGTTCCAGAGGCCTCTCTGTCCATGCACTATGTACTCTGGCTATTGTCTAAGCCGAGACAAGTCCTTGCCGTGGTGGTCCAGAAGGCAGGCAGACCACTGGTCTCGGTGTTGGATGTATGCAGCTGGACTTTATGCCAGCACTTGTAGACCCAGCCACCTATGTAAGCACACACCCCACGTAGCCTCTCACACGGAGGGGGAGGACCGTCTTTCCTGGCCTGGGCTTGAACTCGCAGGGCTCTGTGTTTAGCCTGTACCCTCTCCATGACTGACTGTTGTGGCTGTCTTTCACCAAGTCACTGTTGTTCTATAATTGATCTGTGGATCAGTGTTACTAACCCCTTAGCCAAAATGGTTCCCAATTAATTTTTCTCAAATATGGTGGGTGCTACACTGCATTTCTTCTCCAACTCTAGCCTGCCCTTTGGTAGGAGTCACTTTTGGAATGAAACTCCACCCTGTTTCTTCAGGTTACAGTAGCCACGGGCTTTTCTTGGGGCAGCACTGCCCTGGTGGTTGTTTCTCCCTGGAGCTGCTGACCCTCCCTGCTTACTTTCTCTCCCTGGGCATTGGCCCCATTCATTGGTCCACTGGGGCTCCTCTGTTGCCCTGTGCCAAGGGGAAACCCAGTCAAGCATTTTAACCACTTGACAGTTTCCCCTGGGCATCACTACCCGAGCGTTGCTTGGGCAGATGGCATTTCAGCCGGCTGATTGTTTGCATTAGATGCACTTACATGTCTATTTGTTGTACATCAACTGTTTTTCACATACTTTTAAATTTAGAATGTTGTATTTGCCTTTGATATTTGTTTCTAGTGAAATCTAGTAAGTTGTGGTTATTTTCTTTTACTAGTGTTTATTTGATTTGTGAAAAACAACCTATAATTTTGTGCTACAGTCTATAAAAATTCTCATCTAAGTATATTAGGTATGTCTGATACTTCTCCAGAACTCAGTGATACTCTTTTACAATGCACAACGGGGCACATTTGGGGCACATTTGGGACACTGAGACTGAGCAGGAAGGAAGTGCCAAAGATCTGCAAAAGAAAAATCTGAAAAAGGGAGAAATGTTAGCATAGGAGAGAGGAAAAGTCTGTTATAATATGGAAAGATAAAAAAGGTGTCTCCTTACTGTCAACTCTTCATAACAGAGAAGTGATCGAATGGGACAGAAAAAATGAAACTAAAAATATTCCCATAGAGGTCAGTGATCATAATGATTCTGTGGGTGGTGTTGACAGTCGACCAACATTTAACGAGCTATCCTGTCATCAAAAAGTGAGGAAAAGAATATTAGTATAAAATATTTATGTACTTTCTGGACCAAACAATGTGGAAGTCGTTTGTTATTTATTCAAAACTAGGGGGTTTAAAAGTTATTTACAATGTAGGTCTAATAGACCAAATAATTGAGAAATATGGTATAGCAAAACCATCAGCCAACATGTCCATTTAGTGGGCAGACATTTTATTGAAATTATGCCCCTCACAGAAGAAAAGGTCAACATGACAGTGTAATGTGTTTTTCAATGACAGACAATAATCCAGTGAGAATTCAGAGACTAGATACTGTCCAGATTGTAATGTTGTGTTGTGTATTGAATGTTTTAAAATGCACCATACACAGAAACGTTATTGAATAAATTTGATAAGATTGTCATTTTTATATTTCCTGTTAAAAAAATTAATGAAAACTAGGCAAGTCTTGGCCATCCCTTAAATAATTGGACTAGTAAGGAGTTAAGGAGAAAAAATGAAAACCCATAATACAGATCTTAAAAATTAAAAAATACAGTGAAGTGTTCTAACTGAAGAGCTAGTGATGTAAAGCTGGGATCAGCAGACTGACTGGCAGGCCCATCTGCCCTGTAAATACACTGTCCAGGCTACACACAGTTGCCTCTGTGCTGACCTGCTGCTTTCACCTTACAGTGGCAGCGCTGAGCAGTTAGGGTGGAGGTTGTATTGGCCTGCAAGTCTAACATACCTGTAGTCTTTTAGAACAGTATAGATTCTCGGAGGGGAGGGACCACATGGTGTTACTTTCCAAAACAGTGACATTGTAGAGAACTTAAAAATATAAGACACTTCAACAGCTATAGTGGACACATTCACGGGTCCACATTGTAGGAGCTTCGGAAATAACAAGAAGGAACACACGGAGCAGAATGAAAGAAATAATAAGAAAATTTGTTTTGCCGTGATACAGAAAACCTGGTTTTAGAGAGGGAGGTCACAAGGTGATATGCAGAATTACTAGAAGGAAAACCTAACAGATCTGAAGATACCCATCTCACTGCTGAACTCGGAGGTGGAAGACATGCATATTTTAAAGATAAAGCACCAAGCTTTTGGGCCTCTCATATACAACAATAAAAATCCAACCGTGAAGTAATAAAAAGTGACTTCTACGATGTGTGCATGAGCTCTGTAGGGCTCACACGGGAGTGTCTTGGTAAAGTTCTAGGATTTATTATGTACATGCTGTTTCAGCACATGAGACATTATTATGTTCAAAGGCTGCTTAATCCAAGTTTGTAACTTGCCTTGGTTTGCGGCAAGCAGCCGGTGGGGAAAGGTGAGCGAGCCGGGGTTTCAGCAGTGATCCATCCATGCGGACGGCCTTCCCTGTGAGAGCCCCAGAGCCAGGGGACCAGGAAAGCTCGGGACAGTGCTGAGATAACGCTGGGAGACGTGGGTGAGCAGCAGGCCAGGGAAGTGCTTGCCTCTCATGAGGGACGGTGGGCATGCTGGTGGGAGCAAACATGCTGGCTTGTGGAAAACACGGTCCAGCACCCAGGAAGAAGTGGTTGGCAAAATATTAAGAGTCAGTAAGTCCCAGCCTGCAATCCTGGGTTCAGACAGGGTTTCATTCCCAGCCAGAAAAGACCAGAAAACAGTGACTAGACTATGCCCAAGTCCTGCTCTGTCCAGGCAGGACAGGTGAATGGACAGATTCATTCCAGTGTGATAAGGTAGTTGAGTATAATCTAAGTAAAAACCATCAAAATATAATCAATTTATCAGTGAAGAAAGCTGTGAAGCAGTGTTTAAAACTACAGTGTTAGGGGCTGGGGATTTAGCTCAGCAGTTTCACCGCCTGCTGTGCAAGCGCAAGGTCCTGAGTTTAATCCCCAGTACCAAAAAAAAAAGAAAAGAGGGCTGGGGATTTAGCTCAGTGGTTTCGCCACCTGCTGTGCAAGCGCAAGGACCCGAGTTCGATCCCCGGTACCAAGAAAAAAAAAAAAAAAGAAAAGAAAAGAATGAAATGTAAAAGTGTGAATGGGTTTTCAGGCCAGTGTATGAGAGGTGCCTCCCTCAGATCTTGTTATACCATTCATGATACCCATCTGGCATGAACAAAACATGTGCTTATGCAACTATGTGGATGACCAAAGCCTGACTGATATCAGTCATTAAGTTTTTTTGTTGTTGTTTTTTTTTGGTACCGGGGATTGAACTCGGGACCTTGGGCTTGTGAGGCAGACGGTGGCACCACTGAGCTAAATCCCTGGCCCTGATATCATTAAATTATAAATAATAATAATTATTTTGCTCTGCTGATCCTATTTTGTGTATAGACTGCTCTTGGGGATTTCCTAAGAGGTAATTTTGATGGTCTAAGGCATTTTTGTGTTATTGGCAAATTCATTACTAAAGTTACCTATCCATAGGTGTAAGAACCCGTCAGAATAAATTTTTGTTAATAACTTTTCTTAATGTTATTCTTCATGTTTTAGAAAAGGCGGCGACGAATTGACCGCAGTATGATCGGAGAGCCAACAAACTTTGTACACACAGCTCATGTCGGGTCAGGAGACTTGTTCAGTGGAATGAATTCAGTAAGTATGTTGGTGGAACACGAACACAGGGCCTTGGACGGGTCAGATGAACTTTTGATAACACTATGCCAAGTGAATTTGTAGACAGAGTAGAAATACAGTCGACTGTGTTCATCTGTGGGCTGAACCAGTACATCAGCTGTGTACATGGTACCCCAAAAGAAATGGAGCGGTGGTTTAAGTAACAGCGTGAGTGTAGGTTATATGCAAATATAGCACCATTCTGTGTAAGCGACTTAAGCATCTGGGGATATTGTCACCCCTGGGGTCCCAACACCAGTGCCCCAGATACTGAGCAATGACTATTTATTTTTTTTTGGTACCGGGTATCGAACTTGGGACCTTGTGCTTTTGAGGCAGGCGGTGGCACCACTGAGCTAAATCCCTGGCCCTGAGCAATGACTATTTCTTTGGCCACCTTCCCATTGCTGGGACAAAATTCCTGACACACACAACTTCAGAGCCGTATTTGGTTAACAGTTTCTGCTGGTTCCCGGACAGAAACACCATGGCGAAGGCCTGACACAGCAAAGCCTCCTGCCTCATGCAGTCAGGAAGGGGAGAAGGGGCAGGGCCAGAGAGGAAGGGGCCAGGTAGGGCCTAGGTCACCCTCCCGACCTGGCCAGCCCCCAGAGTGCACCTCCCGGTCCAGGTGTCTCAAGCTGAACCATCACCGCCGTGGTGGGTGAGAAAATCAGTGAGAATGAATCTCTTCTTTAACTTGCAAAGTTAGGTATTTGTTTCTGCCTTATTCCTGAATACTGTAAAGGATTCGAGTTGAGTGGGCGTTAGTGACCCATGGTTCTCAGGCTCCCAACGAAAGGACTTGGAGGCTGGGCCCCCACTTGTGTCTAAAATCTGTTTCTCTCGTTGTGCCCCCTCCCACTGAACCAGTAAACCTCAGACACGCTAAGCGAGAGCTCTGCTTCTACAGCTCCAGGTGGCTGTTGTTTTTTAATATTTTGAAACCCTAAATTGGTCAGGTTGGGCTCGAACTTACGTAATTCTCCTGCCTCAGCTTCCCAGTGACTGGCATTACAGGCCTGCATCACCATGCTGTTGGCTGCTTTTTAAATCTCAGGTTCGATTACTTTTGCAAACATTTTTATTGCATTTACTTTATAAAATAACAGCTTTTACCTGATATTAGAATGTAAGTTCTCATGCACATACCCCTGTTGGGCAAGGCAGCAAAAAATTTGTCATATGTGGTATGAAGAACCAGAAACAGAAATCTTTTTTGCTGTCTTTTATAGAGGCTTTTGTATTCTTTAATTTTCATCTAAGAGAAAACAGGAGGCAGGCAATAGAGAGAAGCTGCACCGAGTAAGGTGCGGTTTTGCTTGCCCCTAAGCAGGCTGTGGAGTCCAAGGGCCTGTTTTCAACAAGGCCAAAGTACACAGGTTTTGGGCCGGGGATTTAGCTCAGTGGTTCTGCTGCCTGCCTCACAAGCGCAAGGTCCCGAGTTTGATTCCCCAGTACCAAAAAAAAAAAGGAAACAGGTGTCTAGATGACCCCAGAGAGCCAGCGAGGCTTTATAAGTGCTCAGTTCAGATTGAGAGATGGTGCCAGAGCGCGGGGATGAGTGTCCTGGGCACAGCAGGCCCGCTTGTCCCTCAGTCACTAGGCATGCAAACTTTAGGAGGGGCATCTGTAGCTTCCGGAGTGGAAAGTTTGCTTCAGATCTGTAGGAAAAGTATTGTTTCACTGAACTGCTTTTGTGGAGATGCAGGGGTAATGCCTTGCTGTTGAAAGAGTCAGCTTTGCTTCCCTGATCAGTGTGGAGTGGGAGAACAAAGGGGACCCTAGTACTTTACCGACATAGTTATCATAGATTAGAATGAGCGGTTTCATATTTATTATATGATGAATACTAATTTCTTTCTCACCAACAAATGTCCTTACCCCTTCAGATTTTTACAAATGTAGCATTTCATAGGAAGAATTAAAGTTTAGTATATGGGCATGCTGGCACACACATGTAATTCCAGAACGCAGGAGGCTGAGGCAGGAGGATTATGCAAATTTGAGGTTAGCCTGGGCTGCATAAGCGAGTCCAGAGCCAGCCTGAACTATATAGTGAGACACTGTCTTTTAAAAAAATTTGTTTTAAAAATTTTAGTTCATGGTATTTGTTAACTTTTTAAATCTGGTTTATGCGTATTTAGAGGTTTCCTGTAAGATTCCTCCCTGGCATTTTGCCTCCCAAGATGACCCTGTCATCAACACATTTAACTCTGGCTTGCTGTAAGCCAAGGTGGCTGGAACGCATGGTGCGGCTTGTGGGTCTGCTGTCAACTTGGAGCAGGGTCACGGCTCCTTAGATTTCCTGTAGACAGTGCGTGCATGCAGTGGCTGTCTCTGAGGTGATCCCAGCCCCAGAACACTGAGTTCTCGGCTTGTAGGAAGATCTTTCCTCAAAGCAGCATTGGCGGTTCTCATTTGTGTACACCTGACTGAGAGAGATTCTGTTTTCCTCTCAGCGATAGAAGACAAAAACCTCCCTCGTATGCTGCTTTCCCACGGAAAGCCTTGCACCTCAGTCTGAGAGTAGAGAAGTGGGCATCACACACACGGCTGGATGCATTTGCCTACGCTTTTGCCTACGCCGTGTTAGTGAATGGTTGGGTGACCCCTTCCTACCACTTGCTTCCTCCCAGAGTTCCCTCCCCCAGTCCTGGGGGATGAGCCAGGCACAGGCTCTGCCACTGGGCTGCGCCCCATCACCCAGGCAGCTCTTGCCAGAAAAGAGCTCTGTGACCCTTTCAGTATTTGAATACAATGGGTTATGTTACTGAATATTCCTGTCACAATGATTCATTCAGTCTCGGTACTGACAGGCTGCTTACTGAGAATCCACATCCTCTTTTTTTTCTTTTTTTGGTACTGGGGATTGAACTTGGGACCTTGCGCTTGTGAGGCAGGCGGCGGAACCACTGAGCTAAATCCCCAGCCCGAGAATCCACATCCTTTAGTTTTAAATTGCAGAATTGCCTTTGGAAGAATTAATTTTTCTTTTGTAGATTGTGAATGCACAGTATTGAATAGAAAGCTGATTCTTAAAAATAGGCCCAGCCACGTGTGGTGCACGCCTGTAATCGCAGCCCTAAGGAGGCTGAGGCAGGAAGATCATTGTGAATTTGAGGCCAGCCTGGGCTACACAGCGAGACCCTGTCTGAAAAGCCAAAATATCTATAAAAGCTAAGATGCTGTGGCAGGTGAAAAATTACTTGGTATCAGGGTGGGATCCACGTGTGTGCCACACAGGTGTGTTAGTTACTGTGTCTGGCAGATAATGAACGAAGATTAACATATGGTGGCCAAAGCCACTCAAGCTGGATTAACTGAGCAAGTTTACTTGGAGGCCTTAAAAAATAGGCTGTAAATTTGTTTTTCTAGTTTTAGTCATTTGATGAATATGAATATACTCTAGTTACACCTTGTTATGTGATATTAGAGTAAGCTCTTCAGGGCCGGGGATTTAGCTCAGTGGTTCCGCCGCCTGCCTTGCAAGCACAAGGACCTGAGTTCGATCTCTGATACAAAAAAGAAAAAATAGAGTAAGCTCTTCCACCTAAGTAAAATTTCCAGATCAGTAAAATGTGTAAGAGGTACCTTTTTACTTGCATAATTTCATCTATTGCTATTCTACTGGCATATTTGAATCTGCCATAGCTTAGCAAGTCTTGTTACCTTCTGTGAACATGTTGGCTCAGGGTGGCCAGTGGAAAAACACTTCACAGGCAGGCTTTGTCTCCGGGGAGGGGGAGTGTGGCCCCAAGCTGCCGCCGCCGAGTGGTACGGTGGCCCGCGGGGCCTCGGACTCTTCCTGCCGTGCCCCTGTCACCAGCCGTCTGGTGCCAGCTATTCTCTGTGCTCAGTCTCTCACCTGAACTAGGATTGGGACAGCAGTGATAAACTAGAGTCATTTCAGTTTGCAAAGGACTGTGTGTGTGTTTCCACAGAGAAGAACAATACCCAGCACTTGAATATCTTAGGATCTATCAGACAATAGCCCTACAAGGTGGTTAGGAGAGATTATTGCCTCAACCAAAGTAGTTCACCCAGTTATATTAAAAAATTATCATTCCTCAGCCTTTTGGCTAAGAGTAAGTGTAGTATCTGTTCTTACCAGTTTAAAAAATTATCGCCATGGATTTAGCTCAGTGGCGCCACAGTTTGATCCCCGGTACCACAAAAAACAAAACAAAAAATGATCCATTCGTGGCCCCTTAGGCTCCTGTACTGTGTTGGACCACATGGACTGAGGTTTCTCTGGCTGGTCCAAGGCCGTCCGTGCCTGTTTTCTTGCTTTGGAGTCCTTACCCGAGGTGGTCACACGTGTGAGGGCTGTGCAGGACAAGACACTTGAGATCACGGAAAGTAAAGCTGAGTTGACTTGTGGGCTTTTTCCTTTTTCTCACTATTCAAAAGTGTTTCCAAGTGCCTCGTACGTTACCCAACTGACTTAACCGAGAAGTATAGGGGAGGAAATTGTTGCAAAAAATCTTCCATTCACTAGACTTGTACTTTGCCCTTACAAACAAAAATTCGAAGTCTATTAAAAAAACTCGATATTTCTGTCTGTAAAAGTACCTTCTGGAAAAAGCACCATTCCATTGCCTGCATGCGACTTGTGACATCTGACTTGTTTGTTCTGTTCCAGGTCAGCTCCATTCAGAACCAAATGCAGTCCAAGGGCGGCTACGGCGGGGGCGGGCTGGCAGCCAACGTGCAGCTGCAGCTGGTGGACACCAAGGCGGGGTAGCCCCGGGCTGGCCGGCCGGGCTCCCAGTGAGTGCGGGCACCGCCCCGAGCCTGCGGGGAGGCGGGGCGCGGGGCAGAGGCGGCCACTGCCCTGGGGGTGGAGGGGAGACTTTCGCCCGAGTCTTATGACAGGATACACTTGCGTGCATCTTTGAAACAAGGAGTGAGGTTGATCCTTTAACTACAGGCATCAAACAGTCTCATGCACACTGAAGTGATTGCAGGGTTAGCACTTAAACACAGACTGCTTTTAAGAAAGATAAAGCCTGAAAGTGTGAAAATAATTTGAATTCTTGTTTTGCTTTTACAGGTCATTGTGAACTTCGATATTTTCTCTGCCCACTACTCTGTCACTTTGTCTTGTGATTGCATTCTTTCGTCCTTAACTACAAAAGAAGTTGACGGGCACCTTGCCCACCCCTGCGACCACGCCAGTGATGCTGCTGCTCTGCCCTGAGACCACGCTGTGGGCACTCGAGACAGGACTGCAGTGCCCAGGGCGCGGGCGGGAGGGTCTGACCCTACCGAGCATGATCTGTTCTGGGACTGCCGGCACCAGCCCGCAGTTTTCCCATCGTAGACGTTTCATTTCCGCCCTGTGATTTTACTGCTAAGTTAACTTGCCACCTTGGGAAGGTATGAGACCCACAAGCACAATGATCGTTTATATTTGTTTGAAACTTCAGCAGAATAGATATTTGCATGCTTGATGGAGTTGATGTGGTGGCCCATGGGATGTGAGAAATGAGTGTTTCTCTTCTGCCACGGGCTGGTACTGCTGCTATTAGAGAGTTTTGCTGTGGCACCAAGTCGTGTCAGTCGTCCACAGAGAAAGCTAACTTGGTAGCTTATTTCCAGACGTCTTGACTTTTTGGTCTGTCTGACTAGAACTGCAGTAAGAGAAAGGCTGGCATCCCCAAGGCATGCCTTCGGTGTAAGTGTGCAGCACATGTACTTTGAGGGCTAGGACGTGTGGTAGTGAACAGGTATGTTGTGGGGAGACCCATCCCGGCAACTCTGAGCAGCGCCTTCATCCTGCCAGCTGTTCATTCTTTGGGCTCTTGTTCCCTTTCTATGTCTTCTGTGTAATGTGCTGGTATCCAGTTGTTTCTGGCAGCAGTGTATTGGGCTTCAGTTTGGCTAAGTTGCCAAAAGCAGCACACTGACCTGGCTGAATCGCTGCCTGTGAGAACGACCAGTACGGTGACTTTTTATGGTATTGGTAAGAAGCCTTTGCTCAGGTTCCAAAATGTTTATCTTTCACAAATTTTGTGTATTTCAAATATTTCTATAAATGCTTCTGTCATGTAGTAGAGCATAGGGTTAAATTAAGCCAGAGTCAGTGTAGTATTAAATGTTTAAATCCTATGTCCAGTTCAGGCCTATCTACCTTTGGTAGGGTTAACATTTCATGCAGGAAATGGCGCTTAATGGAAAACTTAGAGAGCTATAAGGGATTAGTGTTTGCATAGAGGAACACGATAGTTTTCTCTTCTGCCTTCATTTAGCCCCTTTCCCAGGGAAAAGCTTAGTCCCAGGTAATTTAAGAAACCTTTGGTTTATGTAAAACAAAGCATTTCTGAAGTTGCTTTATTTACCCAGCAGAGTGGTGAACCAGGAGGAGATCCTTGTATCTTGCAGTTTTGGGCCTTCAGATGTGTCCATGCCAAGCAGAGAGAGGCAGTTGAGTAATTTACCCTTTAATCCATCTGTTGTCTTTACTTCACTATGGATGCTGCGTTCCAGGATTCGCCTGCGTGCCCTTGCCACTCCTCCTCCAGGACACCGCCGTGCACGGACGGGGTTTCCTTGGCTTTGTCAGCATGGGGAGAGCAGTGTTCTGTATTGTCACATAACTCCTGGAACAGCATCCAGGAGCCACTGTCCCTCTGCCTCAGCTCTTGAGGACTTCGGTATTCATGTCTCCCCATCACTAGAGCACGCGAACTGTGCTCCACGGGAGCAGGAGCGCGCGGGCCTTCGCCGCACAGCCCAGGCCAGGTGCTGCAAAGGTGCCGGTGAGTGGCGTGACGGAGATGCTAACCCTGGTCATACATTTTTCCTATGGAGGCTTTAAAGATGTTTGAGAGTGGAGGGCAGCAGCTTTCCCACCTTCATAAATGGGATTGTAAAATCTTGAGAGGTCGTTTGTTGTCCATAGCAGTGGATCTCATTTTTAAATTGAAGCTGATTAAATAAGTAGGATTTTTGTGCTCAGAATTCTTTATCCTGTTACTACTTTGCTGAAATAGATGCTAACAACTGTTAAGCAAGAGAAGCCGCAGGAAGACTGTGCTAGCAGTGATGTGTTGGGTGGAAGAGGTGCCTTCCTGTGCAGGCAGGTAGTGGTGCCTGAGAGCCGGGGGGCCAGCGTCCGCCTCTGAGTGGGGCAGCAGCATCAGCGGGCTCTACATCCGCTTTCACTTCGGTTAGGAAATTGGAGAGGTTTCGTTATAGGGAACAAGTTGGCCTTGATTTTGTTTAAAATGACTTCTGCTCAGCACCCAGGAGATAAAATTGACATATTTTTATAATATAAGCATACTTTTTTTGTACATTTGTGTTCATTCTTGAATGAAGTGAATTCATTGTTGGCTTGTAGATATTAAAAAAGAAAGTATTGATTTTGATTCAATAAATGTTTTCTTTCAATCCTGGTTTTTTTCTTTCAAGGACTCACCTGAATTCACTTAGAGCACCACCTTCCTGACATTTTTAGTGATGACTCCTATCATGCAAAACACAGGACGATTTAAATATCTAATTACAATCTGTAACTTCACAGTTTATCTTACAACTTAACAAATTTCTACTCAAAATGTTAGGAAAATAAAATCAGATGAAGTAGGGTAAAATTGTTCAGCGGACCTGGGTAGGAAGTCACATGTGGCAGGCTTTGTGTTTCGAGGCTGAGCCCCAGCTGGTCTAGCACTGAGCAACACCCCAGCCGGCTGCCTTCTGAGATAGGCCCTTGCTGAGTTGCCAGGGCTGGGTCTTACTGTGTGGCCCAGACTGGCCTCTGCCTCCCGAAGAACCAGGACTGCGGGTGCACACCATCTCACCTCGGGAGCACGCCAACCACAGCATCGGGTATGGACGCACTTCTGTATGCTGCGGCCTCTTCTCAGTACATGTAGGATTTACATAATCTGAGAGGCGGGCGGGGATCCAGCTGCCAGAGAATGTTCAGGGAGTTTAAGACAGTGGCTCCCGTGGGGGGATCGCCTGAGCTGGCTTGTGAGGGCTTGAGGAAGGGTGACAGCGAATGTGGTGGGGACGCTGCCACACCTCAGCCCTGGCTTCAGCCCACAGAGACAAGCGTGTCCTTGGAGAGGTTTCGTCTCGCCAGGCTGAGGGACAGGTCCATAAGGGGTAGCTGTGTCCCAAGACCACCACATACTTCTCTAAACACAGAAAAGTCTAAGAGAAATATCAGGAAAGAATATTTCAAAAGTTTGGATAAGTTTGCAAAACTCAAAGGAAACTGTGAAGGAAGAGGTGACGTTGGTGTGGCAGGTGCTGTGGTGTAGTTCATGTTTTAAAGGCCACGCAGAATTGGAGGGCACATAACCACAAGAATACAGGGCTACAGGGCTGGGGATCTAGCTCGGCCTTCCAAGCGCAAGGTCCTGAGTTCAATCCCTGGTACGGGGGTGAAAAAACACAGGTCTAGAAATACTCAGAAATAGTCTGAAATGTGCCAAAACCTATGAAATGCCAAAATATGCACAACTGATAACACAAGGAGGAAAGCAAATCTGTTAGCAAACTTGAAAGAGAACCACTGAGGTTTTACCTTGTATCTGTCGGCTCCATCCAGAATCGTCCAGCAAGAGAATGGACACCAAATGACTCCTTGCCAACTTTTTATATTTTGGCAATTAAACATCTGTAACTTCCAGCATTTTCCAGATGTTGAAGGTGCACTGCTGCACAGTAAAGGCTGCGCCTTTGAGTAAGAATATCCAAGTTCCTGATCTGCGGCCTTAGAAGCCGTGCTCCGAGAGTGGTGGTCTTTGCTGCGGAAGGAATCGCGGGGCACAGGGAGCCTGGCGGTAAGAGCAAGTCCTGCACGGTACAAGGAAACCGAAGACAAAACACAGCCCAAGTAAATGCACCAGCAGGAAAGGTCTGCAGAGCCACAAGCGGTTAAGCTGGGCTGATTGGTGAAAGATCTGAGCCAAGCCGGGGATGTAGCTCAGTGGTTTCACCGCCTGCTGCGCAAGTGCAAGGACTCGAGTTCAATCCCAGGTACCAAAAAACAGAAAGATCTGAGCCAGGGAGGAAGATGAGGAGAGGCAGCTGTGTTTCAAATGCCCACATTGCAACAAAAGAACACAAAGTATGGAAGAGAAAAGAAACATGGTTCCCAAATGGAAATAAATCCTCTGAAGTCGAACTTAAGCACAGACCTCTGACACACTTTATAAGGAATTTAAGGCAACTACACAAAATCAGGAGGATGATTTACGAACAAAACAGTATCAGCAGCATTACATAAAAGGGCTGGGTATGGTGGCGCACACTTGTGATCCCAGCACTGGGGAGGCTGAGGCAAGAGTGTCGCTGTGAGGTCAGGGCCAGACGGCTACACAGTGAAGCTTTGTCTCAAAAAGGCCAGGGCCAGGGATTTAGTTCAGTGTCACTCAACCTACCTCGAAAGCTCAAAGTCCTGAGTTTGATCCCTGGTGGTGGTGGTGGTGGTGGTGGTGGTGAAGCAGCCTGGAATACATAGCAACTGTCTCCAAAACAAAACAAAAAACCAATAACCAGAACCGGAAGACTCACACGAAGATAAACTTTCAAAAGTCAGGGGAATCCTGAAAGGAGGAAAGGAAAAGAATACAACAAAGCCTAAAATACTAATTAACAGCACACGTGTGTGATCCCAGCTACCTGCAGGCTGAATCAGGAGGATGCAAGTCCAAGGCCAGCCTGGGGAATTTGGGGAGACTCCGTCTCAGTAACAATGGCTGAGCCCTGGGTTCCACAGATAGTACTGTCAAGCAAAAGAATAGATTTCAACAGCTCATTAAAATCAACTGACATACCACATTTGCAGAATGTGGAAACCACTTGATCAATTCAGTTGGTACAGAAAATAACATTCAACAAAACTCAGCACCCTTTCACAATAAAACCATTCAAGGGGGCTGGGGATTTAGCTCAGTGGCACCGCCCCTGCCTCACAAGCGCAAGGTCCTGAGTTCGATGCCCGGTACCAAAAAACAATTCAAGGCTGCGCATTGTGGCCCATGTACGTAATCCCAGCACTTGGGAGGCTGAGGCAGGATTGTGAGTTCCAGCCTGGCCTGGGCTCGAGTGAGTTCCGTGCCAGCCTGAATCATGTAGCAAGGTCCAGTCTCAAAAAACAAAGCAGTAAACTAGGAAACTACCTCAAAATGACGGCCAGAGAGCAAAAGCCCACAGCAAACATAGTATTCAATGACAGGCTGAAAGCTTTTCTCTGATTATCAGGAACAACTCATCAGAATAACTAGGTAACAGAAATAAAAGTTATCCAAATTGAAGTAAAATGATCTTTGCTTACAAGTGATACCATATACAGAAAATTATAGATTCCACAAAACTGATAAAACTAATAAATTCAGCAAAGACAACAACTAAGACCAGTGTTTCCATATTTTAAGGTGAATGATGTGGCAAGGCTGTGCAAAACAAATACAGCTCTGCCCATAAGTGGCCTGAGGTTTGTGCGAATGGTTTGCTATTCACTTGACCCTGAAAACCCCCCAAATCAGACGAATCAAGAGGTCCAAATCTTTACAGTGACTGTCAAGCAGGCTTGTAGGTCATTCCGTCACCACAGTGCTGGGAGAGGTAGGTCAGGTCAAACAGTGGGGCTGGACAGCCAAAAAGGATCCCTGGATTTTGCTGTGTCCGCTGGAACACAGAGTAATAATGCTGAACGTGGAAAGGGTTCAGTGAGAGGACTGGATTCTCTGCCCATTGGACACAACCCAGTGAACCAAGCACCTAAGCTGCCCACTCAGCTCATGAATGGGTGAATCCACAGTGCACTGAGATAATCCTTATTGAGAAGGGATAAACTGTTCCTAGACCACAAGAGGAGCTTCTTCAGAAGCAAAGGACATCCCAGAAGAAACCAAAGAAATAACTTATGCTGTGGGAATAAAGTCAGCAAGAAAAAAAAAGAATTCCATTCTTGATTGCATCAAATACAGTAAAAACTACAAATTAAGGAGGTGAAAGACATATATTGGAAACTACAAAATGTTACTGAATTAATGATGACACATAAATGAAAGGACAGACTATGTTTTGGACTGGAACAATTACTGTTGCGTCCGTACTGCCCAGGCGATCTACTTATTCACTGTAGTTGCTAGCATAATCCCTAATATCTTTCTGCAGTGCTGGGGCTGGGACCCGGGGTGTTGTGTGTGTTGGACAAGTGCTTTGCCATGAACTACACTCTCATCCCCCAGTGTCGTTTCCCCCCCGCAAGCGGGGATTTAGCTCAGTGGTTTCACTGCCTGCTGCGCAAGCGCAAGGACCCGAGTTCAATCCCAGGTACCAAAAGAAAAAAAAAGAAAAACCCATCCTAAAATTCCCAGAGAATCTCAAGGAAACCCCAAAGAGGCAAAATAATCATGCTAAAGTAGATTTAGAGGTCTCACACACCATGGTTTCAAAACTTAGTGCACATGTAACAAAATCAAAACTGCAGTACTGGCATAAAGATGGACACAGACCAGTGACAGACTAGAACCCCAGTTAGCTGTGTGTGGTCTGTGGTATCTGGCAAGGAATCAAGACTATTCAATGAGGGAGAGGTTTGGAAACATGATGTTTGGAAAACTGGATACCCGTATGCAAAAACATGCAGTCAAATCTTTACCCTATCTAAAAAAGCATTTATATAGGTAAGACCTAAAAGTATGAAACTCCTACAAGGATATATAGGGGAAGGGATTGAAATGGAGTAGAGACCGAAACACAGCCTCTCTGGGACATGGAATTGCGATACCTGAGAGTCAACTTGGTGAAGAAAGAATGTGTCTCTAGGTACAAGGAAAGAGCTGAAAGGAAAATACAAACTACAGAGAAGCTGGAGAAATGGAGCACAGTGCAGAGAAAAGAACAAAGCTGTTGGGAAAGGAACCCGGCCCCTGTGGAGGGGACCTGTCTCCACTGAGACGTGAGCTTGGGCAGAGTCAGCAGCTCCAGGGAGAAACAGTGGATCAGGCTGGCAGCCCTAGTGCCAAGAAAAGCCCATGGTTCTTGTAAACTGCAAAAAGGAAGTAGGGTTTTGTTCCATGTGTGACTTCTTCCATATGGCAAGCTGGAGTTGGAGAAGTCCAGTGCCAGCACCCATCATACGTGAGAGGGTTTAATCGGGAGCTATTTTGGGGAAGGGTTACTAAGCTACAGAAAAACTACAGAACAATTACACTTCAAATTTCTGGTGTCATCCTACTACAGTGACTGGGTGAGTGTTGTAGAAAGGGCATAGGCCAGGCACAGACGCCTGAGAAGTCTAAGCTCAGGCACAGAAGGTTGTGAAGGTTGTACCCTCTGAGTTAAGCCAGGCCAGCCTTGTATGGCTTTTGAGAAGAGTGGTCTGCCTGCTTCCACCTGCTCTCAATGTAATCAGGTTTGCCCTGACTTGGACAATGCCACAGCATGGAGTGAACAAAGGGGCCTCTGGAGCAGAGGGAGCACATCACAAAACCAAAGTCTGTAGAGCTAGGTGAAGAAAGCTGTGATTTGGGGAGCATAGAGGGACTCAGAACCTGGGAGCAGCTGGAGTGATGACAGCCCTAGGGGGGACATCACTGACTGACCACGTCCAGCTGGAAAGACAGGGCAGGAGTCAGTATTCACACAAAAATGTGTGTGTGGAAACAAAGTAGATCTTAGAGATGACCCACTGTCCCTCCCTTTTATCTCATGGATTCCCATACTGCAGACTCTGGAAATAAAACACTCATTTGAACACCTGCAGGAATTATTTCTGGACTCTTTTCTTTGGTTTTGGGGAAGCTTGGGCCTTTTTTTCCTTTTCCTTCTTTAATGTTCTTTTTTCATTTTGTCTGTTCTTGTTACTTTTAACTAGTTCTATTGAGGTTTTTACTCCTTAATGGGATCCTTTATCTCACTTTTCTCTCCTCATCTTCCTTTTGTCAAATTTTATTTTCCCTTTCCCCACCCTCTCCATCTTTAAGCTTTAGATATTTGACTCGGTAATTACTATTGAATTCTTTTCTATTGTTACTGGTGATACAGCTGTTTTATTTAGTAGATATTTACTATATGTCAGTATTTGGTTTGTTTTTGTGTTTATAATTACAGACCTGTTTTCTATTGGGAAGGGTGGTGGAGTGGTAGCTTCTATTGTTTCTTATGGTATGTCAAAATCCAGTTTGTCTTTGACTCACTGTTATTGATTTTGTTGCTATTTCCAGGGTGGCATTATTGTTGCTATTGATTTTACTGTGGGCCATTATCTGCTTTGTCTTTATCATCAACAATACTGTTTCATTTCCAGAGAACTGGGTGCCGGGCCAATTACAGCACACCCTAACCCTTACCCAAATTAATGGAGGTGGTGGTTGGCTCTTGGGACATAGGCAAAGGCATATTATCAGCCATGCCCAAAAGCACACACTAACTACAGAGATCTCCATACTAGCAACAAAGTCTTTCCATTATAACTGACCTGTAAACCTAAGCATGCACACACATACAAAAAAAGAAATATGAGAAGACAAGAGAACAAAATGCCTCCAAAAACTCCCAGCTTCCCCAAAGCTGTTCCACTGGGCATTGATATGGAGGATATCAAAAGCCACATGCCTGAATTATATGAAATGATAAAAGAGGAGACAAAAACACAGATCAATAAGGTGCTCATTGAGCTCAATGATGATGTAACTACACAGATAATGAACTTCATAAATGATCAGTGAGCTTACAAAAGACACTAATAAAAAGCTAGCTGAGCTAAACAAAATGATACAAAACACGAAAGATCAGTTTGGCAAAGAATGAGAGTCCATGAAAAGGGACCAAACAGAAATCTCAGACCTAAAAAATTCTATTTTAAGTATGGGCAGCAGAACCGACCAGTGTGAGGACAGAGTGTCAGACCTGGAAGGTAGGACTGTTCCAGGTTACCACGGATACTCAGAGAGCTTAAAACCAACAAGAGAACATGGAAAATGGATCCAACAGCTGCTAGATGACGCAAAGCCGCCTAAGATCAAGTGGAATTTAGTGAAAAATCACAAGACAGCACAAATGGCATTAAAAAACCTACTTACGGAAATAATAGCATAAAATTTTCAACACACGGGGAAACAATTTAACATACAGATAAGTGAGGCATATAGAACCCCAAAGAGTCACAACCGGAAAAGAACTTCTCCATGACGTCACAGTCAAAACCCCAGAAGTCCAACACAAAGACGGACTCTTAAAAGCTGTTACAGAAAAAGTGATGAATCACTTATAAAGGTAAAGCCATTAAGGGTTACAGCAGACTTCTCAATACAGAGTGAAGTCTTTCAAGTCCTAAAAAACAACTTCCAACCCAGACTAATATAGCCTGCAGAAGTATCTTTTAAAACGGATTGAGACTAAGGTCTTTCTCCAAAATAGACTACATGGTAGCCCATAAAGCATGTTTAAGTAAATATAAAATAATTAAAATTATCCTGTACATATTATCAGATCATAATGCAACAAAACTAGAAAGCAACAGCAAAAGAAACCACAGAAATTATACAAATACATGGAGATTAAATAACGTACTGTTGAATCAGCAACAGGTTACAGATGAAATCAAGGAAGAAATCAGTTCCTAGAATCAAACAATAATGCCAGTTCATAATACCAGAAGCGATGGTATACAATGAAAGTGGTTTGAGGGAAGTTTATAGTTGTGAATGCCCACATCAGGAAAACAGTGAGCTCAAATAACCTAATGATGCACTTCAAGGTTCTAGAAGAACAAGAACTATTCAAGTCCATAGTTAAAGAATGAAATTATCAGTATCAGAGGAGAAATCAATGAAATTGGGACCAAAGGGGGGAAAATACAAAGTATCAGTGAATCAAAGAGATTTTTTTTTTTGGAAAGAAGAAACAAAACAGAAACGTGTAGTCAATCTTACCCTCCAAATGGGAAAAGATCCATATCAGTGCAATTAGAAATGAAAAAAGAAAATCACAAAGGACATTCCTAAAATTCAGGAGATTAGTAACTACTTCAAAACCAGTACTGTGATAAATTGGAGAACTCCAGAAGATATGGAGAAATTCCTAGATACATAAGAATTTCCAAAACGGAACCAAGATATAAAAACCCTGACTAATCCAATAACAGGCCGTGATAAATTGGAGAACTCCAGAAGATATGGAGAAATTCCTAGATACATAAGAATTTCCAAAACGGAACCAAGATATAAAAACCCTGACTAATCCAATAACAGGCCAATGAAATTGAGACAGTAGTGAAAACTGATTGCCGGGCATGGTGGCACATGCCTGTAATCCTAGCACTTGGGGGATTGAGGCAGGAGGATAACAGCAGGTTGGAGGCCAGCCTGGGCTACACAGTGAGTTCAAGGTCTGTACTATTGAGACCCTGTCTCAAAACAAAACAACAAACAAACTTACCAAATAAGAAAAGCCCAGGGCCTGGGGATTTAGCTCAGTGGCGCCGCACCTGCCTCACAAGCGCAAGGTCCTGAGTTTGATCCCTGATACAAAAAAAAAAAAAAAGAAAAGAAAAGCCCAGGACCTGACAGATTTACTGCTAAATTCTCCAAGAACTTCAGGGAAGAGCTAGGACTTTTATGAAACTGAAAGGGAAAGAGACTCCCAAAGTCCTATCTGGAAGCTAGTATTACTCTGATTCCAAAACCAGATGAGAACCCAACTGAAAAAGACAGGTACAGGCCAATCTCTTTATTGAACACAGGTACAAAAATCCTCCACAAGTTTTTGGTCAACAGAATGCAACAAATCATTAAAATGATCAAACATCATGACCAAGTAGGCTTCACTCCAAGGATGCAAGGATGCTTCCACATACACAAATCAATAATACACCACATAAAGGCAAAGACAAAAACCATATGATCACCTAAATGCAGAAAAAGATTCTGACAAAATCCAACATCCGTTCATAATAAAAACTGTGAAGAAAATAGGTATAAAAGGACCTTATCTCAATCTAATAAGCCATGTTTGACAAATTTACGGCCAACATCGTATTAAAAGGAAAAAGCTGAAAGCTTTCTCCTCTAAAAGCAGGAACAAGACAATGATGTCCACTATCACCAATCCTATTCAATACACTGGTAGTACTTGAATCATTAGCTAGAGCAATCTGGAAAGAGAAAGAAAAGGCTTATGTACAAAAAAGGAAGAAGTTAAATTGTCATTATTTGCAGATGACATGGTCTTTTACATAGAAAACCCAAAATTCTACCAAAAGACTCTTGGAATATCCAAATTTAGTAGTGTAGCATGATATAAAACCAACACACAAAAATTAACAGTCCTCCTGTACACAAAAATGAACTCACTGAGAAAATAATTAGGAAAACAAACTATTCACAACAACATCAAGAAAAATTAAATACTTAGGAATGAACCTAATCAACAGAGGGAAAGACCTCTACTACAACAACTACCATACTCTAAAAAAAAAAAGACGAAATAAAACAAAACAAAACAAAAATGAAATGTAGAAAGACATCCCCTCTTCCTGGATAGGGAGAACCAATACTGTCAAAATGGCTACACTGTCAAAACTGATACGTAGGAATGCTGCAATCCCAATCAGAATACCAACAGCATTCCTCACAGAAACAGAGGAAACAGTCCAACATTCATGTGAAATCAGAAAAGACCCAGAATAGAAAAAAGCAACCTGGGCAACAAGAGCAAAGAAGGAAGCAGCATAATCCTGGACTTCAAGTTATATTATAAAGCTACAGTGATAAAAACAGCATGGAACTGACACAGCAGCAGACATATGGATCAGTGGCAGAGAATACAGGATGTAGAACAAACCAGGCACACACAACCATCTGAATATGCCAAAAATGTATGCTGCAGGAACGACAGCCTTTTTAACAAATGGTGCTGGGAAAACTGGCTATCCATCCATATGCAGAAGATTGAATCTAGACATGTATTTCCCAGAATGTATTAAACTAAAATAAAAATGGATCAAATATTAAAACAATCTGCTGAAAGGTAAAACCCTTGGAGACCAAGTATAAGGCAAGAACTTTCAGAACAGAACCCCAATCACACAAGAAATAACATCAAGAATCAACAAATGGGACCATGTCAAATTAAAAACCTGCACAGCAAAGGAAACAACCAACAGAGTGCAGAGACAGCCTACAGAATGGGAAAAAATGTTTGCCAGTTACTTCCTGGGACAGTGGAGTAATTTATAGAATATGTGAAGTGGTGAGCCCTGCGCTGTGCCGGACACCTGACAGAATACTGCTGTGGAATGTAAAAGCTATGTTCTACTATGACCGCTATTACCACCTCCCCGGAGGCTGGATACCACAGTTGAAACGTGCTGGAGGCACACGCCAAAAGTCACACAGCGTCAGAACAAAGGCTGGGATGGTTATAATGTACAGTGGAAATGGAAGACCAATTTGGATATTGCATACAGATTTGGAAAAACAGTGGTGAGCTCTGAAGGGTGTTTCCTCTGAAGACCAGTATGTACCTAGAGGTTCCTGTGGCTTAGAGTGTAACTTAGATTATACAGAGATTGGCTTGGAGAAATTGAAAGAACCTGGAAAACAACAGGACTTCTCTTTCTCTGATCATTATTATAAGCTATATTCTGCAGATTCCCGTGCCACTGGTGGACTGGTTACCATCAAGCGCTGCTTACTATCCCTTTGCAGTTTATAGTTGTTTCTCAGTGACAGCCAGTACTCACCTCCACCATATTGAGTATCCTCTGTATTCTCAGCATTATCAGAGGTTCACCAGCTCAGCAGGACACCCTCCACCAGGCTTCCAGTATGATTTGCAGGGCCACAGAACAGTGGCTGTGGTGCAGCTGTTAGTTTTGGTAGTGCTTTTGCAGGACAACCAAAAATTCAGGACCAGGGTTCTGGATTGGCCAGGGAACTGGAGGAATATTAGGGTATTTGGCAAAAACACCGTCTTCAGACTGGTGATACCACCCTTCCTACCCTCCTCCATATGCTAACACATGGGACAGCCGTGCTGGCTCACCCCCTTGTGGAGACGTGGGGGGCAGTTCGGCATGTTCAAACTCAGATCCAAAAACCAAAACAGCATCAGGATGTGGTGGTACTAGACAATCATAAAGCTGAACACTGGAGGCAAAATTTCTGAGTTTTCATCACTTTCTCTCAAAAAAAGTGCTACCGGCTAACAACTGGGGAAGGGAAATATTCAAAAGTTCTGCGGTGTTTTGTCCTCTACAGGTTTTTGTATTTTATTATTTGTGGCTAAGAGTTGGTATATGACAAGATGCTTATTTACTGTATATTAGTATAACATGCACGTGTATAATGCAGTTTTTTAAAGTGATGATTCCTGTGGAATGCTAAAAATTTAACTGTGGGAAGCATTAGTAATGAAAAAGTCACCAGTAGAAACTGTTATAGAAAATTTCAGTCTTAGATGGTTTTAGTGGATGAGTTGTTACCTCGTAGAAACAGTTATACTCTATTTGGTGTTACATTTATTTGATGTTTGCTATTCTTCAAATATTTAAACCAAGCTTTGGACCGCTAATTCGGCTTATTTGTAGGTTCTGATCACTTTTGAGCTCTGGAGTGCTGAGTCCTTCAGCGGTGCCAGGCTTCTGGGAAGTGAGAATTACCTTTCACAGGTAAAGGCAGAAAGCAAGCACCTAGGAGGTTGTGAATGATCATGTGCTGACAGACACATGTGACACCTCCCTCTTTCTTCAGTTCCGAAGAGGTAGTTCAAACGCTTCACTGAAGGTCTTTTAGTAGCAAAAGCATGCAGTTCTTTGTGGAATCTCAAATGTTGTTGTAATAGTGTTTGCATCAAAGATTAAAATGACAGTAAATAAAAACAAAAAAGTGAGCAACTGAAATGAACAGACACTTCTCAGAAGTACAACTAGCCAATAAATACATGTAGAAATGTTCAACCTATCTGGCTATTAGAGAAATACATATTAAAACAATACTGAGATTCCATCTTACTCCAGAAAGAATGACCATCAAGAACTCAAATTATAACAAGTGCTGGAGAAGCTGCAGGAAAGAGGAGCCTTTCTACATTGTTGGTGGGAATGTAAAGGAGTACAGGCGCTATGGAAATCAGTGTGGACATTTCCCAAAATAATAAAAATAGTAATTCCTTTTGACTCAGCTCTTCATCTTCTAGGTATCTTCCCCAGAGTTGAAGACATCATAATACAGTGATCCATGCATACTCGTGTTTATAGCAGCGCAAGTCCTAATAGCTAAATCTTAGAAGGGTCTTATATCTCTATCAACAGATGAATAGATTAAGAAAATGTGGTATTTACACACAACTGAGTACTATTCTGCTACAAAAGATAACATTTTTTTTTTTTTGGTACCTGGGATCGAACTCAGACCTTGCGCTTGCAAGGCAGTTGACAGAACCACTGAGCTAAATCCCTGGCTCCACAAAGGATAAATTTGAGTAAAAAAATAGATATCCCTTGAGACCATAAAAGGGAATACACAAGTTTAAGTACTGCATAGTTTCTCTTATATAAGAAACTTAAAGTATATATAAATTAAAGAGTAAAATAACAACAGGAAACTGGGAGATAGATCCTTTGCAAACTGGAAGGGGACCGAGAGAGAGTGGGGGGAGGGATGGGAGGGGAAGGGAATGTAAGAAGAATTAAGACATCACACTCCCTAACAGCGTGGGTAATTATGCACTTGCAAATATACTAATAGAAAATTAATTACAGAAAGCACAGGGGGAAACTTCTTGACACTAGATTTGGCAAAGATTTTTTTAGAGATGGCACAGACTATAGTGAATTTAAAATTTCTGTGTATCAAGGACAAAATCACAGAGTGAAAGGCTTCCTATGGGCTGGAAGAATATATTTCCAAATCGTATCCCTGGTGAAGGATTCATATCCACAATAAAGAACAATAACCACCAACGATCTGAATAAAAATAACACACAAATGACTTGGTTATTTCTCCAAAATAGATATCCAGCTGGGTGGCTTCCTGCCAGGCTGCACTGGGTTTCCTGCCTCTGCAGGGGCTGGCACACCCGGAAAGTGCTAGGTCCATGTCACAGTGCTCAGTACAGGGTGTTTTCAGTGGGATGTTCTGTTAATACGCGTGTGCCAGGGACGGCCAGGAAGCCCTGGGTAGAACCTCAGGCATCATATTAGAGCTCTCCAGGAAACAGAGACCTGAGGGTTACGCTTGTTACAGACTGGAATTCCTGCTGCCTGAGGAGTGAACACAGCTTGATCAGGAGGAATTGGCTAGGTGCTGAAAAATCTGAGTATCTCACGTGGAGTCTTTTGCGCTGATTCTTGCCATGGTCAGAGATTTTTTAGCAAGATCTTTAAGGCTTCAGTTTCCACAGGTAAGGTGTCCAGCATCGGAGGTTTGGGTTAGATCATGTTAAGTATGCAGGTAGATAGGAGGGGCCGAGTCTGATTTTCATCTCTCAACTGCAAGGCTACTCAGAGGCAATTCCTAATTAAACCCAATCAGATTGTGAGTGTCACTCTTTCCTTCATCTTTCCTTTCTCTTTATTTTTCCACTTGGCTAACACCTTTGAATGACTTCACCAGAAAGTGGCCTCTTCGTAAGAAGCTTATAGAATGTGTTTGCTGGGCTGTTTGAGAGCTCAGGTCTGATCTCTCCAGAGATACTGTGGATAGACTGACGGAGGAGACGTAAAACGACACAAGCAGCAATGTGTACAGGATGAAATAGAAAGGCTAAAGTTATCAAGAGGGATAACAAAAACTACAGGTGCCTAAATTACCCAACTTCACTGTGAATCAAAGCACAGCACGGAACATGAATTCTTAAGACATCTAAAGTCTTTTTTTTTTTGGTACCAGGGATCGAACTCAGGACCTTGCACTTGGGAAGCAGGAGGCAATACCACTGAGCTAAATCCTTGGCCCGAAACATCTAAAGTCTTTTCAAGCTCCAGGTTTTTATTTACTTTTCCTTCCCCCCTGGTACCAGGGATTGAACTCAGGACCTTGCGCTTTGGCACCATTGAGCTACATCCCTGAGCCCTTATTTACTTTCAATTATGCTAACATATATCCAACGGCACCTCGCCTGCCTGGCAAGTGCAAGGTCCTGAGTTTGATCCCCGGTATGGTGGTGGGAGAGAACCCCAACATACATACAACATAAAATTCACCATTTTAAAGTGTACAGTTCAGTAGCATTAAGTACACTTACTTTGCTGTACAACCAGAACATTCTCATCTTACTAAACCAAAACTATACCCATCAAGTGCCTCCTCTGTCCCCCTTCCTCAAGACCCTGGCCAGCCACTATCTACTTTCTGTACCTAGGAATTTGGCTCTTCTAGGTATCTCATAATGGAATCAAACTTGTATTTTTGTGGCTGGCTTATTTCATGCAGCCCTATCTGTCCTCATTTATTATTTCCATTCCATAAAATATGCTTCATGCATAGAAAATACATTCAACCCTCCTAATCAGAGTAGCATGTACTTCATTTCAGCACCCTCCGTGTTTTCTGGTTGAGACAGGGTCTCACTATGCAGTTCAGGATGACCCCAAACTCACTATGGATTCTCCTGCCTCAGCCTCCTTCCTGAGTGCTGGGATTACAGGCATGGAGCACCATGACTGGCTGAGCTCTTCTTGATAACCCAATACTGTCAATGTAAACCAGTGAGGAGGTGGGTATTTAAAAAGGTTAGTAAGTACCCGTCCAACAAAACACTATTTGTTCACGGATACCTTCAGAGATCCTTGAGGTGCAGCTGTCTTTGTCTCATATTGCTTTGTGAAGTTTTCTTTGTTGTTTGTAACTTTCAAATTTCTTCCCTCTCACGTGGTTTTAATCATTCTTGTTATGAATATGCTTCCTTGAAGCTTTCTACTCACCACTTTCATCTGAGATAAGATCTTGCCATGTTGCCCAGTCTGGTACTGAATTCCTGGACTCAAGTGACTTTCCTGCTTCAGCATCCTGAGTAGCTGGGGCCACAGGTGCACTATGAAGACAGAATGGGTTGTAATTTGTTGCTACCCTGAACTAAGGCACAGGAAACATACACCGTACAGCTTCCCCAAAGTCACACAGTTATCTACTGCCTTGTAATTCTGCAAGATTTCCAAGCTTAACACAGCACATCTTCACCATCTCCCAGGGTCAGGAGTCTGGCCCAGTTCAGCAAGGTCTTCCGCTTAGGGGTTCACAGGGAAACTGAAGGCATCAGCCAGGTTGCAATCTAACAAGGCTCAGCTGGGGAGGAAGCGGCTTCTGAGCTTACTCAAGTTGCTAGCAGGAAACACTTCTTAGTGGACAAAGAACAGAGGGCTCCAGCTCCTTGCTGACTGTTGGCTCCTTCTGCCGTTCCCTGCCCCATAGTTTCACAACTCACCCTCTTACTGCATCGAACCAAGGAGTCTCCGGAGCTGCTCTGGAGCAAGGCGGAGTCCTGGGTACACCACTGCACAGTGATGTCCCATCGCTTTGCAATTTTCTGTTTGTCAGAAGCAAGTCACGCGTGCTGATCATGATCAAGTGGCTTCTAGGAGGGCATGGCCACCAGGTCACCTGTGTGATGGACTACACTTAAAACACAGCCACAGCACTATACCCTGTCCTATGTCCCCTTCCGGGAGCTTGCCACTTCTGCAGCACTCAGTTTTCCTGCTTGCCTGCCCTGAGCCTGGCCAATCTGTGGCGACTGCTCTGGGGTGTGGCATGCTGGACCGGTCCTCCTGCCTGGCTCTTGCAAACCTGGGCACCATTATCGAAGGCAGGTGGGCAGCCCCCACGAGACTGGAGAGAAAGGTGAGGTCCACGTGTCAGGAACGGAGGCTCCAACAGCCAGCGCAGACTGTGGCCAGAAGCCTTCAGTCATTCCCGTCCTCGGCCTCTCAGCTCCCACCTCAGGCCCTGGTCACGGTGCAGCAGAGACAGGCACAGACCCCTGACCCATACACGAGCACATCATTCTCTCAGGCCACTAATGTTCAGGGTTGACCTGTTACACAGCCGCCGTTAACTAGAACATCACATTAACAGAATAAGGAAGAAAAACACAATTATCTCAATACACGCAGAAAAAGCACCCACTGAAGTTCAACATTAATGATAAAAACAGTTTTAGAAAACTAGGAGTGGAAGGGAACTTCATCTGATAAGGAGTCGTACATAAAACTTATACAAACATTGTACTTAATGGTGAAAGTTGGTATTTTCCCTATTACCATTTTCAGTATTACTGAAAGTTCCAGCTAATTAAAAAAAAATTTAAGGGCCAGGGATTTGGCTCAGTGGCACCTGTGCCTGGCTCGCAAGCGCAAGGTCCTGAGTTCGATACCTGGTACCAAAAAAAAAAAAGATTAAAGAAACAATTTAAGAATTAGAAATTAATGGCACTGTTCTTAGCTGTAATTGTATGTGTACATGGAAAATCTAAAACACTAATTATTAGAAATGGATTTATTATTGGGGGGGCTTAAGTAGCAAAATGTGTTTCTCACAGTTCTGGATGCTGGAAAGTCCAAATTACGGTCCCAGCTGATTCAGTGCCTGGTAAGGGCTCTCTTGGTGTTTTTAAAAAAATTTATTTTATCCCATTTCTCTCCTCAAGCCCCCTCCCCTCCCAATGTACAAAAGCTTTGTTCCCATTTTTTCCTTCTATTTTCACTTTTTTCTTGTCCCTTCCTTCCTTTCTCCCTCCCCCTCCCTTGTTCCCCTTCCCATTTGAACCCTTTCTCCCCATTTCCCAACATCCATTATACATTTCAGTCCTTATTTCCACTTTCAGTTTCTCACACCAGAGAAACAATGTGGTATTTAAACATGTGTGTCCGACTTCACTTAAGAGTATGGTCTCAAGGTCCACCCATTTAGCAATAAATGCCTGAAGCCCATCCCTTTTTACGGCAGAGTAGTACTTCACTGTATAGAAAAAAACATCTTTTTTATCCATTCATCTGTTAACGGACATATGGGCTGTTTCCAAGATTTAGCTATTACACACTGTGCTGCTATAAACATAAGTGAGCATATATCATTGTGGTATGATGCTTTTAATTCTTTTGGGAAGATACCAAAAAGAGGGATAACTGGGTCAAATGGAACCTCTAGTTCTAGTTCTCTGAGGAATCCCCACAGATTTCCACAGTGGTTGCACCAGTCTGCACTTCCACGAACAGTGGAGAAGGGTTCCTTTTCCCCACAGCCCGCCAGCATTTGTTATTGGTTGACGTCTTGTTTTTGGTACCTGGAATGGAACTCAGGGCCTAGCACTTGCCAGGCAGGCACTGCACCGCTGAGCTACATTCCCGGCCCTAATTTTTTTTTTTTTTTTGCAGTACCAGGAATTGAACTCAGGACCTTGCACTTTCAAGGCAGGCGCAGCACCACTGAGCTAAATCCCCGGCCCCCTGGTTGATTTCTGGATAGCAGCCATTCTTTATGTAGATGAAATGTCAGCATTGTTTTAATTTGCATTTCATGAATGACCAGTGATGTTAAATAATTTTTCATATATTTATTTGCCATTTCTAATTCTTCATCTGAGAAGTGTGTTTTCATTTTAGATGCCCATTTTTGCATTGGGTCTTTTTTTGTTTTGTTTTTGGAACCAGGGATCAAACTTGGGACCTTGCACTTGTGAGGCAAGCACCAGAACCACTGAGCTAAATCCCCGGTCCTTTGCATTGGGTCTTTAAATTTGGGGGCTCTGATTTTTTTAGTTCTTTATATACATTCTAGATAGTGGTCCTTTATCTGAATAGGTGGTAAAAATTTTTTCCCACTCTGTGGGGTTTTCTCTTCACTCTGTTGGTGGTTTCTTTTGCTATGCAAAAGCTTTTTAATAAGATGAGGTCCCAGTTGTTGATTCTTTGTAGTATTTCCCATGTGGTCTGGGTTTTGTTCATAAGGTCTTTGTCTACTCCTATGTCCTCAAGTGTTTTGCCTATTCTCTCTTCCAGCAGATTTAGTGTTTCTGTTTTAATATTTAGATCTTTGATCCATTTTGATTTTAGGTTAGTATGTGGTAAAAGATATGGGTCTAGTTTCAATCTACGGCATGTGGAAAGCCAGTTTTTCCAGCACCATTAAAGACGGTCTCTTTCTTCCAGTGAAGGTGTTTGGCTCTTTTGTCAAAGATAAGGTGGTTGAGTGTGTCTGGAGTTGTTTCTGCATTCTCAAGTCTGTTCCACTGATCCTCAGGTCTGTTCTTTTGCCAGCACCATACTGTTTTTATCACTGTAGCTTTGTAGTATAATTTAAAGTTAGGGATTATAATACCCCCCACCCCCTTCTCTGCCTTTGTTGCCCAGAACTACCTTTGCTATTCTAGGTCTCTTCTGGTTCCACATGAATTTTAGGATCGTTTTTTCTAATTCTGTGACACATGCTGTTGGGGGCTGCATTGAATCTGTTTAACAATTTTGGGAGTATGGCCATTGTCACTATGCAGGTTCTTCCTATACATTAACAAGGAATATCTTTCCATTTTCTGATATCCTCTTCAATCTCCTTCAGAAATTCAGAAATGAATTTAGACTCACGTGTGGTGGCACATACCTGTAAATCCCAGCACTGTGTCAGGCTGAGGCAGGATTGTAAATTCAAGCTCAGCTCGGGCCACTTGGTGAGACTCTCAGAATGAAAACTTAAAAAGGGCTGAGAATGCAGCTCAGTGAGAAGACCTTGAGTTCAATTTCCAATACTAAAAAAATAAAATAAAATAATGAAAAAATTTAATTTTAATTGCCCAAACTAAACAACCCAAACCTGAAAATTTAAAAACTACTGTTTAAAGGTATCAAACACTTAAAAATAAATCTTACACAGCAAGTATGAAAACCTTTAAACCAGAACAGTTAAATAGACAGCAACAGAAACATATACATGGAGAAATATGCCAGATTCACAGAGATCAGAAGACTTAATTTCATGAAGATATCAATTTCCTTCAAGTTGATATATAAACTCAGGAAAATTTTAACCAAAATTGCAATTGTTTCCATGTACACATGTAGGTATATGTGGAAGCTGATAAACCGGTTCTAAATTTTAGTTGGAAATGAAATGATACCAGGACAGCCAAGATATTACTCAAACAGAACAGGGTCAGAGAACCTCGTCTAAGTGCTGTCAGTGTGTACAGTAATTAAGACAGTGTGGGCAGGGGAGGGAGAAACAGGCCAGCACAACAGAAGGGACCCAGAAATGAATTCACAGGTAGACACGGGTACCTGTTCTACAACAAGGTAGCAGGGAAGGGTAGCTTTTCAGCAAAGGGCAGAGGAACAATCTGTAGGTGGAGAAATGAAACCTGACCCCTGCCTCACACAGTACACACAAAAATTTATTCGAGACATACTCCACAGCTGAGTTTCGCACATGTTCAAGAACTTGGGCAGGAAGACTTCTTGGGGTGTGTCTTTTGTCATGATTCAAAAAATTTGGGAGGAGGGGGCCAGGGATTTAGCTCAGTGGTTCTGCTGTCTGCCTTGCAAGCGCAAGGACCTGAGTTTCATCCCCGGTACCAAAAGGAAAAAAAAAAAAAAATCTGGGAGAAGGAAGAAACAAAAATTCTGCACAAAATGCCTCAAAATGTGCTACTTTTCATTTCAGGATCTGCATGGCAAAGTGGCTAAAGTCTCTGATTCTACAGTGCTGGTTTCCCCCGCTCCCGACTTCCTTACTGGGGCGCTTTGGACAAGTCATTCAACATCTCTAGTACCTTCTCCACCAGTAACAGGGAGTAGTAACAGTGTCCCACCTCACAGGGCCATGAGGATGAAAATGAGGTGACAGATTACTGCCAACACATGAGCAACCACTTGCTAAATTATTCTTATTATGAAGGTTAATAAATTAGTTTAATGAGTGATTTAGTCATCAATAGCTATAAGCTGAGTCAATAAGTGCAGTAGTAGATTTCATTTTAAGGGAGAAGTAGATCCAAGTTCGGAGTCAAAAGACGTGGGCTTCAAGAGTGACTGTGGCATAAAAATCTCTCCTTGGGGATTAGGTCACAAGGCTGCACCTCTGACAGTGGGGTGCAAAGGTCATCCAGGAGAGGGCTGACTGTACAGCCTGCCCAGTGGGGCAGCAGGTGCAAGATCTGTGCAAGACTCCTCAGATCAGGAACAACCTGTGGGGTAAGTTCACAGTGCTTCCGGGCTCCATTACTCAGCTCCTGCTGCCTACCTGCGCACGACACAGCAGAGTCCTTTTTTTGAGGCAGAGTCTCACTATGCAGGGCAAGCTGGCCTTGAACTCACTATGTAGCCCAGGTTGGCTTCGAACTCTCAGTGATCCTCCTGCCTCAGCCTCCTAAGTGTTGGGATTACAGGCGTGCACCACCATGCTCAGAACACAAAAGTAGTAACCATAAAGGAAAATAAATTTTTTTAGAATTAAGAACTACTCTTCATCAAGAAACACCATCAAGGTTAGGGCAAAGCAAGCCAGACAGGGAGAAATATTTGCCATATGTATAAATGACAAAGGAGTTATATCCAGAATATATAATGAACATCTATGTCAGTTTGTGAAAAGTACACTTGAGGCATTTCATGAAAGAGGAAATCTAATGATGCGTACAGATATAAAGAGAATGCAACCCACTAGCAGTCACTGGACATGCAAACTGAAGCCACAATAAACCATCATCCATACTCACCAAAATGGCAAAGTCAAAAAGACCAAAAATGCCACCTGTCAGAACATATGCACAACTGGGAAGGCCCTTGGAATACTAATTTTTGAGTGTTTGTTAGAATTTTGACTAGTTCTTAGGCATTTAACTTGTTTTTAATTTTTGTTCAGGGTGATCACTGATATTTTCTCGTAAATTTCCTTGGAATCCCTTGAAAAGAACAAGACTTATTAAGCACCCTCAATCCTGTGCCCAAATTTACAAAGGCTGTTAGGAATTAGTTGCAGGCACACTGTCCATGTGCTACTGTCAAAAAGATGATCCAACTCAACGATTTTGTCTAAAATTCCTGTGTTTTCTAGTTTGAAAATGTTTCATTTTCATTACCTCCAGAAGAAGATTCTCTCCAAATGTCTCACTAGGGCCTGCAGATGTAACTGGAGAGATGACTAAGAAACTATCCCGCTCACATGCCTTTAAAACAGAGGCCCACAAGAAGTTACACTGCAGTATGGCGCCATCTGGTGGCTCCCGCATCTTACAGCCACCTTTAGCTCACTTGGCTCTGCTTGGGATCATCCGATCACACCGATGGCAGAGGTCAACGCTCCTCCACCGTCCACACCACCCCACGGGGACTTTTCAGCATGAGGTAAGCACCCTCCACACGTGCACAGAACAACATGCTCTTTTTCAGTGCTTCTTTAAGTCTAAACACTTTTCTGCTGGGTTTTTTCTTTTGGTATACATGAGTGAATTACATATTCGGCATTACTTGTCCTTTGAAAGTTATATGTATTTTCCAACTCTCTAGCCTGTTTCTCTTTTTTTGGCACCAGGTATTGAACTCAGGACCTTGTGCTTGCCAGGCAGGCACGGTGCTGTTGAGCTATATCCATAGCCCTGTTTTTTTTTCTTTTGGTACCAGGGATCAAACTCAGGACCTTGCACTTTCAAGGCAGGCGGCAGAACGACTGAGCTAAATCCCCGGCTCCGCCCTGTTCTTATAAATAGTATTCTTTGGTGAATGTGTCTTTAATTTTAATATAGCCAAATACATCTATCCTTTCCTTTACAGTTAGGTTACCCCGACCCCATATTGAACCCAAGGCCTTGTGTATGGCAGGCAGGTGCCCTACCACTGAGCTCCATCTCCAGCCCTACAGTCAGTATTTTCTTAGGTCTTAAGAAATCTCTACTTGGCCAGGGATGTAGCTCAGTGGTGCCCACATGTGTGTCAAGTGCAAGGTCCTCAGTTTGATCCCCTGTACGGGGCGGGAGGTGGTGGGGATCCCTACTACTTCTGAAATTTCATTAAGTAATTCAGGGTTATATCTTCTGTGTTTTGTACAATTTACCAGGGAAATCATCCAAGATGGGTCTAAATATATATAAAGACAATAATAAAAAATGAGTGAAGTTTATTCTAATAGAGGGTGAGGTGGAGGAGCAGGGCTAGGTAGAGGGTCAACACCAAAGAAACCCTCTATTAATTTATTAATTTAACTTATTAACAGATAAGGGAAATAATTTTGTCCCTTGAATAGATTTCTTAAAAAAAAAAAAAAAAAAAAAAAAGAGCGTCTGACAAAATTTGACATCATGAATCCTCTCAGCAAACTATACACAAAAGGGAACTTCCTTGAACTCACAACACAAAATGGGAATCAGCATATGCTCCATGGTGACCTCTGAGTGTTCCCCAAGATCAGGAACAAAGAAAGGAATTTCATGCCAATCACTTTTGCTCAACACTGGACTGGACATTTTGATCAATGTGGTAAGGGAAAGAGGGGAAAAATAAAGCGAAACAATTAGTGAGCAGATTAAGATATGAGCATGCAGAATAACCCCCAAATCCACAAATTATTAAGTTAGAGAAAGTTGGTAAATAAAAGGCCTTAGTAAAAGTAATTTTTTAAATTTTATCAACAAATAGAAAACAAAAGACCTAAGTTGACATTTTACAAAATAAGTATTCAAATAGCCAGAAAGTACTGCGTTTGAAAAGATGGGTGGCCACCTTAGTCACTATGGAAATTAAAATTGAAACTGCAAGAAGATGGAAGTACACACTCACCTGAATGACACAAGGAAAGTAATACGCCAACAAGGCTGCTGTAGAGGCCAGTTCCCCTCTTTGCATTATCCTACGCTTGCCGAGTGTGGCCAGCAGTGGAAGCTGGTTCCTCAGGTGTGCTTACAGGCCACATCTCTAAACTTGAGGGACTGGGCCCCCAACTCAGACAAATATACCTACTGTCTTTCTTCCTAGAGCTAACAAATGAGCACAGAATGTGCTGCCGGAAAGAGAAATTATCTTACAGTTCAGAAGGCCAGAAGTTCAAAGCGAGGGTTCCCCGAGAGCAGCACTTCCTCTGCAGGTTCAGGAGAATCCTTCTTCTGGTTCCTGCTGGCTGCAGAGAGGTTGGTCTCGGCATGCCTGCTCCTGCCCGGTTAGTTGCTGCCTCTCAGGAGGATGCTGGTGACGGCATGTAGGTTCCACAGATAACGCACAGTAATCTCTTCATCTCAAAGTGGTTAACTGAATTACAGCTGCGAAGACCCTTTTCCAGAATACACCAAACATTTGTAAGTTCCTGGCATTAAGGTCCGACGTTTCTGGCTAGCCATTATTCAACCTGCTACAGTACATCTGTGTTTAACACAGTGTTTTCCAAATAAAGAAATGAACTAAGCCTGGCGAGATGGTCGGGAAGGAATCTCCTCGCAAGACCTGGTGTATGTGTTGGGATAGGGTGAACTCAGAGAAGGCGAAGACTTGGCTATCACAGGAGTAACATTTCCTGAGTACAGAGGGAGACCGGCAGATTTTACAAAGGGTGCTAAAGTAGAATTTCTTCCTTGCTAGGGTCCCGGGGTCTGAGCGCATAAATGCCATTACCATATAGTCCAAAGGAGTGGGCAGTAGGCATGCTGTGGTAGGCCAGCTAGCTGCAAATTGGACATTCATTCTTTTCACTGCCAAGAATTCTGATTTTTATCTGGGTTATCAATTGCCCAGATAGAAGAGACAACTTCCCACATTTCCTTGCAGCTGTTCATCTTATCACACAGTTCTAATAGGATGTAGTCAGTGTTTCACAAATTCTATGTGGTCAACAATAATGAACCACATCAATTTCTCTGGAATCCTAAAAACATAGGCTTCCCTGGGCGTGGTGGCTCAGGCCTGTAACCCCAGCACATAGGCGACTGAGGCAGGAGGATTGCCATGAGTCTGAGGCCTACCTGGGCTACATAGTCAGCTGAAGGTCAGCTTGAACTACAAAGCAAGACCTTGCCTCAAAAAACCCCAAACAAAAATAAAGCCTTCACACCAACATGAGTCCCAGGTTGGCACTCTTGAGTCAGCAAGTGTAATTATTCCACTGTTCCATACACTCACAATGACATGCAGAGAAGGTTAATGTAGATTCTTTATTGATTCCACCAACGTATTAGTAGACAGGGTAATAATAAATGGTACTTTTACATTCTCTTAACCAAAAATATAACAAATATTTACACTCAGTAAAAATACAAAAAGCATACAGAGGCACTGTCTTTCTAAAAGACATAAGTTTTAAGAGGTATCAAAAAGTAGGAGACAAACATTGCTTGTTATAGGATACTTTACAATCACTGAATTGTGCAGTATAACTGTTATCTGATTATTACAACTGTGCAATTTTGTCTTTTTAAGCTAAGCTTACATATTTCAATTTAAAAAGATCAAGTTCAACTGAATTCTGTATATTAAAAGAAAGAAGCTTTTTAAAAAGCATAACAGGGCCAGGGATTTAGCTCAGTGGTTCCAGCGCCTGCCTTGCAAGTGCAGGGTCCTGAGTTCGATCCCCGGTACCAAAAAAAAAAAAAAAAAAAAAAAAAAAGCATAACAAAAGCTAAAGATGAACTGGGGTTCAAATTTAAATCTGAAAATGTACTGTGACTGTGACACTTTTCTGAAGATTTATCCTTTTTTTTAGCCTTTAATGCTAAAGGGATACATATGCTTTAACATAATGTTTTGCAGAAAGTTTTGTACCCAAATAACAATCACTGTTTTAACCAAATAAAGGCATATTTTCTCTTTTTCATAGGTGAAAGAACACTTGGTAACATTTTCTAGGTCTGTTCTTAGAAATTCCATGGTTACTGCTGTTCCCAGGCAGAGAGGTGATGTAGCTGTCACCCTCATGAAAACCCATGGGAGGAGTTTTCTTCCCTAAGTAATAACTTGGGGGAAATGAGAGTCTATTAGTTATAATAAACTTTAACGGAAGCATGTATTGGATCTACTGATTCTCTGGCTCAGCAGCTGGCCAGTCTGCACCGAGGGGCTGCTGCTTCATCAGGCTTCGTGTCAAGTTGTGGTGGGAAGAGAAGGCGCCAATCTCTTCATGGTCAAATTTAAAATGAAAATAAGAAAAAAAGGGGATTTGGAATTGGAGCACACACAGGTTAAGGCTTCGTTGTTCTAGTAATAGGATAAACTAAGAAACAGCAGAAATGCTCCTTAAATTAAGGTTTTTAAAAATCAGTTTATTTTTTAAGGGCATCAAACTGCAAAGCATTTGGTTTTAGTCCCTGATCAATGTGACCAGCTGATCTGAACACTCACAGTTAAAGCCACGTACAGCAAAGGCAGCGACACGGTACAAGTCCAAAACCAAAGGCCTCAGCTCTCTGTGCAGTTATTATTTACACTACTAAGGGCAAAGATAAGTAAGGCTTCCATTTGGTTTGAAAACGTGCTAAACAAGGAGATGCAGTGCAAATAGCACATTTTTTCTGAAGTAATAGATATATAAAACAGTGATAATAAATACCCAAACTTGATAAAAAGGCGGTTATAGCAAAAATACTTTTCATTTTTTGTTTTGCTCTGGACATGGAAAACAAGAGTACGTAAATGAGTGAATAAAAAGTCTAGACTCAGAGGACCACTGTTCAATAGGCCTAATCACTACAGCGTGACTTTCAAGCCAGGATTTGGATTTCAGGCAACTTTCTGCTTCAAAGGACCAAGAAAACTGTGGAGCCACGTAGCTTTATTTTTAACATACCTGGGGTTAATTTCTAAGGCTTAAGTTTCATGTTAGTATTTTTTCCTCAGGGGGATTTTGCAGATATATTATTTTCCCTAAAATACAGATAATAATTTTGATGGGAAAAATGAACAATTACCATTTACCACATAGAAGTGACATGGTTTTAAAGTGAAGGGGATACCCAGTACTTGGGAGGCTGAGGCAAGAGGATCGTTGAAAGTTTGAGGTAGGCCTGGGCTACAAAGTAAGTCCAAGGCCAGCCTGAACTACACAGTGAGACCTTGCCTTCAAAAAACACAGAAAATCAGACAAACAAACAAACAAAATAAAACAAATGGCAGAGGCAGGAAACAGAAAAAGAGCAATAGAGAAAAAAGTACACACTTTTAAAATACAGTCACAAACTAAATCTTATATGGCCACATGCAGACAACCACTCTGAATCCGTTTGGGCTCCAAGTTGGTCTGAGTAGTGCACCTTAATGGCTTTGGCTTTTTCTTCTTGTAATCACAGAATCTTACGCAATCTCACTTGCCTTTACACTGAAAACAAATGAAAAAATTCACACTATATATACATACATATATATGTGTGTGTGTGTATATATATATAAAATACATTAAACTCATAAAAATGTGGAAAATCCACTTAATCCAGTAAACACTTATTGAAATTTTATACTTAAATACTTAAATTAAGAGTGCCATGCCCAAGATGCCAGAGAGACATGTCCTCTCAAGGGCTAAATGAGGACCGAGAGACAACCATTCCCATCATTCTGGCTCCTCTTTCTCCCACAGAATTTTCAAGCAGTTCTTCGACGTTTACTGAGAGCTCAGGGTTTGAAGATGGATGTAACCTGGCGCTGTGAGATGTGGGGTGGTGGGTTGCAGAACGCTGCACAGCGTCAAGCTCATCTTCACGACTACAAACACCTATGATCACACTTTAAAAAACAAGAATTCGGGCCGGGGATTTAGCTCGGTGGTTCCGCCACCTGGCCCACAAACGCAAGGACCTGAGTTTGATCCTCAGTACCAACAAAACAAAACAAAACAAGAAACAAAACAAAACAAACAAAAAACACAAGAATTCTGTACTTGAGTTGTGAGAAATTTTAGTTTATGGTTTCTAGAGTAGAATTCTCCAGAACTCATTCTCAATTGGCTCTTTACTTTTAGTTTACAATTAGATGCAGCATGACTTTCACTTCAGAATCGGTATACATGTCAGTTAGCATCAACTGTCATTCTTTGGAAGTTAAAGTCATTACTTACCTATTCTCCTTCCTCTCTCTTTTCCAAAAGGACTGGCAAGAAACCCCCTGGCAGCTTCCTTTCACATCACAATCAGTAGGTTCCTAATACTTCACCTGCAAAGGGCTTCCTCCTCTACTCACAACAAGACCCTCCATCGTACTGGTGCTACAGATGAAATCCCATCTCTGACAGACCAAGCATATCATCTCTGTAGAGATGACTTGTCTGGTCTGACCAGAGACAGTTTTATGGCCTCAAACAAACATTGGCTAACAAGAACACTCCAAAAAGCAAACAAAAAAAACAATCTCCTTAAAAAAAAAACCAAAACCACAACACTACAAATAAGTTACTTTTCAAATACCCAAGAATATTCTTGGTATTGGCAGGCATTCTAAATTCATTCTTTAGCCCAAGCTATGGCTTGGAAATAATAATACCACTATCTTTGAAATAACCTGTAAAAGGAAAATCTATAGTGATATACATGGGGATGTGGAGGAAACTTGAGCTTAAATTAGCTCTGTAATGTTCCAAGGCAGGTCCAGTGTGCAAAGTGTAGACCGGTATCCAGACATAGCATCCACAGCTGAGGGAACTACGCATCTGCAGAGACTAAATGGAAGGAAGTGTACTCAGGTAAGTGCCACTGCTCGGAGCGGAGCACAGGCCATGAACCTCTGGGCCAGGGGTAGTAGTGATCTGTTTGTTGGCAACGGCCAGAAGAATCACGAGGTTCCGTTCATTCCCTTGATGTTCAGGGTCATCATATAGGTCACTCAAAGGCTAGACTGCTGACACTTGTTCATTTTCTGAAAATAATGAAAACATACTTAGATGGCAGATCAGCATGTGAATAAAGACCAATTGATAATCTAGTTGTCTATTTGAAATTTTATCAGTTTCAATACAGAAATCCTCTCAAACATCCCATCAAAGCCTAGATTTTATTTTAATGACATGATTTCTGATCACACTAAAGTGTGACCATAAACTGAAATTTCATGCATGGTTTTAAATCACTTCATTACTCTACTGTGTAAAAGGGAAAAGTTTCATTTATTTTAAATAAAGCAAACCACTTTTTCAAACTATTGCCATAACTAATCAGTCAAGAGTTTGCTCTTAAGGAGAATTACATCAAGAGCATGATTCCAGACAATCTGGCATCTGAATGTCTCCACGCATTCATGTAAAACAAACTCCACTAATGTCCAGCACTCTTCAAAATTATCCTATTAGACTGAGCTGCTGTTCTACCAAAGATAATGATAATACATTTGAGTCAGCAGAAGGGTATTTATTGGGCACACAAAAATGAGTCAACTGCCTTCTTCATTTAAAAAATATACCATCAGGCCGGGGATTTAGCTCAGTGGTTCCACAGCCTGCCTCACAAGCACAAGGACCCGAGATCGATCCCTGGTACAAAAAAATATATATACACATACACACACACACACACACACACACACCCACACACACACCCCATCATAGGGCTGGGGATTGAGCTCAGTGGCACCGTGCCTGCCTCGCAAGCGCAAGGTCCTGAGTTCAATCCCTGGTACCAACAACAACAACAACAAAAAACATCATATTTGGAGATTTTTGTTTTTTTGGAGGTACTAGGGATCAAACTCAGGGGCACTCTACCGCTGAGTTACATCCTAGCCCTTTTTGAGACAGGGTCTTGTTTAGTTACCCAGGCTGGCCTAGAATTTACAATCCTTCTGCCTAAGCTGCCTGAGTAGCTGGAATTACAGGAATGCATTACCGCATCTGGCTAAAAAATTTTTTTTCTGGCACTGGGGACTGAACCCAGGTTCTCAGCACTAAGCTACTTCCTCAGCCCATCCCTTACACCTCTGAAAATTTGAGACAGGGTCTCAGTATGCTGCCCAGTGTGGCTTGAACTTGTGATCCTCCTGCCTCGGCTTCCCATAGTCCTGGGATTAAAGGCATGCATCATCATGCCCAGCTCGGCTAATTTTTTAAACAGCAATGTCTAGCGCATTAAACCCATTATAAATCACTGTGAAATACCAGAGTAAAGACCATCACTGTGCCTGACAATTCATGTAAGAGCCACTCAGGTAGTCTCCAACATACCATCTGCTTCGCTCTCTGGGTCAGCCACATCTGCTAGTTTAGGGTGGGAGGCCTGCAAATTAAGCCTCTGAGGCCGAGTTACAATCTTCGATGAGATGCAGGCCACGGGGCTGCTACTGGGAGAGGCGGCTGGCGGCCTAGAGAGGCTGCTGGGCACCATCTTTGACCTCTGCACGGCCACACTATACTCTGGAGGCTTTAGGTGCGGGTGGGGTCCTTCCTTTAGGTCGGCTAAAGAAATTCCCATGTATCCTGGAGGAGTAGGAGGTGGCTCCCTATACCTACCATCCTTCTTGGGTGAGGTGACACAGTACACTGGTGTGAAAAATAAGCAATGAAAATGTTAATGAAAAATGTAAGAAATGAAAAAAAACACATTGAAAAATGATTACAATGGCAAAACAACTTAAAAACAGACAAAATGAGTACATTTAAATACAGTGATAGCAAATTAAAACATCTTTAAAAGCTCAATAACCTTGACAAACCTGTTTTTTAAAAATATATAAACACTACATCCAGTTTTATAAAGATTAAAAAGGATGAGAAGAGCATGCTGAAGGAGGGAGACAGCCGAGGATGAGTCTCCCTCTACAGCTTGGGTCACAGGCGTGGATGACATACTTGTCAGGTAACCCCAGAACTACAGATGACTGGGGCAGAAACACAAGCTCACCAAACCGTCTATTCTCTGTTGATCAGAATTTGCATAAAAACAGCATTTAGGCCACTTGTCTGTGAGCTGTTCTGCACTCACCCTAAGACATGACCAGTTTTGTGTTACTCCTGCATAGACTCAGCCCACGCAGGTAAACAAATTTAACTGGTAGAGATACACTAATTCTTTCAAAGATCTTTTTCTTCTTATTTTCTTGTGATGCTGGGGACTGAACCAACTACCCTGTGTTGAACTACGTCTCCAGTCCCTTAAAATTAAAAAAAAAATTACTATATGTTTCTGATACACAATGATGTCCATCGCCGAGAAATGGTTCAAATACATATCACATCCTATCCTTTCTACTTCCCTTCCCCACTTCTCCTTCCCAAGCTCCCCCCAACCATCCCCATCTCCAGCTTTTTAAATTTATTTTTTATAATTTTTATTTTTTTTCTTTTGTTGGTACATTTTAGGTATACAGTATGTTTACATTTATCATCAGGTGCTTGTACCTGTACATGATGCGTCTTGGTTCTTATTTTTTTCCCCATTACCTATGCAACCTTCACCCCCTCCACCCTTCCCTACTTACATAGACTTCGTTTCCATTTTTTTTCTTTCCTTCTAATTTTTCCTTTCCCTTCTTCTCTTTCCCCTTCCCCTCCCACCACCCTATACCTTTGGACCTTTTCCTATTTCAAATTGTGAATTATTCATTTTCATCCTTATTTAGACTTTCAGTTTCTCACACTAGAGAAACTATTTGGTATTAACACATGTTTGTCCTATTTATTCCACTTAAGAGTATGGCCTCAATACGCATCCATTTAGCTATAAATGACTAGTTTCTCATTCTTTATGGCTGAGTAGTACTCCATTATATATAAACCACCACATTTTCTTTATCCAGTTTCCAGTCGATGGGCACTTGGGCTGTTTCCAAGCTTTCGCTATTACAAACTGTGCCGCTATAAACATGGGTGCACATATATCGCTGTGGTATGATTCTTTTAATTCTTTGGGGAAGATCCCCAGCAGGGGAATAGTGGGGTCAAATGGGACCTGCAGCCCTAGTTCTCTGAGGAATCTCCACACTGATTTCCACAGTGGCTGCCCTGTCTGCACTCCCGTCCTCCTCCATCATTGGCGGGAATGTGAACTAGTACAACCAATATGGAATCAGCATGGAGAGTCTGCAAAAAATTAAAACTAGAAATTCCATTTGACTCAGCTATTTCCCTTCTCCGAATCTTCCTGAAAGAGTTAAAGCCATCATATTACAGCAGTACACGCATGTCTGTTTCTAGCAGCACAACTCATAATAGCTAAAACTTGGAAGCAGCCTATATGTCCATCAACTCGATGAATGGATAAAGAAAATGTTGTATTTATATACAACAGAGTACTACTCTGCCATAAGGGACAAACTGCAGTCATCTGTAGGAAAACAGACATACCTTGAGGCCATAATGTTAAGGGAAACCAGACACACGGCTTAAATATTGCATGGTTTCTCTCATATAAGAAACTCAAAGTATACATAATTTAAAGAGCTAAATGAAAGACAAGTAATAGGGAATAGGGAGACAGATGTTTTGCAAATGGGAAAGGGCCTAAAATGGAGGGAAGGGGAAGAGAGGAGGACAAAGGGAAGGAGAAGTAAAAAGAATGAAGATGTGTATGCACACGAACGTATTCATTATGTACTGTAAACATATACTAATAAAAATTTAAATGAGTTTTTAAAACTGGCATTTATTTCTCAATTAAAAAAAAAGGCCAGGGATTTAGCTCACTGGTTCCAGCGCTTGCCTTGCAAGCGCAAGGTTCCAAGTTCAATCCCTGGTACCAAAACAAACAAAAAAACAAACAAACAAAACCCCCCCAAAACCCCCAAACAAACAAACAAAAAGAAAACCCAGTTATGGTTACATCTGCAAACAGAAAGAAAGAAAGAAAGAAAAAGAAAGAAAGAAAGAAAGAAAGAAAGAAAGAAAGAAAGAAAGGAAAAGAAAATTTGAAAAATTCTGCCAAGAGTATTGCTAAGTTGCCCAGGCTGATCTGGAACTTGAGATTCTCCAGTCCCACCTTCCCATGTAGCTGGAATTACTGTGCCCAGCCTTACTTCTACTTGTGGTTAAGAGGAGAAGAAAAAACCATAATTTTAGGAAATTCATCTTTTTTTGGGGTACTGGGAATCGAACTCAGGACCTTGCGTGTTGTGAGGCAGGCACAGTGCCACTAAGCTAAATCCCCGGCCCTGGAAAATTCATCTTAAAATTAAATTTCTCTGATTTCCAAATCCGTTTCCCTAAGTTTGTAAACCCTGGGACTTCAAAAACTATTAGAAATAGGTGTATGAGAAGTTGCATGCACTTAAGACTAATCCACAGGTCCTGCAGGACAAATGGCTCTGGGTATCTTTTTTTTTTTTTTTTTTTTTTTGGTACCGGGGATCAAACTCGGGACCTTGTGCTTGCAAGGCAGGTGCCGGAACCACTGAGCTAAATTCCCAGCCCGGCTCTGGCCATTAAATAATTCTAATGCTCTTTCATTAGAGAATTGGGTTATCTGTATTTAAATTTCTGCAGTTGTACTGGTGAAACTTGCACGTAGTGTCAAGGTCAGAAAAGAATTCCATGTCCATCTGAGGACAAGGAGGCGGGACAAGACGATGTTGGGAGAAATGTCGGGAGAAGAGAAGACTGTAAGCAAGACCTGGTGATGCACGCCTATAATCCCAGCACTCTGGGAGGCCAAGGCAGGAGGATTGCAAATTTGAGCCCAGCGTGGGCAATTTAGCAAAACCCATCTGAAAAAAAAAAAAAAAGCAAAAAAGCTGGGCATGGTGGTGCACGCATGGAGTCCCAGCACTCGGGAGGCTGAGACAGGCGACAGGCCGACTATGAGTTCGAGGCCCATCTGAGGTACAGAGTGAATTTAAGGCTAGCCTGAACTACACAGAACCTGTCTCGAAAAACAAAAACGAAATGGAGCAAAAGAAAAAGGGCTGGAGATGTAGCTCCATACTAGAAAAAAATCTGATTTCCCCAAGAAATGAAGGTTTTTAAAATCTACAGTCCCAAATGGACCAGTGAAAGATTTTTGTGTCCTTGTACACAGGTGTGTATGTCCCTAGAGTGGTTCACTAAAACTATCTTTAGAAAAAAAATGAATGAGCTAAAAACTCATTCTATAATCCAGTGTGACAAATAACAACAAAATCAGTACATTTCCCTCATATTTTTAGTAATTAAATGTGATAGCATGAATACAGAATTAAGAGTTGATCATAACACTGATTTAGCGTACAGCCATTGTACATAAGTAGAAAAGTAGGGGCTATCACTGCATATCTAAGTATTTATATAGTTCAGAGAACGACATTTTCAAGTACTGTCTGATGGCTAATATATACTAAGTAGCTTAGAATGCAATCTATAAATTTTAGTTGACATACTCATGATATACACCAGGGAAGGTATAATAAAAAAGTTTCTGCAATTCTTTCCATTTTGTGGTGCTGAGGGAAGAACCCAGGGACTTGTGCATGCTAAGCACATACTCTACCACTAAGATCATTCTGAATTTATCACATTTTTCTCACTTTTACTTCCTAAAAGTAACTGAAGATTCAATACTTCTATCATGTATGAACAGTAGTTGTGGCCCCCAAAATTTATGAGGTGCTGACGAGAACAATTCATTTATTATACTGGATAGAAATGTGACGATATTCCTCAAGGAAACAAAAATGTTTTAAAAACATGACACACTTGTTCCTTTAATTATATACTTTAACATCAGGCTTTTCATTTTAACAGCCTGAGTATCTGCCTTAAAGCCCCTCAGTCTTGAATATGGGGGAAATACTTTTCTGCAGAAGAAAAAAAGGGTGGAATGAGTGAACAAATTTTTCCATGAATAAAATCCAAGGCTAAGATATCCCAACTTCATTTTCTTTTTTTTGCTACAATTTCTAAGTGCCAAAGATATAATAATACACAGAACTGGGCTGGGGATTTAGCTCAGGGGTGCTGCTGCCTGCCTCACAAGCGCAAGGTCCTGAGTTCAATACCCAGTATTGAAAAAAACCCAAAAACAAGTACACAGGACTTACCGATCAAGCCCTTTTCTGTACTTGAAGTGACTGTTTTATAAACTGGGTCCAAGCCATCCGATGACTCGGCGGGGGTGGCCTCCAAAACTCTCCTTTTAACTGTCCCATAGTTTGGTTCATATGTGTCAGACAGAGAACTGGAGGAGGCCCAACTCTGTCTCAACTGACTGGTCTCTAAGCTTCCTTTACACTGCCCACAAGTTCTAGAGCAACCTTTAGGACAGGAATAGGGCTCACAATCGGTGGATTCAACTTCAGCAATGGACTCATCCAAATGAGTATGTCTGTAGGAGTTCAGAAAGTCCCAGCTTTTTGGGTTTGGAAGGCTCTGGAAGTTGTCATGGGAGTTGCTTGAACAGGAAGTCCAACTTCCACGACCACTGTCAGCTGCTTCTATAACAATATGCTCATGAGAAATCTCTTCATTGCTCAGAGAAGACGAGACAGGTAAACCCTTGATTAGAGATGGCTTTGAAAATGTCCACCTAAAAATGAAGACAATACATAATTAAGAGTAATTTACTGGCTTACTGGAAAATCTTTGTTCTTTAACACTGCAAGTCCTACCACCTACAAAAAACTATAGAACACAGTGCTAGAAACATTCACTGAAGAAAGTCAACGCTAAGGCAAAGTTTTTCTCAAAAATTTTAAAACTGATTTTATTTGTTTTGAGACAGGGTCTCGTTATTCAGGCTGGCCTCGAAACTCACAGCAATTCTCCTGTCTCAACCTCCCAAGTGCTGGGATCACAGGCATGTACCACCACACCTGGTAAACTGATTTTATTTTATTTATTTTCGGTACCAGGGATTGAACTCGGGTGCGCTTGCACAGCAGGCAGCGAAACCACTGAGCTAAGTCCCCGGCCCCTAAACTGATTTTAAATGAAAACAAAGATGAAGTTTGAAATGAATAAAATTAAGAACAACTTTTCACCCCTGTTAACAGACTACTTTCTATGCATACAGAATTAATTAAGAACTCAACTTGATGGACCATATTTTATTTCAACGTACACCAGAGGTCAGCCTCATAGGATAGTGCCAAGTAAACAGCAACTTTCCTAGCTACCTACGAGACGGGTCCCATCATTTACACCAGGGATCTCCAAACAAAGGCACATGGGCCAAATCTAGCCAAGAGCTCATTTCTGTATGGGCTGGAACAAAAACAGCTTTTTATCTTTCAAAGCATTTAAACAAAATGAAACAAAAAGGGCACAAAGAATTTGTGAGAGAGACCATATACAGCCTGCTAGTCTAAAATATTTACTATCTAGCTCTTCATAAAAAGTTTGTGGATATTGGTTTATAGCATAGCATAGAAGTCAGCAAACTACAGCCCAAGGTGAAATATGGGCTTCTGCTCATTTTCATAAATAAAGTTGTACTTGGATGCAGGGTGCCCATTTGTTTCTGTATTGTTTATGTCTGTTTTGGGGTTACAAAGGCAGAGTAGTTGTAACTACTCCTATGTTGCATCCTGTGAAATCTGAAATATTTACTATCTTTTACAGAAAAACTTTGATGATCTCAGGTCTACGGAATCTCTGTTTAGACACCTTTACAAATATAATAATACTTTAGTATTTAATCTTAAGTACTGCATATTAAAGCAGACCAGATTTAACAATATTTATCAGTTCAGAATCAACTTTCTTAAAGATTTCCATTTTGCTTGATTCTGAACAGAAATTTAGAAATGGAAATTTAAAAAAATTAACCTTTGCTATTAGATGATTTTTATTCTCCAAATAGTACTTCTGGAGAATAAGGATCAAGGCCTGGTTCTACTCTCCCAAGCTGTCTACCATATGCACAACACTGGGGGCCACTTCTTATTACACAGCTTTTGGGCAACCTCTAACCTAATAGCCAAGATTTTAAGAACCACCTTCCTCCTGTCAATAGTGAGCACGTGTTGAGTTCTCATGGATTGAAAAATATATAATGATAGGAAGCTACTTGAATTCAGCAACTGTTTAAAATTAAGTACCTAAGCTGAGCGTGATGATGCATGTTTGTAATCACAGCACTCTGGGAAGCTGAGGCAGGAAGATAGCAAGTTTGAGCCCAGACTGGGCAACACAGGGACTGAGACTCTGTCTCAAAATAAAAAATAAAGGGCTGGGGTGGTGGTGGGGAAGAGTATCCACATCTTTCAAATAGTACTTATTTCCGTATTTGGTACAGAGGACATGTGCTTGGCCTTGCTACTACTCCAAGGGGGAGCATACAGGGCAAAGCTGGGGAGCATGGCTTGTGACGGCCTTTGGCTTGGTTTTGTGGAAAAGCCAAGGATGTTTACCCAGGTCCAAGATGACCGTGGTCTCCTGTCCCCGGGGGGTGCTCTGTCTTTTCCAATGTCCCAGTGGGTTCAGGGACTGCCATGGACTGGGAGCAACACCGCTCATCCTGCAGAGCTGCAGACATGGAGTCAACAGAACAGTTGCTCACGATGCTGGACCGTGAAGAAATCTCGCTGTGGCTGGAGTCAGACAAGTTGTCAGATTTAGCTGATGGTGTAAGTGTGTAACCTGAACAAGAAAAGAGCACTGATCAAACCACAAGGCACAGGAACAGGGGGTAGGGGAGTCAGGGAGGGAATAAAGAGAAGAAGAACAAAAGACAAAGTAGTAGCAATCTCAGTTCCCATCTAATGGAGATGCAACGGTGCCAATTTCTCCCACACATCTCTCCACATTCATTCATCTACTTACCTTCACCAAACCAATACAGTTCAAGAAAAATAAAGTCAAAATGCATTATTACTGAGAAATTTACTCCAAAGGTATATCTTGCAGAAGTTCTCACAGAGCTACAAGTATTTAATAAAACAAGTTCTCATTTTTAAACTATATACATTACCCCAGGCGTTCTGCTTATGCCACCTAAAAATTGTTGCCCTGAACTAATACTCATTGTTTCAACATTTTTATTTATTTTATTTTTATTTTTTGCAAAGCTAAAGACAGAACCCAGGACATCACATAGGCTAAGCAAATGCTCCACCCTCAGGTCTGTCTTAGTATTTTTCAATAGATTGTTTTAAGGTTGTTCCTAATTTTATACCTAGTTTCTTTTTACTTCATCTTTGTAGAAATTAAACAGCTGAACTGACGATTTAAAATAATGTATAATGAAAAAAACAGCATCTACAAGGTTTAACTTCTATGACTTACTGCACAGCAGATAGCTAGAGATTTTTTCTTCTGTATTCTTTGGGATAAAGGAGTAGGGATGGAATGAGGTTGAAGGATTCCAAAATAAATCTGCAGCATGATGGTTAAATGTACATAATAGTCTGATAAGTGAAAGAAATCAAACTTTTGTTTAGAAATAAAAGATAATGACTAATCCCAACAAGGGGTAGGTCTCTTAAGAAGTGAACAGTATCTTCACGTTCACAAAAAGAACACAGCCAGGTTCTAAAGTATATGATCTTTGGATCACTCTCTAGAAATCTCATTAAAAAGAACTAGAGGCTCTGAACATGTTCCAAGAATTTTCTGGGACCCCACTTCTTTGTGTAAGGAGGAAGATAACCTAAGCTCCAAGGTCCTTCTTCTGCTATAAGGATCTGAGAGTTTACACATATTAATCATTAAAGAGAAAATTTTTTGCACAATACTCTTATTAGCTTTATTAACTATTTCAATGAGAAAAATCAAGACCCAGAAAACTTGTGATTTTTTTACTTGCTTATGGAACCAAAAAGCAGAGGGCCAGGGATTTAGCTCAGTGGTGCCGTGACTGTCTTGGAAGCGCAAGGTCCTGAGTTCCATCCCCGGTACTGAAGGGGGGCGGGAATAGAGAAGCCAGTCTCCTGATTTCTATCACACATCTTTGAGGTTGGGGACCACTGATGTTTGCCAGGGCCCATGCACTCACTAGTCAATTTCTTTTTTTATTATTATTTTTTTATTTTAAATATACAGTAGGAACATTTAACACTTCTAAAAGATATTTCTCCATGCTCATTGGTCAATTTTCAAGGGGACCAAGAAAATGGATGTGGTTAATACAAAGCAATAGCAAAAAGCCTTCCTCAAATGAAAAAAAAAAAAAAACCACTGCTTTTTCTATCCTATGGAATAGATGTGCTACAGTGTTTCAAAAATAATTTTATTCTGGGCCCGGGATTTAGCTCTGTGGTTTCACCACCTGCTGCGCAAGCGCAAGGACCCAAGTTTGATCTCTGGTACCAAAAAAAAAAAAAAAAAAAATTTTGTTCTTATGTTTGTAAGAACAAAATTTCTCAAATATCATGAATTCTAAGAATCACCCGGAAACCTTATTAAAATACACATTCCAGGAACTTCTGAAAATTCTAATTTCTGAGGTCTGAGGTGGGATACAGCTTTTTAATTTTGGCGGCACTGGAGATTGCAGCCAGGGCCCTTGCACTGAGTTATCCCCATCCGCCTCTGAGACAGGGTCTTGTTAAGTCACTAATCTCCCAGGCTGGAGTCAAACTTGTGATCCTCCTGCCTTAGCCTCCCACTGTGGTGGGATTACAGGCATGTGCCACCACGCCCAGCTAGTGACTGCTCGCTTGTGTTTATGTATGTACGCATGCATGCACTTATTTACTGACTGACTGACATGGTCCCACACCATGTAGCCCAGGCTGGCCTTGAACTTGGGATGATCCTCCTGCCTTCGCTTCCTGAGTGCTGGGATTACAGGCATGCACCATTACACCTGCCAATAATTGCATTTTACAACAAGTTTTCCAGATGATTTTGAACCTGCTATTACTAACTCATCCTCTTCCAACCAGAGGTATGTGCAAAGTAGATGATGTAAAAAGTGTATGTGGAAAAGATGCAATTTCTTGGCCCAAAACATCTTTGTCCACTAGCTTATGAAGTAGAGGAAGTATTTTAAGGTGGCAATAAAATTCTCTGAGGCGAAGGTGAGAAGCAAGACTACTGGGCATTTTATGCTTAAAGTGAGCACTGATCCTAAAAAGCTTCCTCCACTTATTTCACTCACAGATCCAGCTGATACCAGCAGAAAACAAAGCCAACTACAGAAAATAAGAGTATAACGTTTACTACCTCAATACATTAGTAAAACAGCATGTACAAATAAGGCACTTTAAATCAGTCTTTGTAGCCAGAGAATCGGCAATACTAACCATAAAATGCTTATTGATAGTATTTACTAAGTTATCTGTCCAACCTTTGTTTGACAAATGGTTTAATTCAACTACATTTACATTAACAACTGAAAACAAACTTAATACTAAAATTAAATAAGGAACCTGGTCAGATCGTCTTTCTCCTTTTAGACTTGAATCGCGTATGGAAGCAGTTTAAGGCATTACTGTTGCCTCGGCTATTTGAATGGCAGGTGTCACTCCCTTTCTCATCTGTGATGTTGCTCCCAACATCCTTCACTTTCCCACAGCTGTCTGTAGCTTGATGGTGATCTGAGTCCTCTTTTTGGCTGTTGACTAGTCTCTCCCTTGAGAGGGTTCTTTCCCTAAATCTTCTAAACGGGGATGTCATTCTTTTTCTGGTTGTGTTCTCACAACTTGTCCTGTCTCTATCTTCCTCAGTGGCCTTCTTGGTCCTGTCTGTTCTTTTGGCTGTGCTCCTGGTAATCTGAAGGATTTTCTTTTGCAAGTAAACCCCGCCTATTCCGGGGCAGCTCTGGCCACTGATCTTGGTGCTGGATGCACGGGGAGGGGATGAGGAGGACCCTGAGAGGCGCAGCAGGATGCTGTGATCAGATAGGACACTGCCAACTGGAGGGAGAGATGCAAAAACTCTGACATAGTCAATTAGTCACAATTAGCCTGGCTCATAGATAACATTCCACTATTTAAAGCTTATTATCTTGACAATATCTAAAATATCAAAATCTAGAAACATTTTTTAATGCATGGAAAATCTATTATGCAGCATAAACACAACAGTTATTACACGAAAGAACACAGGAGAAAGATTACCTGGACCAGAATAAACTGGTGATAAAAACTCTGTTGAAAACAAGCTAAGCTGATAAGATTATAAGGGAAAATATGACAATATCAGGTAACCTGAACTATTTCTCAAGAAATTATGTATGTCTAGAATTTTCAGGCAGATTTTATTATAAAAAGTTTAATGAGGACCAGACAGAATGGGGTGTAGCTCAGTGGCGGAATGGTTGCCTAGAATGCCATGAGACCCTGGGTTCAATTCAAATCACCAAAAAGGACACAAACCAAAAAGGACACACAAACACTGTGTGTAACAGGTGTATTCATACAGCAACATTTCTGATGGTTCTGTGCCTCCGAGCTGGAGAGGTGGCCTTTCATAAGCAATCTTGACTTCTTTTTTAAAGTTCTTATTTACATTTTCCTTGTGAAAAACATGAAATAGTTCTACTTCCTTAATTGTATAAAAACAACCAATTCCAAAGTTTACCCAGAACTCGAAACAGATCGTGATAGAATACATTTAGTGTAATGACATTTTTGTTCAACCACAGACAACTAGCAAAACCTCCTCTCCAGAGGAGCAATACTACAGTCAGTTGTGGTTTTAATAGAAGATACATAACAACTAGAAACAATGTTGGAAAAAAGAATTTCCTCTGGCCTCTGAGGATTCTAAACAGACTATAACAAGTTCACAAATGTATAAACACTACTCAACTGTTAGCTACACACTGAAAGACAATGGAGAAAAGACCTTTCTATTCCAGTGGTGAGAGTGGGCTTTCTGCTGGGAATATGAACAGTGAGGGTACTATTCTCATCCCTGACACCCCCTTCCCTGTCACAGTCAGGCATGAAACACCTAAATCAGACCAGTACTGTAACTCCCTGCTCTCAGAATTGTCTAATGGCGTGGACCCAGGGTCTCCACAAGGGGCGAAGGGTGTCACATGCTTTATCAGCACGTGGGCACAGTTCATGAAATCCCTCCATCTGGCTGCAGTATGGCTGCCAGTCCCACTCATCGAGATCTAACGAGACACTCAAGTCAGAATCGGACAGACAAAAGGACACAGGTCTATATGCTTCATAAAATCTTAAAGTGAGCTACAACAGTATCAGAAATGTGTACTTCAGGCTGGGGATTTAGCTCAGTGGTTCTGCTGCCTGCCACGCAAGCGCAAGGTCCTGAGTTTGATCCCCAGTACCAAAAAAACCCCTAAACCAATAAAATTAGAGCAAATTATTAAATATTTTTTTAAAAAGTGTGTATTTCAAAGACACACCTATTGTATATACTGTTTGATGTCCTGCTTCATTTTCACGAAGCTTTCCTTAGTAAAATCTCAACATTCTATCCAGCCAGTCCCAGCTATGTGAGGGTGAGAGACAGGGGAGCAACGGAGCTACGTTGCCCCGTGGAGGGGGGCGGAGGCGGAGAGGAAGACACTAAATTGGTGCTCACCACATACTAGGCTTTGAAATTCTGTTTCATTTTAACCTTATATAAAGGCCTGAAACAGATGGTCTTTTTCTCAACCTTTCAGAGAGGAAACCTGACCTTATAGGTTACATAGTAACAGATATAGCAAGGCATAGTCAGGATCACTGTCACATAGGTGGTAAAAATAAGATTCCTGAGAAGTGAGAGGAAACTGAATGTGGGAGCTGGGGCAAGCTCTGGAATTAACAGGTTTGTCTCCTCTCTGACCATGCACTGTCCTGTGGTATAGTTATTCAAAGATGTAATTTTTTCACATCTGTGAAGAAGATCCCAGGACTAGAATGCCTTTCCCCAAGTTACACACAGAGTGTGAGATGCCAATGTAAGAAACACACACTACTCAGAATGCTACAAGTGCATCAACATGAAACAGCCTCTCCATGCACTGGCCAAGCCAGCCAAGAAAGGCTTCAGTCTTGATTATGAAAACACACGTAAAAGAACAAGAACAGTTTTGAACTGTTTTTACCTCACCAAGTTTAGGATAACTATCAATGTAAAAATCTGTAAAGGTATATGTTATTTAAATCTTTTTTTTTTTTTTTTTTTTACTATGAAAACATTTTTATTAAAGTAATTAAAAGTCAAAAATAACAACAAAAGGGAAATTCCACAGCCTGTTTGCAACTATATAATCTTTATGTAGAAAAACTATAAACTGACAGTCTGATATGAAAAGCAGCTCCACAATAATCCTAATCCTTGCATAAAAGTAACTAAACTAGGGCCAAGGATTTAGCTCAGTGGTTTCGCCCCCTGCTGCACAAGCGCAAGGACCTGAGTTTGATCCCTGGTACCAAAAAAAACCCCACCTAGATGTTGTTGAAAAGTAACTAAACTATGGAATCAGTTCACCCTAAAGAAACTGTCTTACTGTAGAATATTTCAGCTGAGCTGATTTCAACTATATAGAAAATATGAAGGAGGTTGAGGATTTAGCTCAATGGTTCCACCACCTTCCTCGAAAGCGGAGGGACCCCAATTCGATCCCTGATACCAAAAAAAAAAAAAAAAAAATATGAAGGACAACATCAAGAACCAGCATACAGTATGAACCATATCATGTAAAGGTACAAATTCCCAATGATGAATGGCATCATACTGTATACCTAAAATGTGCCAATAAACTTAATTAAAAGAAAAAAAGAAAAAAGAGAGAGGAAAAACAAGAAACAGCACAGACCAAAACAACTGCACCGTCTGCCTTTATGTTTACCTACGCATTTCCTCTGTCAAAGAAGAAACACAGTTTGAATACTGGAGTCCTAATTACATGATGCGTAATACCTGAAAAGCATTCAAATAATTACATATGAAACATCAAAGTTCAAAAGGTAAGTCTTAGCGGTTACACTTTTCTGAAACACTATTACTTGCTCATAGACCGAAAAGCAAAATACATGCTGAAAAGTGTTGCCTGCTCAAACAACCTGAAATGGTTTGTCTTACCTTTGCGAGGGGAACCTTGAGGAGATGCAGGAGGACTAGAATGTAACGATGACGCCACAGAAATCACGTCTTCTGTATGTTTCTTACCACTTACTTCTTCAGTTGGTCCTAAAACTTTCTGAGGTAAACCTGTACCTGAAAATAAAACCAAAGAAGTTATAGACATCATTTCACAATGAAAATGCTGGTAACTGCCTAAATCACTACGTAACTAGAGCCATGATGCACAATGGCTAGTGTAGTCAACTGAAATGTGTAAATGACAAACGGACTACATGGCTGGGTAATGGCATACAGAGATTCTCACCTCTAGGTTATAAGTTCAAAATTAGCTGGTCCACATGGACCAATTATAATAAACTGTTCTGGCGCAGAAGGGAAATCAATTTAACAGTCCGCGTATAGTGCCCCACCTCCCACAATTGACACACTGCCTTGCAGTCTTTAGAAAGACAGATTCACACTCTTCCCTCCCCTCTAGAGGTGGCCTCTCCATGGCAGAGCAAGGCATGTGGTGGGGCAGTGTGGGGATGCTGGCACTGTCACTACCTGTGGTGCATCTGTGTTGTGGGGATACAGGAGAGGCTGCAGGGCTGCCAGTCCAGCCCTCTCAAGAGCACTAAATTCACACTACAGGAGAGAAGTAAACAACAGAAAGAATTATGAATTTATAGGAAAGTAGTATGGAGCCCACTGGAAACATTTTTGTGAAGTTCTCTCATTACACTTATTCAACAGCTGGCCCTGTTTTTTTTAGGCAGGGTCTCATTACATAGTTCAGGCTGGCCTTGAACTCATGGCGATTCTCCTGCCTCAGCCTCCTAAGTGCTGGGATTACAGGTGTGTACCACCCCTGGCTGGCCCTGTTTAATATAGAAATCATTTTAAAACACTGATTTTTTATATATACGTTTGCTAAGAAATGTGAAAGATCTACTGATGCCATTCTTAGACAGTAAAGCAAGCACAGCTCTAATGAGGGTCTGGCACAGAAACAAGCAGCCTTCTGTTGAAAAAGCTTTAATCCCAGTGGACCCACACCAGTTGAATATGACTTTAATATAAATACTGTGTATTAGCCATAAATAATATCCACGCTTCATCAGGAAAGAAAAGCTACCTCCAAATCATACTGCTCTCATGTGATGATGCCTAAACAAGAAACCAGAGCTAAATCAGTTGCCATCTCACTCCTACTAAGAAATGTATCGACTATGCCAATTTTTAACCCAATCCACTTTTCATTTTCATAGACAGGAAACTAGTCCAGGCTTTGAACAACTTCCAGCCAACTGTTACATGACCTTCCCAGCCAGGCTTTCTGCCTCCAGTCTTGCTGCACCCCTACTATAGTTCTTATCAAACATCATTTGGACCCTGATGTTCTTCTGCTCAAATCTCTTTAATGACTTCTCACTGATGACTGGGTGTTTAGCACAGGACAGCACCATTTTATCATCATTTCACTTCCATCACCCTACAAGTACAGAGGTTAAAAGCAAGAACTTAGGGGCTGGGGATTTAGCTCAGTGGTTTCGCCGCCTGCTGTGCAAGCGCAAGGACCCGAGTTCGATCCCCAGGACCAAAAAAAAAAAAGCAAGAACTTTAGAGCCAGTTGGCCTGGCTCCACTCCCAGCCTGATCACTTACCGTAGCCCAGGTAAGCTACTGATGCTCTGTGCAGAAAGAAGGTAAAACACTACCTAGCTTACTGGATTATTATGAGCACTAAATGAATACATAAAATTAGCATGGTACTGTGAAATGTGCCTAGAGTTCATAATGTGCTAAACATTAGCTTCAGTTACCATGGTGAACAACTCTGCATGTGGTCTGCAGCCCCATCAGCAAAGTGCTTGGAGCTCCTGCAGACATCAAGCTGCTGCTTCTGCTGGAAGCAGCTTCTCTAGACCCTCTTTATAATCACTACACTGCTATCAGCCCAAAGGCTCTGTGTGCTCTCTCCAAAAGCCTTTTCCTAAAGTCCCACCTTCCTTCTGACTCTGTAAAAAGTGCCTTGGTTTTTTTCACATGTTGTGTGCATATATACTCCTGGCACAAAAGCAAGCGCATTATACTGAAGTTATCTGTTTACACATCTGTGGGCCAGGGATTTAGCTGAGTGGTTCCAGCGCCTGCCTCGCAAGCACAAGGTACCAAGTTCGATCCCTGGTACCAAAAAAAAAAACCTTATCTGTTTATGCATCTGTATCATCAGATTAAAAATCTGGCAAAGGAGGGGGCACTTCTTAGTCAACTTTGTTTCTCAAGTCAAATTCATAAACTTATATCGAATATATAAGCACGTATTATATATAATGTTTAATAATGCTAGGAACCAAATCTAACTTTGATTTCCATCTAAAAATTAAAATAGTGATACTATTAAAACAATAAATAAAAGTAATTCATAAATCTACATGGCCTAAAAGAGGAAAAAAAAAGTATGGTCCATACTTCATGTACTTCACACTTTCTTCTCTCTCCTAACCAGGTTTACAGAAAGCGTCATTAGTAAAAAAAAAAGTATAGTTATTTTCCTAATAAGCAACTTGATTGTCATAGTTTTTATAGGTTCCATCTGCATTAGATATTTGATTAAATATAGATCTGAATGCAGCAAACCCTTAACGTGTTGCCCAAGATTTAAGGTAAATCCCCAAGATATATTGTTTTATGTTGACAAACATTTCAGCATTACAGAAATTCTAAAATCAGCATTTAAAACACATCTCTATAGGCAAAATGAAATGTTTATTCATTTACATAGTGATCATATCCTCCAAGCATTTGCAATTCTTTGTCACTCTTAATTCCGCTGGAAATTTTGATTACATGAATATAACATCAGTCGTGAATATACTCACTCAAGGCAGGGTCTTTTGCTTGTCCCTTCTTCCTTATAGGGTGCAAATTAACAGCGGGCACTTGAAGCACCTGGCTCACTCTGTGGGGCTGGTGCAAGTGGGCTTTAGCCACCTGGTTTGCTGACCTCATAGGCACTGGAGACATTTCAGATGATTTGGCTGATCTTTTCTCATTTAAATTCTTGGTCACTAATAGGAGAGGGAACAGGTAACTCTTTTAAAGACAAGACTGTTACCATTAAGAATAACTCATTTTTAGCACACAAAAAATAAAATATTTTCTTAAAAGGAGTTCCATTTAAGTATTATAAAATGTTATCCCTGGAACTGCTTTGAAATACATTGTTACTTTTATCTCCTGAAAAATTCTTAGATCCATTAACTTTATCAGCTCCATCTCTGCCATCACTCTGCTGAAAGCTAACATTCTCTCATCTACACTGCAGCACTGCTTCTCTTACTTTACCAATTCCAGCTCACCTTTACACCATCTCTACACAATAGCAGAGTACTCCAAAACAAGGTTTATAAGCCCCCACATAATTTAGCATCAGCCTGCCCTCTTGAAGCAGATACCTTGCCTCTCTTCAATTCCACATTCTCTATTTCTATTTAAATCAGCCTTTGTTCAATTTCCTAGACTGGAAGGTTCCCCACTTGCTGCGACTTTCTGACAAACTTGCTCACAAACTTAGGGAACAATTTCCTAAATCCACACAGCCTGAGGCGGCTAGAGAACCCTGACTTAAACAAAAGCTGCCTCTTTCTTATAAAATCAATACTACAGTCCAAAGGAAAGAAATTCTTCCTTAAGCAGTACTTTTAATCCTTCAGTCAGCTACTCAGGATGGTTTCATGTAGGTGCAACTTCTGAACTTCAGAGAGGTTTTGTACCCAAAGATAAAAGAAGTAATAGATGTTTAACCTCAGCACAGTTGTAACAGCAATTCTGCTTTTATTATGAGAGCCTAGAGAATATTTTGGGTCATAAGAATCAGAACATCTCAGAAAGCTAAAACACTGGGACTCCAGTGGACAATACACATTGGTTCACTAATTAATTGAATCCAAGAATCATTTTTTAGTTATGAAACTAATTTCTTTTTCTAAATACTATTCAATTCTTGATTTCATTGGCATTTTAATAACTGTCACAGTGCAAAAAAAAAAAAAAAAACAAACCCCAAAATAAAAACAAACAAAAAACCTGGAGAGATCACTTAAAATATGAAAGAGTTTGCAGAAGAATGCCCCAAACCGCATATTAATTAGCAAGAACTCAACTGATGCTCAGAAATGAACTATATCTGGGGATGGGACAGTCATTTAAATCTTTAAAAATATATTCTGTACTAACAATCAAATTAAGACAACAAATTAAAGAAATATGCATTGAATTACATTTTCAAGTCCAGCTTCAGAAAGAAAAGCCCACATGCTTTCTCACATCAAATCAGTATCAATATGCATTTAGCGTTAGGAGGAAAGATAGGGAAGTCTGGGCCGGGTGTAGGAGGAGAGAGGCATATACAGCTGTGTATGTGTGGGTGTATCTGAAACAACCTTGTATCAGACAAATCACAAGATAAAAACTCTGCCTTGAGTTATCTGAGGAAAAAAAAACTTTGATGATAATTCAAAGAGTCAGAGGGCTTCAATAAATTAAATATACATTTGCCTCTAGACTTTAAAACACAGATAAAATTTAAAGGTTCCTATATTCTACTTTTGACATGTATCACTTTCACATGGTTATTATTGCTATCCTATGTGATGTTTCCCAGATACCATCCAATACTATATACACATATTATTTCAATAAATAATGAAATTATTTTTAATAAAAATTATAAATGATTTTACTAGTCATATACTATTCTGTTTTTTTTTTTTTTTTTGGTACCGGGGATCAAACTCGGATCCTTGCACTTGTGCAGTAGGCGGCAAAACCACTGAGCTAAATTCCCCAGCCCTAGTCATATACTATTCAATTCTTATGTATCTAGCATCTAAATTTCTTTATCATTGTAATATTGCAACGTGTTTATATAAGTAGATTTTTAGGTGCATTATCTTATTAGAATACAATGCTAGTATTGGGTACCTCAGAGAGTTGAGGAATACATAACGATATTTTTTGGGTTTTTTTGTGTGTGGAGATGTTGTCTCACAGGGCCGGGGATTTAGCTCAGTAGTTCTGCCGACTGCCTCACAAGTGCAAGGTCCCAGTTTGATCCCCGGTACCAAAAAAAAAAAAAAAAAAAAAAAGAGATGGTGTCTTACTGTACTGGCCAGGCTGGTCTGCAATGATTCTCCTGCCCAGCCTCCCGAGGAAGTGGGACTACAAGCATGCATCACAGTACCTAGCCAGTGACAATGTTTAAAAAGTACTCAGCCAAGATTGTTAGCTTTTATTATTTTACTCCATTCTCCAAATGTCATATATAATTTTATTTTATTTTATTTTTTGGTACCGGGGACTGAACTCGGGTCCGTCCACTTGTGAGGCAGGCGGCGGAACCACTGAGCTAAATCCTCAGCCCCTTGATTGTGATTTTTAGAGGAAAACATTTAACCCACAACTCAGTGATCTCACCATCTTTGATTTCTCCTCTCAGTGTTGGCCCCCAGACACATGTGTTTTGTTGCTTGTACTTAAATAGTGGGCTGGGAGTGCAGCTTGGGGTAGAATACAGTGGAGGAGGACAGCAGGGAGGTGGGTTATCAGGACTAAGGATATAATGTCTTTTCTCATTGTACTTAGTAGCTATTGATGATATAAGAATGTCCTTTTGTTTCAACTTACTGACACCTATGTCCAATTTAAAATAAATTTCTTATATTTTCTAGTTGGCAAATGATATTATCCATTAAATTACAAAAGGTAGCCAGGGATTTAGCTCAGTGGTTCTGCCGCCTGCCTTGAAAGCTCAAGGTCCAGAGTTCAATCTCCGGTACCAAAAAAAGGTAAAAATTTCATTTATTTTACTATTTAGGGTGAATGCAAAAATGTTCTCAAATAGAAAGCCTTCTCTATAATGTTCTAGTTTTTAAAAGATGTCTTTATAAAGCTGCTTCCTCTACTTTTTTTTTGAGACAGGGGCTTGGTTTGTAGTTCAGGCCGGCCTAGAACTTGCAGCAATTCTCCCACCTCAGCCTCCTGAGTGCTGGGATCACAGGCACGTGCTACCATGCCCGGCTAAAGCTTCTTAAAGAACTATTTATCCTTCTATTTTTGGCAGGGTAAACATCAGGGATGGGTGGGATTCAGAATCTAATTAATAGAATCACACGATGCTTGGAGTACGTCAGTAATCTTTTTTTTTTTTTTTTTTGAGACAGGGTCTCACCATGCAGTTCAGGCTGGCCTTGAACTATGTAATCCAGGCTGGTCTTGAACTCATGGCAATCTTCCTGCTTCAGCTTACTGTGTTCTGGGATTAGAGGACTGAGCCACCATGCCTGGCTTGTTGGTAATCTTTGTGAATGAAAGTTTTAACAATTTTACTGGGACTTCAGTGTAAGAACTGAGTTTCTCTTTTCTTGTGGTCTTTCTGCCATGTACATGAAAATCTGTACTCACAGGTACCATAGGCAGGTTCCCACTGCAGCGACATTATCTGGAACTTCTCCTCATCCGTCTCTACATCTAGACTGCACAGATACTGCTTTACCTTCCTTGCCATCTGCGCATCCTCATACAGCTTCTTGGCATTGAGCAGAGAGCTGCGACGCGCTCTTTTCTTGTGAGCGCCTCCTTGAACATCCAACATGTTTGAATTTGTGCTGCCTTGACTCAGTGACCTTAAGAAGAAGGAAACTATAATAAGAAGCTGTAAAGATGAGAACTAAGCATGGGAGAATCAAGATTAAAAGATTTTGTTCTGTTAATGCTATTGCATGCTGATGTAAATGAGTTAAAAGATGAAGAGCATTAATGCAAAGTCATTTGGCACACAGGACAATGTTCTGAATTAAGAACAAGATTTGGCAAAATGCAGAATAAAGAAAAAGGTATCAATTTCTCCCTGAGCAACATTTTCCATCACACCTGTGGTTGTGCCTATCTGACCCATGACACAATTGTGACAAGAAATGGCATTCCTCACACCCAGAAGATGCGGCAGAAAGCAGGGTCAGTCAGACCTGTGCACATGGATCTCCAGCAAGAGAGTCTCTGGAGCAGCGTACTCCTCCTCCGTGCTGCTGTGCAGATGCTGCCGCCGCCACACTGCTGCTCACAGAGCTGACCCTGCACAGGCTGACAAATTCTACCAGTCATCAAATTTTGGCCAAAATTCAAAGAGAACAACCAGTAAGCTATTAGCTCAGAAATGCAGTAAAATGTTACTCAATGTTTCCATTCATATACGGAATGGTCAGGCAGTATTTGGGTTCTAGAGGTGAGGATCAAAGATTTTACTTTCATAATGCCTATGAATGTGCTACAGCTGCAGCTGGGTAGAAATAACCACAATGTAAATGACTGCAGCTTCACCTAACTCTACTCCTTGTACAATGACTACAACTAAAACCAAAGGAAAACAGTAATTGCAATGCTTTTTCTAACAAGGCTAGCTAAGGTTCTTAGAGAGAATTTATTTTAAAGGAAGTTGCCATTCCAAAATGAATATTTATAGATTTTCTAAATTAGCCTCATATTTACATAAAAATATTCTACAGACTACCATACAATAATTTGTTCCTAACTACTCACTTATCTAGTTTAAAATAGTCCTTGAATCCTAATGTTTTCAGTGTAATTGAGGGAAATAATGATGAAAAAGTGCTATGGTATTTTCTTTCCTGTCACATTTTAAGGTCTTTGAAATAGAGGTATGTCTTACACTCGACAGCAACTTTCACTTGCTACTGGTTAGGCAGAAACTGGTTTGTCACTACTCACATTGCAGAAACCTCCAAACTTGCAGAACGGTTTGGGAGAAAATCCACTGACATTACAGACTTATCCTTTTAAACTCCAGGAAACAACTATAGAATGAATCTGATAATTCCAGTAACATTCCCAAAAGGTATGAAAAGGAGGCTACCTAGCCGGGCACGGTGGCACACACCTATGATCACAGCACTTGGGAAGGTGAGGCAGGAGGGTCACTTCGAGTTCGAGCACAGCCTGGGCTAGTGAAACTTTGTCTCAAAAAAAAAAGGCTACCTCTATCTGTGAGGCCAGCCAGCACCAGAAGCTTTCAGTTTTCTGTAGCTTATTTGAAAATATGCATCACCAATGCACTGGATGGCACAGAAGGCAACACTGTGTATGGTGGGGAAACTCAGAATCCAAGAGTTGTGAAAGTGACTCAGAAGATTCAGTCTGAATTAGAGAGATCTAAACCCATTTACTTTGCTTATATTTTCCTTTTTATGTATGTATGGCCAAGGATGTTATGTGGTAAAAATCCACAGCTAAGTCTCCAGACTTGTAAGAGTTCTTATAATCAGCAAACAGTAAAAATTTTCAGTGGTAAGAGGAGACTGCAGTGTTTTTTCTTGGTAGTGTGTAAAATAATGGTGCATCCAACAATTGATGATGTATTGGATTCAAAGAAAGAGAGTAAAATTAAATCTTAACTTAGGAGCAAAATTTATTTCTAATATTTAATTATTTCATCTGAGCTGATGTCCACAATAAAAAGAAACAAAAAGAGGCTGCCAACAAATCCAGGATAGATAAAAATTCTAATAACTGAAAATATTATAATAAATCATAGTAACATATTTCTAAACTATTTCCAAATGAAGATACCCCTAATCAAGAATCATCCAATGCAAACTCTAAAGCTAAATAGTGAATGTGTTTTACAGAAGTTATTCAATCACCCCCAAAATCCAAATATTTTTCTTTACATTAAGAATGCCAGGCATCAACTTCTACTTTTAGTTAGAAGAAACAGAAAAGACCAAAACGTAAATGTATGATACAGAAGGGTACATAAGAAACACGACACAGAATGGAGAAACAAAGTACAGTTAGGTTCACCAAGCTTTAACAGAGAGCAAGACCACAAAAACAAGACTCGAGGTGGTGGCTCACAAAAACATTCTTACATATCACGAAAGCATCTAATTTCAAGGTTCACTAGTCTCGAAATAACAAAATTCTTTTCTTAAGCAACTCCACCCCCAAAACCATCACTTTCTTTAACTAAAAATCAAAGATGAGGTACAAGATATATAAGATTCCTAACATTCAATGATTCTAAATAGAAATATAGCTATGTAGAAGCAGAGATCTGAGCCTACTTTAATAACAAGGTGCAAGTTTCTCATTCTATCACAGTTTTATGGAGAGATATGTCTTTAAGTAAAGCTGGTAGAAATTTAAAATAAATTTCAATCAGTGCTGGAAGTCTCAGGCATTAGTGGATCTGAGGAATTAAAATCATCTTCTAGTTCAATTTCATAGTACAGCTTATATACAAGCTGCCTCTTTTTGAAAAACAGATGGTAAATGCAACCTTTATAAACAGATCTCTCATCCATTTTTATATACTGAAATAAATTTACTTTTATAAAATATGCCATTTGAATAAGACAAAGTGAAGTGGACCCCTGAATCACAGTGGTGAGGTTTAAGCCCACCATTAACCAGCTGTAAGACTTTGGCTGTAAGACTTCCCATCTTCCCCAGCTGTACCATAGGAACAGCAGCATCTGTTCACAGGGTGATAAAACAATTAAGTAAGATCATTCATTCTGGGGGCCGGGGATTTAGCTCAGTGGTTCCGCCGCCTGCCTCGCAAGCGCAAGGTCCCGAGTTCGATCCCTGACACCAAAAAAAAAAAGATAATTCATACTGAGAGCTTAGAATGGGGAACAGCACACAGCAAGTATACAACAAATATGCACTACCATCAGCAGCATCGTTATCTAACTGAATCTGTTAATCCTATATCTAAAAAGGGTTTACAAGGGCAGGGGATTTAGCTCAGTGGCACTGTGCCTGCCTCACAAGTGCAAGGTTGTGAGTTCGATCCCCAGTAACTCCCCTCCCCCCAAAATTCAAGTAAGATTAAAGTAAGGTTTGATTTTGCAGGCCGGGGATTTAGCTCAGTGGTGCCACCACTTGCCTTGCAAGCGCAAGGTCCTGAGTTCGGTCCTTGGTACGAAAAACAAAAACAAAAAAACTATAAAAAGGGTTTACAGAACATCAATAGTGGAAGAGTTAAAAAAATAAAAGCTAGTTCTATCACTACTTCACCTTGTTAGCAAAAGGCATTTGTCAGGAATGTAGGTTGACAGAGTTAATAGAATGCATGCTACTTTATATGCGTGCATTAATGAGAAGGATGCAGTATGCATTAAGAGTTACACAACCTTCACTCCAGTTGTGTTCATCTCTACACTTACCCCAGACTCCGCCACCTCTTCTTCCTGTAAGCAAGAGCCACAAACATTGAAGCATGTGTTTGAACAGGAAAGCACAGAAAAAAAGACAACAGTTGATAGTCAGAGAAATTATGCAGACAGAATAGAACAGAAAATTTTCACCAGGAGAAGAGTAGCTTAACAGTAAAATGACTGTAATGGAAGGCAGGTGGGTAAGACAAGTTATGCTAACCCCTGAAGGTCAAAATCCCCCACCATATATACCGTATATTTTAGAATATGCTTTAATTAATTATATTTTTACTACCTAATTCGTTTAGAAGTCTATATTAATAAGAAGGTTAAAAAACATAAAATTACTTTAAGTTTTTAATTCAGTTTTTAGGGAAAAATCTTAAAGAACAGAATTTCTGAGTATTTATTTTGAAAAGATGTTTGAGCCACTTATTTAAATGATAAAATAAAATCACAAGGAACATAAAGATATATAATTTAAGTGCAAGACTTTCTGTGACAAAATATTGTACAAGAAAGTTTTGCCAGCAAATCCAAATTAAAATGTAAATTAAAATATATTACCATAACATGCATAATATACCTTTAAGCTAGTGTTTAAATAAAGACACTGTCTGCTGGCATGCTGATTACTGTTAAAATAAAAGGGTTCCTCTGCTCTTGCTAGATTTATCTACTCTCCAATTAGACAAACATTTGCTTAAAAAGAAGATACATTTCAGTACTGGCTGACAAAACTTATTCAGGAAAAACTCAGTCCAGTCTAAACGGAAATATTTATTTTCCGTTATACCTTTTCCTACTCAACCCAAGGTATTTTTTTTTTTCTTTTGGTACTGGGGATTGAACTCAGGACCTTGCGCTTGCAAGGCAGGCACAGCACCAATGAGCTAAATCCCCAGCCCCAACCCAAGCTATTCTTAAGAAAGCAGCCAGGTCTGTCAATTTCCACATCAGATTTTTTTTCCCTCCTTTCTTCACCTTTTGAGGGGAGGGAGGTTGAACTGGGGATTGAACCCAGGGTCTCTTGCAAGTGTTCTACCACTGAGCTAAATTCTCAGCCCTCTTTTAACAATTTTGTTTTGAGCTGGGAATGGTGGTCTATGCCTGTAATCTCATCACTCTGAGAGACCAAGACAAGAGGATCAAAAGTTCATGCCCAACCTGGACGATTTAGCAAGACCCTGTCTCAAAATAAAAAATAAATAAGGGCTGAGGCTGTAGTTCAGTGTGAAGGCCCAGTACAGGCACAAAGTTTTGATACAGGTTCATGGTAAATTGCCCAAGCTGCTTCAGTCTCCAGAATAGCTGGGATTACAGGAATGCATCACCAAATTCACATCTTTGCTCATTTCTGAAACACAGCTAGTACTCCATACATGTATATATGATGTATGTACTCATTCATATTTGATTATGTCTTCAGGGATCAGACTGGTAACACATATGAGTAAATGGAGCTCTATATAAGACAAGAGAATGGCAAGGCCAATGTGCAAGAACATGAAACAAAAGCAAAGACAAAAACAAAAACCCTCCTCCAAGTTTACTTTGGTCTTCCTGTTTTCTGTTTCCATACTGCTGAATGCATGTAGTGATCTCAAGGGGAAGAAACGGGATGGGGAGGGAAGAGGAGACGATCTGGCACATCCTTTCCTCCGCTCTGAGTATCTCTCAACTACAGAAACCATTAGACTACTTATAAACATAAAGATTCCTAAATTTGGGCGGGGGGGTACCGGGGATCAAACTCGGGACCTTGCACTTGCGAGGCAGGGAGTGGAACCACTGAGCTAAATCCCCGGCAAGACTCCTAAAATTTTGATGTACACAAAACAAACAAACACAAAAACAAAAAAGGTCCTGGTTATAAAAATTCTGACTTTGGTTTTAAAGTACCAACAAGTATTTAGTTTCCAGAGCAGGGTACATTTTCTTTTAAACCACAAGAATTAGGCCTCTATAATTATTGGGTTTTTAATGTCCTATACAGAAAAGTACCAAAGAAAATCAGGCCACAAATTAAAACTGCAATGTCTACTTATACCCTGAAAAGTATAAAATTTACCGAATAGCTTAACCAAATATCTTCCATAAACTTCATACAGAAATTTGAGGAAGCCTTTATTATTATACTAAAAATTAATTTTATTATAGTAAAATTAATTTTAAAAAAGCAGCCTTAGAAGGTCTGATTAATATAGAACACGAATATTTACCATTTTAAATAAATACGGAATATGAATTAAATGCATACTTTCTAAATTCTGGTAAAGCAGTTATATACAAATAAACAGCATCATAATTTGAGGAAAAAGAATTGTTTTAGAAGAATGAAGTTTGAATTTGGTGAAAAAAAAAAAACCATGCAGACTAATACTTCATAAATTAGAACAGATGAAACTATTTGTCCTCTCTGGTTTCAATAAACATTAACCATTTGTTGATATTTTAAAGAACAATACAGAGTTACCCATGTACTCAAAGTAACCCACAAACTAGGATTTACATTTTAACAAACTCTACAAAACTACTTCAGGTTTCAACTTCTTCAGATGTAAAAGGAAGGCTAATACCACCTACCTGTTATGGCACTGTTATATGCCAGTGATGGCAAACCTTTTAGAGCTTTCAATGATACAAACAGCCCACTGTGGGCCAGGGATTTAGCTCAGTGGTGCTGTGCCGGCCTCGTAAGCGCAAGGTCCTAAGTTCAATCCCCAGTACCAACAAAAAAAACAAACAAACACCAAACAGCCCACTGTGGCACGTGTGCCACAGGTTCACCACCACTGTTATAAGACTAATATATGAGATCAATATGGGCAAAGCACATATTTCAGTGCATAAATGATAAATACTGTAGTGATTATTATATTACCCTGTAATATAATACTTAATACACTGCCGTGCCATACCTTTGTCGGAACATCATAGCTGGGTCCATGTTAGCAGAAGTCATTCGAACAACTTGGCGGATTTCCTTAGAAATCATTCTTAGCTTCTCAAAGTTTACTAAACCATCTACTTTGGAGTCATTTCCTATAGGATAAAAGTAACTTTTTAACTTTCAAAATTAAAATATCTTAAAGTATCAGAATTCAAGTTGTTATTCTTGAGCAGTACAAATAAGAACCTTCTTTTTTTGGTTTTTTTTGGTACCGGGGATCAAACTCAGGTCCTTGTGCTTGCGCAGAAGGCAGCAAAACCACTGAGCCAAATCCCCAGCCTGAACCTTCTTTATTGATCCCAGGAAATGACCTACTGGGAGAAATTATGTTCCATACGGGAATGCTGATTATGAATGATTAGAAAAGTGATACACTGTGTATGTCTAAAATCAGTCATTATTTTATTAAGTACACTCATAAAATGTACTGTCATTCAAATCTATCTCTCCAGATGCTCAGCCCATTCATTAGCGGGTACCTATATTTGTTCTTTTTCAGACAGGGTCTCACTATGTAGTGCAGGCTGGCCTCGAACTCTCAGCGATCCTCCTGCCTTGGCCTTCCAAGTGCTGGGACTACAGGCATGAGCTACCACACCCAGTGGTATACTTGCTCTTCTGGACAGCAAGGGTACAGCAGTTGAAAGAACTTAATTATTAATTAACCCAGTCTGCAAGTTTTCTTTGGCTTATACTATTTTAAAAATTGTTAAATGAATTATAATCATGTAAACAGAAGACAGCTGAAGGGCTGGGAATTTAGCTCAGCGGTTCCGCCGCCTGCCTTGCAAAAGCAGGTCCCGAGTTCGATCCCTGGTACCAAAAAAAATCCCCAAACAAACAAAGAGAAGATAGCTCAAAGGGATATGGGATGAGAGAATAAAAAATAATGGGTTTTTCAAAGGACAAAAATTAGTTAAAACTAAGAGGTGGCTGCCTCACAGGAGTACTTACCTTCCAGTCTGGCATTTGCCATTCCTCAAGCAAAATTTGAATTTATGAACATGATTTTAATCATTATCAGAAATTTCCCTGTTCATAACTTCCATTATTTTTGTTCTGTTAAATAGTTCTCTGAGGAAAGATTCATACAACTTTCCAAATGGTCTATCTGCCCGCCCATAGCAATGTTTGTTCACACCTAACTTTCTTTTATTTTGGGTTTTTTTTCTTTTTTGAGAAAAGATCTTGCTGTGTGATTTCAGGCTGGCCTTGAAATCACTCCTTATTCCAGGCCGGCCTTGAAGTTGCAGCTATCCTCCTGTTTCAGGCTGTCCTCAAACTTGGGGTGATTCTCTTGTCTCAGTCTCCTGAGTGCTGGGATTACTAACTAGTATGTGCCACCATGCCCAGCTTTACATCTGATTTTAACAGTGTAACCCAGTTTTTCTCCCATGGGGAGCCCTGAGGGCCTCCATGGAATTCCAAGGCTTTGAAGCCAAGTTTGAGAACCACGGGAGGCTGGAAGAACGGTAGTTTCGTGTCTATGACCAATCAGCACCTACGTATTATACAAACGAACTGTTCTGGGTCTCAACCTGAGTTGGAAACAATCTTCTATCAGGGTCTCCACATGAGTTGGAAACAATCTTCTAAAACACTGTAAGACATATAAATATGTTTTGTAGGACCATGTCAGAAAAACATATTTGAGGGCTGAGGATTTAGCTCAATGGTGCTGCCTCCACAGCCTGCCTTGCAAGCACAAGATTGTGAGTTTGATCCCCGATACCAAAAAAAAAAAAAATATATATATATATATATATTTGAAGATAATTAACATTTCTACATGAAAAAAGAGTGGCGATGAAAAATGAAGCAGTAAGACTAGGGACAACCTTTGTGTGGAGAACAGTTAGAAAAGTTGGATATGAACACCTGAGGCATCAAAGCGCTAACAAGTGAAGATTTGAGGTTGAATACAGAGGGCAGGCTAGGCATTTTCTAGTGTTTGCCCCTAGGCACGCCTGCTGAATTTACAAGAGAGGGATGATGAGCTGAAAAACTGAGCAGAACCGCCCTGCTTTTTAAGGCAAGGCAAGTCCAATTAAGCCTCCAATGCTTTGGGCTGGAACGCCAAACTACTATATCCTAAGTGAATACTGGGATACATCTGATGTTAAGTTATCCCAAAGTATAAACACAGACAAAAGGGATCTTGGGTCATTAGTATCCTGAGCTAAGTAAGGTTTAATCCTTTTTTTTTGGTACCGGGGATCGAACTTGTGACGTTGCGCTTTCGAGGCAGGCAACGGGGCACCACTGAGCTAAATCCCCTGCCCAGGTTTAATCCCTTTTGGAAGCACAGAACATCACTCAAGACCCCACATTTCTTTTGCTAACTTTTTATACACAACACCCATTACCCAGTCGAATGAATGAACAAACAAACAAACAAGGCACGCCAAGAGAAAAGATGACATGAATGAAATACAAAAGGAAAAAAGAAGGAGACAACAGAAAAAGAGCCACAACAGATCCATATTATCGAGTGGTCAGAGACAGAGTTTAAAATAACCATGCTAAATACATTCAAAGATATAAAAACCACAGTGAGAACTTTGGCAAAGAAGAATGAACTTAAAAAAAAAAGAAACTGCAAAATTAAAAACAACTAGAAAGAGGAACTCAGTGATGGATTTAACAGTGAGTTGGGTGAAAACAGAATTAACCCGAAAATGTTATGGATGAGAATATCTAGAATGACACATAACGAGGAAAAAAAAGAGCAAAAGACAACCGGGTTATGTTATGGCTGTGTCCAGATGTGTCCCCAAAGACTCATGTGGTTATAGGTGAGGCTTTTTTAGAGGTGGCTGGTCTAGAGATGCTGGGACTACTAAATTAGCCTAGGGCCGGGGATTTAGCTCAGTGGTTCTGTCGCCTGCCTCACAAGCACCAGGTCCAGAGTTCCATCCCCGGTACAAAAAAAAAAAAAAATTAGCCTAGTAATTGCTTCGGCTCAGCTCTTGGTAGGGTTAGGGGTGCCCCAGCCTGGATGTGAGCACTACTCGCCTGCCCACTCTGGGATGCTCCTTTGCTAGGCCACTCACTGTTCCTTAGAGTCAGCCAATTATAAACTGAAACCTTTACAAACTGTGAGCCAAATAAATATTTCTGCTTTTAACATTGGGTGTCAGGTATTTTGTCTCACCTTTGCGAAAAGTAACCAAGACAAGGTACAAGGATCAAATCTAACAAAGGTGACATCACAAAATAGTAACAAGACAGCATCACTGGAAAATTTCAAACACAGGGAAAAACCCACACATTTCAAGATGTCTATAGGAGTAGGCAAAGACTTCATGAACAAAACCCAGACCGCATGGGAAATACTACAAAGAATCAACAACTGGGACCTCATCTTTTTTTTTTTTTTTTGGTACCGGGAATCGAACTTGGGTCCTTCTGCCTGCGCAGCAGGTCGTGAAACCACTGAGCTAAATTCCCGGCCCTGGGGCCTCATCTTATTAAAAAGCTTTTGGACAGCAAGAGAAACCACCAACAGAGTGAAGAGACAACCCACAGAGTGGGAAAAATTTTTTTACCAGCTATTCAGATAAAGGACTATTAGCTAGCATAAAGAACTAAAAAAAAATCAGACCCCTAAATTTAAAGACCCAATGCAAAAGTGAGCATCTGAAATAAAAAGATACTTCTCAGATGAAGAATCAGAATAGAAACGGCAAATAAACATCTGAAAAAATGTTCAACATTGCCAGTCATTGGTGAAATGCAAATGAAAACAATGCTGAGATTCCATCTCACTCCAGAAAGAATGGCTGCTATCAAGAAATCAACCAGGGCCAGGGATTTGGCTCAGTGGGGCCACTGCCTGCCTCGCAAGTGGAAGGTCCCAAGTTCGATCCCCGGTACCGAGAAAAAAAAAAGGAAACCAACCAATAACAAATGCTAGCAGGGCTGTGGGGAAAGAGGAGCCCTTTTACACTGTTGGTGGGAGTGTAGACTGGTGCAACCACTGTGAAAATCAGTGTGATTTCTCAAAAAACTAAAACTAGAGGTCTCATTTAACCCAGCTATTCCTCTTCTTCGTATCTTCCCGAAAGAATTAAAAACATCATACCACAGGGATATATGGACATCCATGTTTATGCACATCCATGCTTACATTAGCACAGTTTGTAATAGCTAAATCTTGGGAACAGCCAATATGCCCATCAACTGACGAGTGGATAAGATGGTTTTTTTGGGGGGGCGGGGAGTACCGGGGATGGAACTCAGGACCTGTGACAGCCCCACTGAGCTAAATCCCTGACCCCAAGATGTGTTTTTTTAATACAATGGAATACAAAGAAGGATGAGCTTCAGACATTTATAGCTAAATGGATGCACCTTGAGACCATACTCTTAAGTGAAATGAATTGGACACACACGTTTAAAGACCACATTGTTTTTCTGCGGTAGGAAACCAAAACTGGAAATAAGGACTAAAATGTATAATGCATGTTGGGAAAGGGGAAGAAAGTGTTCAAATGGGAAGGGGAACAAGGGAGGAGAGAGGGAGAAAGAAAAGGACAAGAAAAAAAGTGAAAATAGAAGGAAAAAATGGGAACAAAGCTTTTGTACACAGGGAGGGGACAGGGCTTGGGGGGGGGTGGGATAAAATTTATTTTAAGAAAAAGAAAAAGAAAATGAAGTAAACCTACACTCAAAAAGATGGAAGATTAGCTCAGGGGCGCCACACCTGCCTCATAAGCACAAGGTCCTGAGTTCGATCCCTGGTACCAAAAACACCCCAAAACCAAAAAAGAAAAAAAATGGAAGAATCTCATACATTCAATTTGACCAATGTAAGTCAGAAACCAAAACAAAGCATAAGAAAATAAATACATCATGTGATTCTATTTGTCTAAAATTCAAGAACAGTTTAAACTAGAGCATTTAAAGTCAAGATAGTAATTACGGTGAGAAACTGCGGCCCTCTTTTTTCTATCAAAAGATATAAACAGGAGTGCTTCCATCTTAGACTCTAGTCCACCTAAGCAGCCCCAGCCCTCACACTCAAAATTATGGAAACACACCCAAATTCTGGGAACACACCTGCAGACCAAAGACAGGGATCAATAGCCAAGGATTTGCTCCCACACCCTTTATTATTCCACTCCTCCCCTTCAGACCCTGTTCTCGGGCCACTTACACTAGCCAGTGGGGATAGACTGTGAACCTTCAACCAGCCAATGAGGAAAAATGTCAGCTGCTTCCCATGCTTTAAGGCTTAAACTCCTCCGATCTGAGTGCACTCTTACCCTTCTGAAAAAGTAAACTTTAAACTTCTCCTTGTGGAGTCCTACTGCTTTCTGACCGCATTCTTTCGGGCACTATTTGAGTCTGGGGGGCTCATTTCTAACATTACCTTTAGGGCACAGGATGAGGGTAGTAATTGGAAAGGGGTATGAGCAGGGCTTCTGGGATTCTGGCCATGTTTTGTTTTTGAGTGCGGGTCATAAAAGTATCTGCTTTGTCAAATTTCATTAGTTATTCATTTGTCTTGGGGGCTTTTCTGTACATGTATTTAAAAAGTTGGAAGGAAGTAAAGAGTTTGATCTTCGTGTGTCAAGGTTAAATTTGGAATGCATAAACACTTCATTTTGTGTCTGTAAACAAAGTAGATTTTAGGAACCTTAAAGTTGCTGCATTTAACTGTGTTACGCTTGAGTGAAATAATCAGTAGGGGGTGGAATGTATAATGAATCACAATGCTGCAGAATTAGCTGAAGCTAAACATGCTAATTTTCAAATAAGTTTTAAATACCTTCATGAAGAAAAGTCATATCTTTCTTGACAACGGGGAAGAGCGGAATAATTGGAGGCTGCATGCTTTGACTACTAAGAATATTTCTATATTTTGCCATGTTTCTAGATGGATCAAAAAGGTCTTGAAGATCTTGGAGATGTTTCTCGTATTTGTTTGGTAACTTTTCCCAGGTACCTCTAAGTCGTGCTACAGGTGCCAGGTTCAAGCCACTGCCAAAGAGGAGAATAAAAATATTACAAAGGGACCTGGGGAAGAAAGTGACTCAAGCCAACAGTGCACACACCAAGCTCTCTGATAATGCTAAAAAGAGCAGGGATCTATTAAACATGTTGGATAAACACAGAAGAACTGCAAAACACACAAAAGGGACTCTTGTAACCGTAAACCAAGGAGAACCTGTTTCAAAGAAACTACATTACTAACAAAAAAAAAAACAATGAACAAAGAAACTACATAACTTGACTTCAGCTATATACCTATGTAGCCCTTTATTTTACAGTCTGCATGGAATAATTCTCGAAAATACACATGTAGGGCCAGGGATTTAGCTCAGTGGTTTCGCCACCTATTGCTCAAGTGCAAGGACCCGAGGTTCGATCCCCGGTACCCAGAAAAACCCAAACAAAACAAAACACGTGTAAGTGGGCTGGGGATGTAGTTCAGCAGTGCATCGCCTGCCTGGCAAGCACAAGGTCCTGAGTTCAATTCCTGATACCAAGGGGGGAAAAATACACATGCAACTAAAAACCTTTCAAGCATGAAAATATGTTTTACTTAGAAGTAACTTTACAGAGGGCCGGGGATTTAGCTCAGTGGTTCCGCCACCTGCCTCGCAAGCGCAAGGTCCTGAGTTCGATCCCCAGTACCAAAAAGAAAAAAAGAGAAGTAATTTTACAGAAACAATTCTATTCAAAGGTGGTTTATGTAATGCTGAGAATTGTTAATAATAACTGAAGCAGCATTTTTTCTCTGAGATTCTGCCCATTTATATCCCTGACTCCAAAACTACCATGCCCCTATCTTGCAGTCTTGTCCCCTAAGCCTCGAGATATTCCAAGTCTTTTTTCCATAGGGCTTTAAACAAGCGCAGGTATCAACTATCTGGGAATAATAACTCGTGACAATTAGGCTTCAATTATTTCCTGTGTGTTTACTTCTATACTATCATGCAGTGTTGCCAAAATGAGTTGTATATGCCAAAATATGCCTGGATTGAGTTCATCCTTCTTTGCTTCCTTTTACCCACACCATAATATTTAAAATACTCTCTTGATTTTTGATGTTAAGATGTGGAGTTAAGATACTTCTGGTTCCCTTTGCTTCTCAGAAACCACCTGTGGGGTACTACTTCTGCCTATACTCAAAGCCTGGGCCTCTGTGGACACTTAAGGACACAATTCCGCTCTCAGGGACTCGTACATAATAGGCCACAGTTATCTAAGAATGACTTAACACACAATCATGCATATTCAATAGGGACAAGGTCCTGCAGCAGGTATTTAGTGTCTCCATGACTCAGTGCACTGATAAGACACTGTACTTCCTGTGAACTAAAGAATACTCTAACCTTTTAGTAGCTGTGCTTGCTATGTAGCTGTTCTGTTTTTGCTGAAGGAATAAAGACACACAGCTCTCGAGCTCCATCTCCAGCTCCAGCTCTGCTCTGATGCTGCCCTGATGCTGATAATTGTTTCCATGTTTTTTGTTCTTATTAGAAAATTAATTATTAACTCACAAAAGACTACATGGATTAAACAAACCCCTCTCCAGGTGCCTCCTATGGAGGCTCCACCTCGGCACTCACAACTGGCCACAGTCTAGCAGACTCACAATTGCTGTAGTCTGGCAGGATGCCCTCACCCCCACCCCCACCAAACAAAAAAACCGTACGGAGGATGAACAACAGAATTGCAGACTCTATCTCCATTGAAACAAAACAAAAAAAAGGGCTAAACACATTAGGACGGTTAAAAATAGCTGACTTGTAACAGGAGTATGGGAAAATGCTGAAAAATTATGCTCTCAGGTAAAGCTATGAAAGTTGGCCAAACAGTTCTCAAAGCAGGTCACTTCCTCTGAGGGCAAAAACCTCAATCTCTTATTTGGAACACAACAGTTCACAGGGCGACTGAGGCTTGGGCTGGATGGTTTTCTTTACCATGGAGAGTTAGGGAAAGTGAGACTGATACATTTTGGCAGGAAGCTGTTTAACAGTGACAGCGTTATAGACAGCTAAGTTAGGCAGTCAGACTGGGTTGGGCCCTTAAGAAAGTCAATGGGAAAAGAAAAAAAAGAAAGAAACTCAATGCAGGGCCGGGGATTAGTCCTCAGTTTGATCTCTGGTAGCACACCACCCCGGCCCCCAAAGTCAACACAAAAAATGAGAACACATGGAAGCTGGGGCTGGAGGCACAACTGAAGATTAAAGTCACAATGGCCAGATTTTGCATACTTCCCTGAGGGATGAACAGAAGCTCGAGATGATGATGATGATGATGATTATTTGGCACTGGATCGAACTGGGGACCCTGAGCTAGTGAAGGCAGTTTGCCTCCAGCAGTTTGCAATTACTGGTACCACCCTTTTGGGATTTTTTGTACAGATGTTATTTCATTGGGGGTGGGCCATCCTCCTCCACCAAGACTAAAACCACAGATACTCAGTGCAGGTATCTTTGTGACATTGCCTGCCATCTTGCTTGAAGGCATAATTCTCTGTTGTAGGTCTAAGACTGAGCCCCTAACTCTCAAACCTTTACTCAACATTTTCTATACAAACAGCAGTGGAATTTCTAGCTTCCCATGTACTGTATTTATCAATGGTGTCTTTGTTCTCATTTTGAATCTAGCTTTTTTTTTTAAAGTGGTACTGGGGATTAAACACATTCTCTTCACATTGAGCTACATTCTCAGAATTTTTTATTTATTTAATTTGGGGGGGGGGCAGTACTGGGGATCGAACTTGGGACCTTGCAGTTGTGAGGCACACGGCAGCACCACTGACCTAAATCCCTGGCCCAGCACTTTTTATTTTTTATTCTAATTTTTCCAGCCCTTTTGGAAATTTTGAAACTTTTTAAAGTCACTAAGTTGCCTTGGCTGGGGCTTGATCTTTTAATCCTCCTGCCTTAGCATCTCAGAGTGCTGGATAATAGGTGTGTGCTACCATCCCTGGCTAATGCATGCATACATTCAGTCATTCATTTATTTTAAAATGAATTTATTTGTATTTAAAACTTTTTTTTTTTTTGCTACCAGGGATCAAACTCGAGACCTTGCGCTTGCTAGGCAGGCGGCAGAACCACTGAGCTAAATCCCAGGCCCTTTATTTAAAACTTTTAAAAAAACATTTATTTTTATTGGTACATTTTCTGCAGTACATGATTACAGGAAAAAATCAGTCTTCAGTTTTCCCCCAACACATTGCCACTACAATGGGAGAGGCGTGATTCAAATACAGGTGCAGCTGATTCAATACTCTGCTAAAAAATCTAGTTCAACTGTAGCCACTGGTTAATTTAAAGAGGATCACCCTCTTACTAGACAGAGCCACGTTTAAATAGTTCTCATAAAGATTCCATTTGTGACATGTGTGGGGGTACATGTGTATAATCCCAGCACTCTAGAAGACTGAGGCAGGAGGATTGTAATTTTAAGCTCAGCCTGGGAAACTGACCCTGTCTCAAAAATGTTTTTAAATATAAATAAATAAGGGGAGGTCTGTAGCTCAGTGTGAAGGACTTGAGTTCAATCCCCAGTGATGGAAAAAAATCCACTTTTATCTTACTTAAGCAATAAGAACAAATTACTGCAAGTTCTGTGGGTGATGTGAATAGGTGGCATTGAGTAAAGTGTAGGCGACATTGGGTTAAGGTGGAATTATTCTGCTACACACAAAAACATGGGCTTTTAAACAGACCTAACTACAACTCTCTTCTGCTTTAAAATCAGACTTGCTTTAAGAGGAATCCTTTTATTGATCTACATGTGTTGGATAAGAGTGAGAAAACAAATTACCTATAACTGTCTTTTCATAATAAGTAGGCAGAAAGTAGTAGGGAGAGCTCATATACACGCACACATCTATATGTCCTGGGCATGTACACAGCAGAGTAGCTTTATAATTCTAATGGCCTCACTTGGTTGAGTGACAAGACATCCATGATACCTCATGCAGTGCCTGGCAAAAAGGAGTAACTCACCCAACAGTTGTTGTTACTATTGTTCTCATTTCAAAATAAGCAATTTTAGGTCAGATCATCAACACTGTGACTTTTTTGGTTTTGTTTTAGACAGGGTCTTGCTATGTCCTTCAGGCTGGCTGAGTGCTCAGTTTACAGGTGTGCCCTGCCACACCCAGCTTCATACTGTGCTTTTTCAGTGTCAGAGCAATGAGGTGGTGAGGCACAGTGCTTGTTTACCAAGTCTGACAATAAAGAGCACATATCCAAAAAGGTTATGATCACTTAAACAGGGAAAGAAAATGGGAAAGCAATCACCTACATTCATCAAAAAAAGTGATACAGATGAAAGAAACAAAAACAAGAAGTCAATACCACCAAGATATAAAGTACATCAAATCTAACGATGCTTCAATAAAGTCTTATTGACTGAACTTTTCTACTACGCACTTAGTACCTAAGTAGAAAACTAGTTTCCTGTTTAGTATGATAAAGAGCACACACAGATACAGTTTGTAAAAACTTACCTTATAATTGCGAACATGGAATTGAAATTCTTACATTCTCGACAATGAAGTGCAATCTTAATAAAATGTTTAATAACTTTCATTCGTTTGAGCGGATTTGATTCTGTTAAAATCTCTGAGGCAACCCAGAATGTCTCTTGGTTTACAATGTCCTCGAACTCCTTCAAGTGAGTATTTCCTGTTTTGGAGTCCAACTTAAAAATGTCATCAATGTATTCAGTAGGCTCAATATTACGAAATAAGTCAAAGTCCCGCATTGACAACTGGGTGGCCAGCTCGATGGTACTGAGCTGCAGCATGGACAGTTGGCTTTCTTTAACCAGTTCCTGAGCATCTTCATCTGAGCATAAGGTTTCTGTTTCCATGTTATTTTTCAAATAGTACCTAAAAGGAAAAAAGGTGGTTTTTCTTTTTCATAAACCTGATCTTAAATGTGGTATCATTCATAAGAACACTTTCCCTCTTTATTATTGTGGCCAAAAACATCACGTTACTGAGAACACACCTGTAATCTCAGCTACTTGGAAAAGTAAACTACTTCGAAAAGTATTTGTGAAAATGATACTTTCTTTTGTCCACAGTACACTTATGTTATAATTTTTTTTTTTTTTTTGAGACAAGGTCTTGCTATGTAGCTCAGGCTGGCCTTCAATTTGTAGGCGATCCTCCTCCTTCAGCTTCCTGAGTGCTGGGATTACAGGCGTGCACCACCACAGCCAGCATAAACAAATTTATAAATTAATACATATACATATTTAGATATATATAAAAATTGCTATTATTCAGTTTCTTCCTCTGCAAAAACCAGACTGGAGTACATTAGCAATTCTAAGACTTTCTTTTAGCATGATCATTTACACATTTTGGCAAGCTGGCCTCCCTTTTATTCTCCGGAATCTAGAGTAGCCCTTAAGAAAACCCTACAAGTCTATTTATATAATTAGATGCAAAAGAAAAGCTTGGGAAAAAGAATCCCTACTTTAGAGTGAACTCAATCACAATACAACATGATGATGTTTCTACTTAAAATACCTGTTTTAGTAGGGGATCTTCGAAAAGCCCATCTACCAATAAGCCCACTCACTAATAAGCATATTCACTCACCTTCCATTGAGCTGAATTCTGTCAGCTAATTTGGAGAACTGGTCTGGAAGTCTTCTCTGCTTTATGACACCCTCAGGAGTAACAGAAACTTCACAGAGAGAGTATGTGTCAGATGCACCAGTCAAACCAAATTCATGAACAGCGTGACAAACTACTTCTTTAGCTGTAGTGTCTTTACTGATGATAATATAGCAACTTTGTTGATCTGCTTTGAAAACTCTTATAACTTGATCCGGAATATCTACAGAAATACAAAATGTGTCTTATTATTTTCAAGAAAGTTACTTTTAAACAACAATGTGGAATACAATGATCCTTCTAAAAATTGACATTTCTGTTTCAGGCAGGAGATTAACAGGAATAACTGTTGCATTTATTTATTTTTTTTAAGGGAAGAAAGGTTTATTTAGCTCAGTTTGTAGAGCTTTCAGTCCATAGTTGGCTGGCTCCACGGCAGGGTAGCATGGCAGAGGGGTATCGCAGGAGAAACTGTTGCATTTATTGACAAAAATTACTTTTCAGGCGACAGTATACTAATACATATTCACAAAGATAAAAATTGGAAAAAAAATGAAATCATATCATGATTTGAAAGCCACAACTTTTCTCATGTATTATGAACACTGTTATTCTTCTATAAAACTATTCTTTAATGGAGGCATAGCATTCCATCATATGCATTCTATATATTTCAACTACTGAAATCCCTAATAATAGGCATTTAGATTGCTTACCATTCTCAATTATGATAAATTACATTAGATACAGACAGCCACCCCACACAAAATAGATAAAACTTTGGCAATATGTTTATTTCCTCATCAAAAAGAATTGCTGAGTTAGAAGACATACATATCTTCAAAGATTCTGAAACATATTGCCAAAATGCCTGACAGAAAGGTTATAATAGTTTATCTAGAATGTAAGAGAGCAAATTTGGTTTAACAAAGAATGTTTAGTTTTGCTTACCTATTTTTAAAAGCCCCATCATTTTCCTCCCTCTAAAGAAATATATCATTCTTTTTAAATTTTCATTTCTTTGGTTACTGATGAAATTCAGTAACTGGTACTTCTGTTTAAAAATTCCTTTCAATATCCTCTATGTCTTTTCCTATTGAAATATAGTAGGTACCAACAATTACGTCTACTACCAAGGGGCAAATGTTTTCATAGTTTTTACATTCTACTTATTTTAAAGCAAAAGGTTTTACACATGCTCATATAGTTAAATATTACAACCTGTGCCTTTGTGATTTGTGCTTTCAGTAAATAACTTCTACCTCAAGATAATGTTCATATGATAGGCACATGTAAATGGTATGTCCTCCTTCTGTCCTATCTTCTTTCTTTTTCTGATCACATAGCTTGGCTAAAGCTTCCAGAACCATGTTTCCTTACCCTTCAGTTGGGTAATTGTTAATGTTTTAAATGTTAAGTGAAAAGGAATTTATTTGATAGCATAAATGCTGTAATTTCCCTATGAAAATAAATAATTGTTGCAAAATTTCTTTTTTTTAGTTATAAAGATTTATTATTGTGACCTTTTCTGTGATGATGGTAGTGAGGATGGGTGGGGGAAGATTTTGGTGACTCAAGTAATTATTCTGCTTGAACAGCATTATATTCTTAAGAGCATGCGCCCTATTAACTTTTAGAGAAAAGATTTATAAGTCTGTCTCAAAAGAGGAGAGTAATGGAATAAATATAGCAGGAAATAAGTTTCACAAAATAATGTAATAAGAACACAAAAAGACAGAAACTGGCTTCTAGCACTAGAAGATTCAACTGAACATAATTCCAGGGAGAAGGAGTCTTAGCTATGAGATACTGAATGTTCTGGGACTACAGTCAAGTTAGAAGGAGTGCTTCATCTCTCAGTTTCTATTTTCAGAAGGATGCACCAAACTGTCTTTCCTTGTCAAAGACTTGAGTCATCCAATACTTCTTGTTCAGATTTCTTGCAATTAGCCAAGCCTCAGTGTGCTGCTGATAGCATCAGGTTCCTCAATCTCTAAGGCTTAAAGTCAGACTTGACCAACTAAAACCAGAGATGCTTTTCTTCCCTGTGCCAGAAAGTTATTGCAAGGAGACAGAAATTTTGGTTTGCTAGGAAAAAGCAAGCAAAGAAAGGGCTTTAACTATCCCTTTTTCTCGCTTTAAAACAGGATCAAACATTATATTATTATTTGTACTGTCCTACCCTCCTCGTGATAATTCTTCATGAAAATGGGTCCTGGCCTCTAGAACTGGATGTGTTTCCTCAAGCTTTGGAGGCTGAGAGCATCAGCAAGTCACGGTACTGGCTGACCCTAAGAGAATCAGAAGATGTCTTTATCCCTTTTACTACTTTCTTCAGAAGAATTTATTCACAAACACAAGGTGAGAATTTGCACATATTTCATGTTCTCTTCCTCTGGTGCTGTAACACCTTCTGCGAAGGAACAGCTGTGTACATTGAACAGGGTTAAAAAGTTGCTCTCTGTTAAAGGCATTTTTTTGTTCCCCAAGTGAAAGACACATTAATTACTCTGTAGTTACATAAAATAAGTAGCATAAATGAATACCTCTAGAACAGAGCTGCAAATGGGATTATTCAAAGGGTTTCCCATAACTCAAACCCGGATGAATCTGTTAAGGTAATGAATGCCAACTTGGAAAAAGAGAGACATCAGGCAAAAACTTTCTCTTCACTGATATCAGCTTTTCTCTATTTTAGAACTGTTCCATATATACTACATTTATATTCTTTACAAACATATTTGATGATGATGGGACAAAAACATATTTGTTAACCATAACACTTATACAGTACATGACGGATGCATAAATGTTAACTGATGAATAGTAAATATGAGGTTAGAACAAAGTTAAATCAAAAATGAAAAATGAAGGGCCGGAGATTTAGCTCAGTGGTACTGTGCCTGTCTCGCAAGCGCAAGGTCATGAGTTCAAGGCCCAGTACTGGAAAGAAAAGAACAATGATCTAATCATTTCAAATTTTTGGCATGAAGCTAAAATGCATACAAAAATAAAATTTTATGAGGATAAAACAGAGAAGGATCCTTGAAGTTCACAGTATTCCTTAGTCTTAAGATTTGTATTTTAAGAAATTCTCTATAACAGGTAAATGAAATAATGGAAACCCCAAATATCTATACTTTCAACTTATACACTTTCTAAGGTGCTAACTATAATCTTATATGAGTAAAATAAAAACTGAATTAAGGATTTATGTATTGGCCCGAGATTACATGACAAATAGAAGAGCTTTTCATGTATTTTAGAGGATCTTAAAAAGATCTAGGCCAGGGATTAGCTCAGTGGTTCCACTGCCTGCCTCACAAGTGCAAGGTCCCAAGTTTGATCCCCAGTACCAAAAAAAAAAAAAAGATCTAAAAACTGCTCTTTCACTGTGTTAATTAATGAACTATTATTAATGTGTATCATTACTATTAATTACTGAGTGATGTGTTTGAAGCGCTGAAGATACAGTGATAAATGAGATAAAGTCTTTGATCTCAAAGGAATTTACTTAGAAAATTCAAAGAGAGTAAATGGTGGGGCAAGAAAAGACAACAGCAGCCAGGTGTGGTGGGGCAAGCCTATAACCCCCAACACTTGGGAGGCCCCAGCCAGCCTGGGCTACACAGTGAGTTCAAGGTTGGTCTGAACTGCAGGAAAAGATCCTATCTCAAAAAACAAAAACAAAAGGACAGACAACAATCAAGTAAATAAGATAAGATAATCCGGTAAGTGGTCAGGTAGTAACTATTTTAAGTTTCAAGGCCAACAGGCCAAGTCCATAATTTGTTATTGTTTTTGTTTTTGTTTTTTTGAGACACGGTCTCACTATGTAGCCCAGGCAGGCCTTGAACAAGTGCTGGGATTATAGGCATCTGCCACCATTCCTGGCAAAATCTGTATTTTATATGAATTTATATAGAAAGAAAACTAATTTCACAAGATTTTTATGGACAGAATTTAAAATATAATTAAAAAGGCAAATATAAAATATATAGGTATGTGGAGATTTAGGCAGCACTTCAAATATCCACTGACGTGCTCGCTTCGGCAGCACATATACTAAAATTGGAATGACACAGAGAAGATTAGCATGGCCCCTGTGGAAGGATGACACACAAATATCCACTCAGAGAATAGATAAAAGAATCCAATCAGTTGTTTATAAAATTTGGTAAAAGCCACAAGTGGTGGGCACATGCCAGTAATCTCAGCATTCTGGAAGGCTGAAGGAGGAACACAAATTCAAGCCCAATCTGGGCATTTAGCAAGACTCTATCTCAAAACTGAAAAAATAAGTAAATAAGTAAGTAAATAAATAAATACAATAAAAAATGCTGAGGATGTAGCTCAGTGAAAGGTCCTTGGTTCAATCCCTAGTATCACCAAAAGGAAAACTAAAATTGGGGAGGGGGTTCGAATATTTCATCCTGATATAGGAAATTATTCAAGATATTTTGCTAAGTGAAATTCATAAGTTGAACAAAAGTATAACATTTCATTTTGGGGTAAAGGAAACAGTACATGGTTTTTTTGTACAGTAAGATTTCTAAAAGGATACTTTGGTAAATTAATAATTTGTAAATTCTGGGGAATGGAGACACGTGTACCTATCCTTTATCTGTATAGTATTTTTAAGAAACTATGATTATATATTCCTTTATAATTAAAAACTAGTAAAAATAACTCAGACTTTCACTGCACAAATAATAAATCAAATTAAATAAATCAAAGATTTGTACTATTCAATGAAAAAGTAAGCCAAAAAATTCTAGACCCAAACTCAGAAAAAAAATTCAGTTCCAAATTTCTTTTAGCTACACTCTTAAATTCTTTAGGTTTCATCTTGTATTACTAGGTCAAAAATTCCAAAAAAATCTTTCAGTAGTTATAGAATAGCATAAAACATATATTCAAAGAAAATAACTAGAAGGATGTCATTTAATACTATCTTATAAATTGAAAATATCTGCTTATTTCATTCAATTCTGCATCTTTTAAAAAATAACAAAATATTATATAGAAACGTGAGCAAGATAATGCCAAGATACTTACAGTAAAAACCAACAGCTGTATGCAGCAAAAATAAAGCAAAATCATAAAAAAGTCAGCAATCAAAACCAAATTATTCCACAGTTCTGTAGTTTTGCTCTCACATTCATTTTTTCTTTTGGCGCTGGAGATCAAACTCGGGTCCTTCAGCTTGCGAGGCAGACGGTGGCACCACTGAGCTAAATCCCCCGCCCTCTCACATTCATTTTGATCTAGTAACTTTAAACATGCAGAATAAACACTGTTGTGCTCAAAACTGATTAACATTAATCAAAGTTAGCTGACATCACACAAATACGATGTATATGTATAACGCACATAGCTAATTTCAGTGCTACTATTTATAAAGAGCTAAACTTGGAATTCTTTTTGGTAATATGTATTCAACACAAACATAAATAACACCATCTCTAAATACATGGTCTCTTACAAAGTTACACATTTAGGGGTTAAGAAATAGGATTTGGTCGGCCAGGGATTTAGCTCAGTGGTTCTGCCACCTGCCTTGCAAGCTCAAGGACCCGAGTTTGATCCACCGTACCAAAAAAAAAAAAACAAACCCAAAAGAAATGTGATTTGTAAGTTAAATACCTATGATGTGTGTTCATTTATATTACTGATATGAACACACATTACAGATTAAGTCACAGCAGACTTTCTCTGAACAGATTCTTTTAAAAAGGCATCTTTAGTCATGTTAACATGTTTTTAAGGACAGAATTATGCAATCAATCTGAAATCAAGTTGGGTAGCATCTCCTCTCTAGAGATTTGCATTTTAGCCCCATGGGGCTTAGCAATTTCTAAATTTTAATAATTTCAACCTTTTTCTGTTGTTTCCCCAGTACTCTCTCCTCTCCCTACAACCTCATTCCTTATTCTCTCAGCCCAGCTGTCTACATATGCCTGTGGCAACAATACAACTGTAAAACTCTTTAAACCTACAAATCCTATTTCTCCAAATACCTGTCTTATATGCATATTTAGCTGGTGCTTTTGGGAGTGTGAAAACACTGCATTTAAGAATATTCTATGTACGGCCGGGGATTTAGCTCAGTGGTTTCGCTGCCTGTTGTGCAAGCACAAGGACCCCAGTTCGATCCCCGGTACCAAAAAAAAAAAAAAAAAAAAAATTCTATGTAGAGCCGGGTGTGGTGCTGCATGCTGTAAACCCAGCACTCAGGAGGCTGGAGGATTGCCAAGAGTTTAAGGCCGGCCTGGGCTACACAGTGAGTTCAGGGCCACCCTGAACTACAAAGGGAGACCCTGCTGCAAAAAAACAAAAGCAAACAAAAAAACAAAATACAAACAAAAACCCACAAATATTCTATGTGGTATAAGAAGTACTACTGTTGAACACATACACACAGACACAGGAATAAATTTCTATTCTACCACATGACGAACAATGCTAAGACCATGCAAACATGCTGGGAACTTCTGAAAAATGAGATGGTGACTGCAGCACAGGGAGCTGGGCTTCCCAGATGAAGAGATGAGGTAACATTTGAGTTCAGCATGGATGAGGAAGAAAAGGTTCACTGGATGTATAAATGTTCACTGGATGTTTGCCTACAGGTGGCAAACAGCATGGGCAAAGAATTTTGAAGGTCCATGCCACACTGAAAAAAGGATGACTTAATACAGAGTATGTTTGGAGGCAAAACCGGAGGTGCATCCCAGCAGTGGCATTTATTTAATGTACCAGACAGCAAACCCAGTCTGTAGTTTTCCTACCCACATAATGCTTGTCTTTTTTTTCTACTGTATCAGGCAAATAATTAACTTTCTATGCTGGTAATGATCTTTATATTATCTTCTGATAAAGTAAATAGAATGATTTGTCTCATGTCTGAGACACTGAAACTGCCAGAAATTTCTAAGCAAAGTCATGATTCACTAAAATCTTTGTTCTAGAAAGAAAACTGGTAGCCATATAGAAGGTGGGATGTGCAAAACCGTATTACTGGAATTAGTAATCTCTCTACTTGTTAAGAGGCAATCAAAATAAAAAGGAAGAGCTCGGACTCTGGGCTAGTCGCCTCTCTAAGCTACTTTGCTTTGGGAGTGCCGTCTGGCCAGACTAAGGTCTGTTTTACTTTCAAAAAAAATAAAAAAATAAAAAGGAAGAAACAGTGCACACAATGACCTTCACTAAGCTGTGAGTGCCATGTCCTCACATTTTAATGTTGCTATTAAGATACTGAACTTGAGTTGGAAGAGGCGAGTCTGGTCTCAAAATGGAGGTAAAACCGCTGCCCGGTCGCCTCCAGTCCGACTCCGGCCATCACCACTGATGCCAGGGGGAGGAGGGCCATGATCCAAAGGAACCAGAGCAGTTGAAGAAGGTGTTTATTGGTAGTCTGAGCTTCGAAACTACAGATGATAGTTTAAGAGAACATTATGAAAAATGGGGCACACTGACAGATTGTGTGGTAACGAGAGATCCCCAAACAAAACTCCAGGGGCTTTGGTTTTGTGACTTACTCTTGTGCTGAAGAGGTAGATGCAGCAATGTGTGCTCGACCACACAAAGTTGATGGGCGTGTAGTGGAACCAAAGAGAGCTGTTTCTAGAGAGGATTCAGTAAAGCCTGGTGCCCACCTAACAGTGAAGAAAATCCTTGTTGGCAGTATTAAAGAAGATACAGAAGAATATAATTTGAGAGACTACTTTGAAAAGTAGTGGGAAGATTGAAACCATAGAAGTTATAGAAGACGGGCAGAGTGGGAAAGAGAGAATTTACTTTTGTAACTTTTGATCACGACACAGTTGATATAATTGTTCAGAAATACCACACTATTAATGGGCATAACTGCGAAGTGAAAAAGGCCCTTTCTAAACAAGAGATGCAGTCTGTGGGATCACAAAGAGGTCATGGAGGTGGATCTGGCAACTTTATGGGTTGTGGAGAAAACTTTGGCGGTGGTGGAGGGAATTCTGGTCGTGGTAGTAACTTTAGTGGAAGAGGAGGCTATGGTGGTGCTGGATCAGGGTGGCGGATACGGTGGAGGAGGAGGAGATGATGGTTACAATGAAGGAGGAAATTTTGGTGGTGGTAACTATGATAGTGGTTACAATGGTTACAATGACTTTGGAAATTATAGTGGTCAACAGCAATCAAATTACAGACCCATGAAAGGGGGCAGTTTTGGTGGAAGAAGCTCTGGTAGTCCTTATGGTGGTGGTTATGGATCTGGTGGTGGAAGTGGTGGATACGGTAGGAGAAGGTTTTAAAAAACAACAGAAGGGCCAGGGATTTAGCTCAGTGGTTTTGCCGTCTGCTGCACAAGCGCAAGGACCCAAGTTCGATCCCCGGTACCAACTCCCCCCCCGAAAAAAGAACAACAGAAAAGGGCTACAGTTCTTAGCAGGAGAGCGAGCGAGGAGTTGTCAGGAAAACTGCAGGTTACTTTGAGACAGTTGTCCCAAATGCATCAGCGGAACTGTAAAAATCTGCCACAGAAGAACGATGATCCACAGTCAGAAAAGTACTGCAGCTTAAACAGGAAACTCTTCTGGTTTAGGACTGCCAAAGCCAGTTTGCAAGAAGTGCAGCTATTGATTAATGCAATGTAGTGTCAATTAGATTGACATTCCTGAGGTCTTTTATGTGTTGTAGCTTTTTTTCCTTTTTCTTTTCATTATATCAGGTATATTGCCCTGTAAATTGTGGTAGTGGTAACAGGAATAAAAAATTAAGGAAATTTTAACTTTTCAAAAAAAAAAAAAAAGTTGCTATTAAAACAAACTTTTTTTTTTTTTTGGTACTGGGGATCATCAAACTCAGGACCTTGCACTTGTGAGGCAGGAACGGTGCCACTGAGCTAAATCCCCGGCCTAAAACAAACTTTTATTACTACATTTGTACTTTCTTTTTTCTAATACTGAGATTTATGTAACTGAGTTTCCTTTTCACAGCAATGGCTCACTGAAAACTTCAGCTGAATCAGAAATATGCTCATCTTTGTGGAAGCATAACACAATGACAAACACAACTTTCAGTGTTGAAGGAAAATTCAGTGCTTTAAGAAAATTACTAAGACATTTTTATACATCACAAAGGAAATAAGGGAGGCCACTTAGATTAAAATAATCTCCTTTATTCTTTTCCACACCCTGGAGAACATATTTTTTGACTGAGAAATATCTTTGCTTGAATTCTCCTGCTTATATAACAATTACCAAAAGATACCTAAGTCTGTGGTCAAATGAAGTCCAATTTTTGGTTTTTTGAGGCAGGGTCTCCCTTTGTAGTTCAAGCTGGCCCTGAACCCACTACGCTGTCCAAGCTGGCCTCAAACTCCTGCCTCAGACTCCCGAGTGCTGGGATTACAGCTGTGCACCACCACAGCCAGCTCATGAAGTCATCTTTAAATAGTCTTTTGTTTAATTTCAGAGGAAGTATCACTCAGTGTAGGTAAGAAGACATAGTCTTCTTGTCAGTTTTTTACATGAAGTCATAATCCAGAAGCGAGAGAAGAGGCTCCAAGCAATTCTAGTACTTACTGCACAAAGCGCGACAATTTACCTGTCCCTGAGGCACCAAGGTAGCTACATGAACTGACATACCAACGTTACCTGAAGGGTTGGAAAAGTCCAACATGCTGGTGGTTGGCTGTAGGAGATCGGGGCTGCTGGATGAGAGTGTTCCAGGAATAGGCATTATAGCGAGGCTGTGTCTACAATGTCTCGTTCCCACAATGCTGTCATCCTGTGACTGGCTCAGGCCTCCATCACTTCAAAGGAATGCCAGAGATCACATTAAGGGTTAGAGGGCGCTTAGACAGCAAATACAATTAGTTTTTTTTTTGGTAGCGGGGATCGAACTCGGGACCTTGCGCTTGCGAGGCAGGCGGCAGCCCCACTGAGTCACATGCCCAGCCCAATAGCAAATAGTTCTATTCTCTGTGTACTAAGACACAACAGAGCCAATTCAAAGTGGTGAACTAAACAATTAGATTAAAATTTTAAAAATAGGACAGCTATAATGATGAAAATAGCAGTAAGATAATTTAAATAAGTACATTCAAATAGAATTTAACTTATATACAATTCCACTACATCATAAAGACAAGTCCCATTTAGTTTCTACTGTTTTTATTAAAGAAATCAAACCTAAATGTGTAGGGAGCCCCTGGAATTTGCCAGCTGTCGTTGGCACTGATGTACGCATCCAACTGTGCATCGCGACACCACAGAAACGCCCCTCGGGTCAGGCCCCGCCCACCCACAACACACCAAAGCCAGAGGAGAAGGTGAACCAGCCAAAGTTAGCCCTTTTACAGTTTCAAAACCAAGCATTAATGGGCTGGGGATTTAGCTCAGTGGTTCCTCAAGCTCAAGGTCCTGAGTTTGATCCCAGGTACCAAAAAAAGAAGCATTAATTAAATGGCTTTAAGCAAACAAAAGATTCCTCCTTTAAAATATTTTAGAAGTTTCACACAGGCAACCCCTAATCCACCTTAAGAACGCAAAACAACACACTATCCCTTGCACTTTACATAGCCCCCAAGAGTAGTTTAACTTTACAGTGAAACAATTACACAAGAACAGGGCAGCGACGCATTAATAACCAAAATACTAACTTGTCTGCAGGGTTGTCTTTACCCTTGTCTGTTACACTAACTCCCGTCTAAATTTTATTCAACGCAGCACTCTGCCCAACACTTGCTTAACATACAAAGAGTAGCACAGAAAACTTACCCATTATCACTGAAAGGATCAAGTTACGGTCTTAAAAGTTAATGATAAGGCATATATTTAGAAAAGGTTAGAAGTGAAATATAGGATTTAGGCAGATTAGAAAGTGGTTCAAGATGGACAGTTTATGGCTGTTAAACAAACAGCTAAAGGCCTGTTAATAGCCAGATGAGAGAGAGCCAGGACAATAGCTGAAGAGCATGAAGACATGGAAGAAAGCAAATACTAATGTTTTAAGAAGAAACTACAGGGCCAGGGATATAGCTCGGTGGTTCTGGCACCTGCCTCGCAAGCGCAAGGTCCCAAGTTCGATCCCCAGTACCAAAAAAAGAACAAACTATGATGCCAGACAGACCTGGGTTGTTAGCTCTTTGATCTCAGATAAATTTCTGTCACTGGACCTCAGCTTTCCTAATCTATAAATGTGGACAATATAATTCTATGCATACTCTAAGACTATTCTAAAAATTAAATTAAGTGAAGTGGGTGCACATTTTGATGCAGAGGAAAACAGGATTCCTATTTTTGGTTTTTATTGGCAGCAAAGTTTTATCAAAGGTTGGAAAAAAAAACAGGCTCTGCAGAGTGAGTTTGGGCCAAGTAAAAGTAGGAAAACAAGTGCACCCCACAGCAAGAAGGTGGGCTATCGTGAGGAGGCACAATAGCCACATTCCTTTCAAGGACAGTGAAATACTTTTACCAAAGGAAAATGAGAACTGTACAAACTTAGAAAGGAGGAGTACTTATTTTACCTAATTTCTACTAAAAACCAGAGGAGGACAGTATGGATACAAGGAAGGCACTGCAGAAACAGAATTTCTTACCAGAGAGCAAAGGCAGTCTAATCTGGCAAGGCAAAAGAAAACATTTTGTTTGTGCTTACCCTAAACTGGTTCCTAACAGCTAGATTCACATTCTTAGTTATTACAGTTAAATGTTTTTAGTTAAGAGAAAAGGAAGAAGTGTTTACAGTTTTTCATACATATACTTGTAATATAGTTCAGGCTGACCTCAAACTCACTATGGAACCCAGGGTGGTCTCGCTCAGGATTACAGACATGGCACCACTGCTCCCAACAGGTTTTCAATGAAAGGAAATTAGTTTTATCAGTTGCAGCAAGGAGGAGCTAAACTCATATCCTAAAAACTTACACATTTTTTCACTTTAATTTTCAGGAATATTCTTTCTTCTTGAAAGTATGTCATGGTTTAGGATTTGGACTTGTTTTGTGGTACTGGGGACTGAACATCCTTTTATCTCACTGATGCTATTTAACATTAGCTCTGCTTTTTAAATTAGCAGATATATTATACAGCTATAATTATGTACAGCTGGCTATAAATTCATGGTAATTAAGGTGTGAACATGTACATATGAAAACTATACTGGTCATATACAATCCATGCTATGACAAGAATGAAATAGTAAGTGGCAAAATAGCCATGCTTGAAGCTGAACTGATAAAGCCTTTTTGTCAAATGATGTCATTTCTTACCCTAAAAGTCTCCTGAGATGTGATGCAATAACAGAAACAGGACAGTTGAAAAATTCATCAATATTTCCTAACACTGAATTTACTCAGAATAAAAGTACTTAGTTTCATATTGTGGAACTAAAAAGGCCACAAAAATAGTACTGAGAACAAAAAAACAATCCCAATATTAAAAGCAAACAAAAAATATTGTCAAGAAATCTGAAAGGAAAAAAAATTCCTCATAAACAAGCAAAGCAATCTATAGCTCAGATGGGGCCGGGGATTTAGCTCAGTGGTTCCGCTGCCTGCCTGGCAAGCGCAAGGTCCCGAGTTCGATCTCTGGTACCAAAAAAAAAAAAAAAAAAAAAAATCTACATCTCAGAATGTTACAATAAAAAGTACAATGGTATTACTTACACAATTGTGATTAAAGAAACAAAATAAAAGTAGAATGATTTAAGAAAAGGAAATCAGATTGTCTGAATTGCAAAATATTCTCTGGTCAATAAAAACCACACTGCTATGTCTTAATAGATGTTCTTCAAATCAGTAACTTTTTTGAGATTAAGCCCAGGGTCTCATGCATGTGAGGCAAGTGCTCTACACTGACTACAATTCCAGCCTAATAACTTCTTTTTTCACTTTAACTTTATATTCTTTTATCTTAAAAGTATGTCACGGTTCAAGATTTTGGATTTTTGTTATTGTTGTACTACGGATTGAACCCAGTGCCTTCACAATGAGCTATATTCCCAGCCCTTTAATTTTTTTTGAGACAGGATCTAGGTTGCTAATTTGACCAGGTTAGGGTTCAACCTGCAATCCTCCTGCCACAGTCTCCCAGTGCTTGGGAGTACCTTCTGGTGACTTGGCCCCTATTTTTAAGAAGTGACTGCTGCTACAGGAAGCGTCCAGTCTGACCACTTTCAGTGGGTCCTTGGCACAAAGGAGCTGCTCAGAAATTGCAGACTTAAAAAACTAAAAATTTTTATTTAAATTAAAAACTAACTAGTATTTGAAGTAGGAATCCTGAATACAGGCAGAAAGCGAAAGAAGAGAAAAATTATCCGTAAAACCATAACTTGCAAAAAAGTCATAGCCATTATCTTGATTATTTTTCCTTCTAACCATTTTTGTGTTCTACAGTACAATTTATTTAGCCAATCCTTTATAGTTGAACTTTTAGACTACTTCCAATTTTATTTTATTATAGATAATACAATTAAGAACAATGATACACATCTACACCTAATTATTATTAGAAATGGGATTAGTGACTCAAAGGATATGGCCATTTTTAAAGCTCTGAATAACAAATGCTGTACAGCCAGCCAGGTGCCTGTGACACGGGCCTCTAGCGCCGGCTATTCAGAGGCTGATGCGAGAGGATCACCTGAGCCTGGGAGTTGATCCAGGCTGGGCAACAGAGCAAACCTCACTATAAAACTAAAGTAAAGGCAAACAAAAACAAACTTGATTGAGAGATTATATTATTTTATATCAGCACAGGAGTCTGAACTTAATATCTACTTTACATTCCCCAATTCTGGCACTATTCTGTTGATCTTTGATGAAACAAACAGTGTTTTCTCTTAAACTGTATATTCTTGATTAGTACCAATATGGATCATTTGAACTGATATTCTGTTTTTCTATTGAAGTTTTAGTGGTTTCTTTCTATTCGGTGTTTCTTTTTTGGGTACCGGGGATCGAACTCAAAGTATTTTATATGCATATATGAAAATGCCACAATGAAACACAATATTCTGGATACTGCACACTAATAAAAATGTATATGGCAAAACCATTTTGAGTTCACTTCAAAGGATTAAGTGCCTAGAAATATCATATACACTCACTGTGAAAAATGCAAAGAGGCCAATCTGACAGATAAAAACCAAATAAGCTCTTCTTACAAAAGATATTCCAGACATCTTTATGACTTCTACGGAATATTCTATTTTTCGGTATTTATGATGCTAAAATCATTCTCATTTTACTTCACTGAAACATCTTTAGAAGACACATCCAGGGTATATGAACTTCTAAAGTGCAGCACATTTTATTCATGTTTGTACTTGTAGCCAAAACTTTGGCACAAGGCAAAAGGCTCGGTAAAAGCTTACTGATTAATAAATGAAAGATTAAATTAAAATATCCCTTCAGAGTTCAAGTAAAACTTTTCCCCCTAGATCTTTTCTTTGGTAGCAGTATAAAGTGAAAACGTGGAAAATACTCAACTGACTGCTTTTGCAGAACTCAATTTCTATGTCTTGTCCTACAACCAAAATTAGAATTCATGTGCAGTAACTAATTCTCAGGCCCCAAAAGATAATGTGGAGATGAGATATTTAGTGACCTGAAACTTGAGTTTAGCTGGCTGAGATGAGATACCAACAAGCTGCAGTGGGGTCATAATTAGTATTCTCTGGTTTTCGATGTTATATATCTGTGCCACCAGTCAAAATGAAAACCTGTGAAAAGGTGTGTCTATATCTGTAGCATCTATCTCCCCATTCCAAACCAAATCCATCAGGGTTCCCGAAAGTAGAACTCAGGGCAATACTTCCTAGGAACTCTCTTCTGCCTTCTGATCACCCAGATTTTTCCTTTCTCTCAGTGACTTCTGGTCATTTCAAACTGTCTGAATCTCTTCAGTATTGGTTGGTCTTTCTAATATTCCCTTCACTTTGTTCCTATTTGTGAGAATAAGACTTTTCTTACAGTGTTTGCAACATAACATTAAAAGATTTTGATTATTTTTTTTATTGTATTTTATTTTTGGAGATAGGTCTTGCTATGTATCCCAGGGTGGCCTCAAACTCACCACAATCCTCCTGCCCCAGCCTCCTAAGATTACAAGTGTGCACTCCTATGCCCAGATGATTTTGATATTTTAAAGTTATGATTTTTATAAACCAATTACCTTAAGGCTATCAGGCACCCAGAAAGGATGGAGTAAAGAATTTTCTATAAATGACGTTTCAATACTTGTGAGTGTCAAAATAATGTATTTCTCTGATTGGAAAAAAGAACTCACGAAGAAGAGGACTTCTTGATTTTTGATATGAGATTTTTATTGAAAAAATACGGAAAATTGGGCTTGTTTGAGTATGCCTTCTTTGAGTGACTACAACACTGTCTTAACTTATTGAACAATTATTAACTGGATGCTTTCTCTGTGCTAGGTTATTGTACTTGATTAGGACTTTTGTGAATGGTTTAGAAAACTGATAATGTAAAACATATACAGATATATACTAGAGTCATTTCCAATCATGTCACTTCAGTAGACTGATTTAATCTGTATTTTATTCAGCTTACTTTATATTTAAAACCCTTGGGTATTACTCAGTTTTGGTGGTATCTCATTTTTGAAATAGAAAATAGATTTGAGTGCATGCCTGTAGTCCTAGCACTTTGGGAGGCTGAAACAGGAGGATCACCTGGCCTCAGCAACTTGTTCAGACCTTGTCGCGAAATAAAAAAATTTAAAAAGGGCTGCGTATATAGCTCAGTGCAAAGGCCTTGAGTTCAAGCCCCAGTAATACACACATACCACAAAGATTTGATTAAAAAGTCCAGTACTAGAATTCATGAGGGAATAAACAGTGCCTTAAAAGGAACAATTTTTTTTTTTTGCAGTGCTAGAGACTGAACTCAGGGCCTTTACAAAGAGCTAAATCCTTAATCTCCCCCCTCCCCCTTTTAAGTTTGAGATAGGGTCTTACTAAATTGTCCAGGCTGAGCTCTAACTTGTTATACTGCCTTTGTCTGCCACAGTGCTGAGATTACACATATGCACCACCATGCCCAGCTAGGAGAGATGATGTTTACTAACTAAAGAACTGGCAGCAGTCAATGTGTCCCAAGGTTTAAACTGTCCAAAATTCTAAATTCCAGGGGACTGAAAATTGGACCACCCAGGCCTGGTGGTGCATTCCTGTAATCCCAGCACTCATAAAGTTTGAGACAGGAGGACTGCCAGGGCTTCACAACTAGTCTGAAGTACCTACATACCTGGACCCTATTTCAAAGAGCCAAAAACCAAGCCAAACCAAACCAAACCAAAACCCAAACAAAACTCAAGCGATCACACCCCCCTGTATAATCCTGTGGAACTGAGACTGACATTACCTACCTAAATAGCTTTGGAGGCAAGATACTAAACCGTGTTTTATCCAAAATCTTCCTGATTTTGTTTCTTCCACCTGAAACAGTATTTGCTTTAACTTTCTTATGTCCTTTCTCCTGTGATGTCTGTTCAGTATCTCCTGGTACATCTTGGATTGAATGACGGTTACTTTTTTTTTCAGCAATTTTTGGAATATGCGGAACACCAGATTTCTCTTGTTTGGTCCTACTATGTAACTCTTTGAACACTGTGGAAATAAGTAAACAAACGTATCATTTTTCTTCTCAAGAGAAAGTTTTGACACTAAATTTTAAGGATAAGCACAATTACTATTATTTGGCCTTCCATAGATAGCCCTATTCAACTAAACACAATCAAATTTATACCCACCTTTTATTTACCAGCAACATCTGCTCTTCAGTTTTTACACTAGACTATGTTTCTTTTTTTTTTTAGACTGCATTCAGATTTTATTTATTTATTTTTTTTTAATTATTATTTTTTAGACTATATTTCTGATGTTACCCAGCAGTCACTCTGGGAAGTGGGTAGGCTACCAGCATTTTTCAAAAACGCAGCAGACGTTCCTACTTAGATAATAAGCATTATACTGCTAATCAACTAATTTTACAGAAAAGTATTTAAATTCTGGTGAAAGATGAAATGGTGGCTGCATATTCTAGAAGAACACACCTGAAGGTATTGAGACACATAAGCTGTAGAAACAAATGCTTGGCTTATCAAAAGGTACAGTAGAGCTTTGAGCTATCCACGATAATGCACATCTGTAATCCCAGGAACTTGGGAGGATGAGGCAGACGGATTCCAAGTCTGGGGCCAGCCTAAGCAATTTAGACTGTCTCAAAATAAAAATTAAAAAGGAATTGGGGTGTACCTCAGTGGTACAGTACCCCTGAGGTTCAATCTATTGAAAAAAAAAAAGGCATGTCTTGAGCAGTAGCATACTCTACATTTTCGAAGTTACAAATTTTACAAATTTGCCCACTGAAACTCAAAGTACAAAGAATAATCCTTTCTTTTGTATGGGGAATAAAACAAAGCAAGTGTTTCTCACAAACTCAAAGACAAGTGATGGTGACATGAACTAAGCCTTAAGGACAAGTTACAATATTAATAGCTTGGTATTCAGTTGTAAAATGTGTACGTTTTGAGGGTTTCTTTTTCTTTACAATTAAGACATGCTAATTATATATAATGGGATATAACAGGTATATACAAATGGGATTCAATGTGATACTTCCATACATATACACAGCATCAATTCATATTTAACCACCCTTTCCCAATCCCTTGCTATCCCCATAGTAATCACTACTTTACTTTCAGATCAACTTTTTTTGGTTTCCACAAATCACAAAAGTATATGTACTTGTCTTTCTGTGTTTAGCTTGTTTTACTTAACATGATGTCCTTCAATTTCATCTATTTTGCTGCAAATGACAGAATTTCTCTCTTCTTTATGGCTGAATAATACTCCATTGTGTATACAAGCCATACTTTCTTTATCTGTTTATTCACTGATGGATAGTGAATAGTGTTGCAATAAATACTGGAATGTGGATTGCTCTGCTGATTTCATTTTCTTTGGATATATACCCAGGAGTGGGTAGCTGGATCATATGGTAGTTCTAACTTCAGGGTTTGTTTTGTTTTGTTTTTTTGAGACGGTCTCACTATGTAGTCTAGGCTGGCTTTGAACTTATTATATATCCCTGGCTGACCTTGAACTGAGTGATCCTCCTACCTCAGCTCCACAATTGCTGTAATTACAAGTGTGTGCTGCCACACTCAGTTTTAGTTTTAAGGTTTTTGAGGAACTTCCACAGTATCAATACTAATTACATTACCAAGAGCGTGTAAGACTTCCTATTTCTCCACATCTTCATCAGTACTTACTTTTGTCTTTTTGAGAACAGCCATTTTAACTTGAGTAAAACTGTTATCCTACTGCAGTTTTTTTTGGGGGGGTGGTACTGGGGATCGAACTCGGGACCTTGCACTTTCCAGGCAGGCAGCGGAATCACTGAGCTAAATCCCCAGCCCGCTGCAGTTTTGAATTGCATTTCCGTAGTGGCTAACTATATTGAGTATTTTATGTCTATTTATTAGCCATTATCAATGTACAGTACAAACTTACAAAAAAACCAATTTCTGCATTCAAAATAATGTAGATCTTTAGGAGTCATCTTTCAAAGACATTTCTTGATTTAAATTCAGTAAGTTCCATTTAGTTTCTTTTTTTTTTTTGTACCGGGGATCGAACTCAGGTCCTTGCGCTTTCGAGGCAGGCACCAGAACCACTGAGCTAAATCCCCGGCATTTAGTTTCTAATTTTAAAGTTTCAAGCTAAAAGCAAGCCATTCATCCATTCAAGAAATATCTGCTGAGCTATGTGTATCAGGAACTATTCTAGATTTCTGCATATTTCTCTAGTTGTGGAACTCACTACTGTCAGTCTAAGATTCTTGGTACAGGAGAGAACATTTCAAGGAAACCCCTAAGATAGTAAGAAGGAGCAATCTTCCTTAAGTACATCATTTTTTTTTTTTTTTTTTTGGTACCAGGGATTGAACTCGGGTCCTTGCGCTTGCGCAGCAGGCGGCAAAACCACTGAGCTAAATCCCCAGCCCATCATTTTGTAAGAAAAGAGAGGGCTAGGGATTTAGCTCAGTGAGCTGTGCCTGCCTAGCAAGCACAACATCCTGAGATAATTCCTGTTACCAAACAACAACAACAACAAAAAATGTACAGAGGAGGGGAGGAGAGAAGTCAGGCTTGGTAGTGCATGCCTGTAATCCCAGCACTTGGGTAGCTGAGGCAGGAGGATTCCAGCATGTTAGAGGCCAGCCTGGGCTACACAGTGAGTTCAAGGTTGGTCTGAACTGCTTGATAAGGCCCTGTCTCAAAAACAAGAGAGAGAGAGGAGAGAGAGAGAGAAGAGAGAGAAGAGAGAGAGGAGAGAGAGAGGAGAGAGAGGGGAGAGAGAGGAGAGAGGACAGAGGGAGAGAGAGGAGAGAGGGGGAGAGAGAGAGAGGTGAGAGAGAGAGGAGAGGGAGGGGGAGAGGGAGGGGGAGGGAGAGGGAGAGAAAGGGCGAGAGGGGGAGAGAGACAGAGAGAGAGAGAGAGAGAGAGAGAGAGAGAGAGAGGGAGAGAGAGAGGGAGAGAGGGAGAGAGGGAGAGAGAGGGACAGAGGGAGAGGGGGTGGGGAGAGAGAGAGAGAGAGTAACCAGGCAAAGACAAGAGGCGAGAAATCATTCTAAATAGAAAAAAATCTCAAGTTCACTCTGTGGTAGAAGGAAAGCTCAAGAAAATGAAAATGACTAGAGAACAAGGTAAAGAAGTGGCCAGATAATGCTCTGGTAAGGTATCTAACTTTTGTTTAAGAGCAACAAGAAATCTGAAAGGGCAGGGACTGTACTGGGGGCAGCATGTATGTGATTCAACACGGATTTTTAAAAAAGTTTGTATCTTCACTGGATCTGTGTATATAATTATAAGTAAAAGTTTCTGGAACTTATGATTTGTAGATAAAGAGATTATTTGGTTTTTTTTCCAAATTCTTGTTCCTTGAATTTTTCTAGGTAATGTATATGAATTTCATGGAAAAATTTAAAACATTTCAATTTTTGGCATAAAGGAGTTCAATCAGGGTCTGGTTCAAAGTGCTATGTTAATATTTGTGACATTATTATTATTTTACACTAAAATGTAAAAATATGCTCTATTACAGTAGTTGTCATTCAGATAGTTAAAGGGAAAAAATGTGAAGGAGTTTACACAGATTATTTCCATAAGCCAGGTCTGGTGGTGGCTAATACTGCTCCTGCACATTCCTTGGGTGGAACACAAGTTACACGTAGCTGCAAGGGAAGCTGGACAATGTTGCCTAACATGAGAGTCCATGAGCAAGAGGGGAATGTGGTTTTACCAAGGAGAAGTCTGTTAACCCCCAAACCCATCCTTAAGCTCCTAGATATTCTTGTACTCCCAGGATAGCGACTGGAATAGTGAGACCAAGTAGCTAAAATACATGTGCAATATTTTGTGTGGCCTACACTTTTCTGTTTTGTGAAAGCCTTTTATAGGAAAATTCTTATAAAATCATAAAAATTAAAATAATTTGATCATATTTGTTAAGTTTTTTAAATGTTTCAGAAATGAAGGTGCTCAAGAATTCATAAAAGCTTAAAAACATGGGCACGTGAAAATTAAAAATGTCACTTCTCTCTACATATGTGTGTATACATATAGAAAACAAGGCAGCAAAAATGACAACATGGAGAAAATATCTGCAAACTTTTAAAGAAAAGGACACTGTACTTTACTTAACAGGTGCTAAAACAAATCAGAAAAAGATAAGCTACTCAATACAAAAATGGACAGACTGAAAGACTTTACAGAAATGTTCAAGCTCACAAAATAGGTGCTCAACCTCACTCATTATGAAAGAATGTGTATCAATAAAGTTGATTATATGTACTGCAGAGGCACTATTTCACACTAGATGATGAAACGCAGATTGGGATAAACTTTCAGAAGTAAATCCCTTAGTACCTGTCAAGTGATTCCATTTTAAAAAATGTATCTTACAGATATATCTATATGAGCATAAAAGACAAATACAAAAGATTTCTATTATGTAATTTTTTTTTTTTGGTACTGGGGATCGAACTCGGGTCCTTGCGCCTGCACAGCAGGCGGCGAAACCACTGAGCTAAATCCCCGGCCCTGTACGTCTATTTTTAAACTTACTTTCTAAGATATCAAAATAATAAATACAAATCATAAAACATGAGAATTCTAGATTATACTAGACAAAACTATCCCGATAATAGTGTAGACAAAAAAAGTTTACATTTTACTATCTTCATTTAATTGTAATGATTTTTTTATTAGCAAAAAAAGGTCAGGCAATTTTTATAATAAAACTCACCAAAAATGTTGGTCTTCACAGTAAGTGCAAGATGAGTATTATTCCTCAAAATTTCAAGAGCCTTCACAAATGTAATATTCTCAAAATTTTGTCCATTTACTTCCATTATCTTAAAAGTATTTGAAAAATACAAATTAAACCGTGTTAGTTTACATCTACAATCTTAAAGTTTAATAATGAAAAAAATAAATAAAATGTACCATATGTGAACAACAACAAAAACATCACTATGAGAAGGTGGACTACGGTTTAATTTTTCTTTCCTATATTGGTATTTCCCCAAATCTCTAAACTTAGGATATTAGAGGGCCAGGGATTTAGCTCAGTGCTTTTGCCGCCTGCCTTGCACAGTGTTTATTTATAAATGAAGATAAAATATCAATCATGTTAAATCAGCTCATAAAAACTTCTGCCTGTGTAAGAATATATAAATTTTAGTCAAGTAATTCAATGTAAATTTATTGGATTTCAAAGTGAATGAATTAATTTTAGAAGCAGCACTCTAAAGTGTATTTATTGTTTGGGGTTTTTTGTTTTTTTTTTTTTTTTTTTGGAGACAGGGTCTCACTATATATTTCAGGCTGGTCTTGAACTTAACTGTGTAGCTCAGGCTGGCCTCAACTTGATGTGATCCTCCTGCCTCAGCCTCCCGAGTGTTGGGATTATAGGCGTGCACCCCCCCCCCCCATGCCTGGCCCATTCTAAGTACATTCAGTGTATTTTGCTGCCACTGATCGAATCAGTGAGCCAAACAAGAAGCAGCACAACTGAGATGGGTTTCCTTTTCCCATGTGAACACTGCTGACCCTTCAGAGTGGGGACTCCCCAGTGTAGCTACACATCAGAATCATACAAGAGGCTTATTAAAAAAATTTCAAGGGAAAAAATAAACATGATGAGAAAAAAAATAAAAGCAGCGAAGAGTGCAGAATTAAAGGAATGACACAAAAATTCCAAAAGGATAAGAGTATAAAACAATATATTGGGAAAGGAAAAAGAAAGGAATGATACGGAACCAAAGGCCATGCTTGTGAAGATCTGTGTCCACAGACTGAGGTGGCCAAGCTGGTACCATACAGGCGACAAAATAAAGAGGCCCACTTTAACACAGGCCAAGGAAACTTCTCAGTCCCAAAGGCAGACAAGACAAATTCTATCAACAGTGGTATGGAGTGGGGGAAATCAAAAGTGTGAGAGAGGCCGGGGATTTGGCTCAGTGGTTCTGCTGCCGGCCTCATAGGCACAAGGACCTGAGTTGGATCCATGGTACCAATAAAACAAGTGTGAGAGAAAAATAAAGACTGATTTAGACTTCTTTTGGGCAACACTAAGATGATGTGACATCTTCCTGTAACTTTAGTGCTTTGAGGAAAAATCACCGCTACTAGGGAATTTCATATACAAAAACACTTGAAGAACAAGAAATACTGTGCACTGACTCTAGGGTCCTGGTTATTAGACACTACTCATGAGCAGTCTGGGGTAAGACTAGAATTCTCTATTTTTTATAAGTTTCATTAGGGAAAGAAGGGAATTGTTAATCTTACATGAAAATAATAAATCACTACCAATGTCTCATTTTTTCTGGTCCCTTGCCTGCTCACTTTATGAGTACAGTTATGGTACCATATAAACACTAAAAAAATTATGTAAGCCTACCACCTTTTACGGTAATCTTCAAACATTTATATTTGAAAATGCTACAGAAGAGATGGAAGTGTCTCCTCTTTCAAAACTCCTAAGGGTGCTAATTCATACACTCACCTTTCTGGAATATTATGAAGTCGCCAGATGGTGGTTTCCTAATCTCTGTGGGATGGGTTGGCCCATTCAAAGGAGGTCATGCTGATGGAGCACAGTGGACCGTGCTGTTTCTGGCCATACTCTATCAAATTTTCCACTAAGGTAAGGTAACAGCAAGTAAAGAACTCATTATGGCCTCCACAGTGAGTTCAAGCCCAGCCTAAACTACATACGAGCAATGTGGTTTAAAAATAAACCCTATTTAAATACTACCTATAAAAAAAGCTCAGAAAAAATTTCCTTCCACAAGTCATGCTCACCTGAAGAAATATCAGAGGAGAACAAAAGTAGCAGACATACTTTAAAAAAAAAAAAAAAAGAAAAAAAAAAGCTTTAAGTGGTAGGTTATTTACTTACCTGGTCACCACGTTTCAGTCCTGCATCAGCAGCTTTGCTACCAGGTTCAACTCCTTCAACAAAAATACCAAATCCCTTTTCACTTCCTCCACTGAGGTTGAAATGCAGAGGCGACTCACGGGAAGTCTTTTGCAGCACAACTTGTCTCCACTTAGCCTTTGCAGCACAGGCAATATTCAACAGCCGGAGATGACCATTCATTTTCTGAAAAGCAGAAAAGGGTAAAATGCACAAAAATCTATCTATTCCTATAGGCTTCTAAAAAATCACCTAAGTCATTAGAGTATAAACATATAAACGATACAGACCATGTGAGCTGGGATAAACAAAAATGAGGGAGAAAAAAATAATGAGGGAGAGGACACTTCCATCCCAGAGTACTTTCAAGAACAAGATGTCTTAATATGACTTTTGAATACTTTTGGACACTCACAGGTTAGAAAAGATTTGATGGCTTATTTACAGAGGAATGACAAAAAATTACTTCTCACTCCCTGAAGCTCCTCTCTTGCTTATGTTCTGGCTGGTGTATAAAATCAAAATGTTTCTAAACCTTTATTTAAAACCTTGAATGAATGACCTGAACCACATTTCCAAATAATATTTCACCTTCTAAGGAAGACTTCTTATACTATTATAGCTCTTCCTTAAACTCAATAATATTGTAACTTCCAGGTTTCAGTACCAGTTTAATATTCAATTACTCTCAAATAATGTAAAATGTAAATCTCACTTCCCTAAAAAAAGCTGCCCCTCCCTGATAAAGTAAGTTTTATGCTTGTTCTGATCCCACATAGCTCTTGGATTACTAGAATTCAATAAATACTTGATCACTGACTGTTTACTGGGGAAAAATAATTCTACAACTGTAAGGCAGTTTTCACATTCCAACGTCCCTTGAATGTTTACACAGCCAGCACCAAAAGAGCCAAACGATACTGGTGTCCCTCCATTTAAGTTCCCCCATCCCTGTTCATTTTCCCCATTTTGTGTAGAGCAGATACATTGTTGAGTAGTTTACAGGAACCAAGGGGTAAAGACAGGGACAAAATGTGCCAATTTTCTCTTCTTCATTAAACTCAATCCACTTATACTCTGAAGACTACAGCCCTTGAGCATTTGCTATTTGTTTTCAGATTGTTATGATCATTAACTCATTATAATCCTCATACACTTTCCCTGAATTAGAAGCTATCTTTCAACTAAGATAACTGAGGCATAAGGTTAGACACCAATTCATATATCTAGCTGGTGGTGGAGTTTGATCTTAACTCAGGCAATCTGACTCCTGAGCTATACTCGCAACCCACTTTGTTGAATTATTAACATAATTCCTAAAATTTCAAATTGGAGCCAATGACCCACTCACAGCTCACTTTTATATCTGATAGAATAAAAGGAATTCACCAGTAGCTCCTGTGGAAATAAGAGGACGTTGAGGGAGCTGTCTTAGGTGCTCTATATTTTAAAAAGGTGAAATCACACACAGCAGGTAAAACCTTTCAAAGTCTTAACATAGATCTGATATATAAATATGCATTCTAAGTTCCAGTTTCAAATAGCAGGACAGGAAAGAGAATTCCAGTGTGGTTGGAGACACAGAACTGGCAAAGAATATGCAACAGTCTGGTTTGACTATAATCTAGTGTACACAGGAAAAAGTCTAAAAATGTACATAAGGAACACAGATACACAGGAACTACTTTGGTAGGAATTACAGCTTGCTGACAGACAGCCATACGCAATATCTACAGTTTTAAAACTATTTTTTGTTTCACATATAATGGACTAGAAGGGAGGCAAACTAGACCGAAGATCAGTTTAAGATCAGTTAGCAGGCTACTGTAACAGATTGGGTATAATAAAAAAATGACCTAAACTACAGGTGGAAAAGAAATGGCTGAGAAGAGATCATAAGCAGATATGTATATGTGTATGCCTAAGCCATGGAGAGGGAGAACTTTAGAAACTGACTGGACATCTCGGCTACTGAATTCAAGGAAAAAAGAAAGGGCGTCCCATATACAAGCCTACTATTTATAAGCCTAGGAAACTAAAAGATAACAATGTTATTAGTCTTAAACAGAAATGAAAGAGTTGGGAGGAGAAGATTTGTTTGGGTTGAGATGGCAGAGGAAAACAAAGGTCTGCAGGACAGATCTGAAAGCTTTCAGAATGAACGGACAAGACACTAAAAAAATGAAAGTTGTTGTTCTTCTGAGCTGCTGTTCTTGCTGAGAGGTAGGGAGGACTCCAAATTTTAAAAATGATAAAATCTTTTGAGCCTTACTGTATCCTCCAGATTTTTTTCAAATTCCTCTAGAAATCGAGTCATGGCAGGATCACCTTCAAAATCATTAAAATGATTATTTACCCACAATAATACAATCCGTGTCACCTGTGGAAACACAGAGAAGGTAGCAAGTGTTTATGAGAGGCATTCTTTCTGCAAAGTAGACTTCAAAAGCATGTTGAAAACTAAGGAGTAACTGAGCTCTACGGCTAGCCCCACGTCCAACTACTTCCCTTCAAAATCAAGGCTCCTTTCACTGTTCAGTTTGAATTTCTGCTTCCTTGGATACACAAGTAACAGAGGTAGGACTCTACACTCAAAGAAGATAAAAGTTTTCTTGTGTACTAAAACGTAAGAAGTACAAAGGACGATACATCTTAAAATATAAGCTTCTATTTTTTTTCTTTCAGTACTGGGGATCAAACTCAGGACCTTGCACTTGCCAGGCAGTGCTGGCACCACTAAGCTATGTCCCTGGCCCTAAACTTCTATTATAAATGCAGGCGATCATATCAATCAAAGATCATACTAAAGTGTTTCTATACCCAAGAACATGTTTAATAATAAAAACTGTAACAAAAGGGCCGGAGATGTAGCTCAGTGCCTGGCACCAAGCCTACCTGGCAAAGCAAGGTCCTGAGTTAGATCCCTGGGTTCCAGGAAAAAAAAAAAAAATTGTAACAAAATACTGACAAATTTTAGATGAGATTGGAGCTGTTCAGGGTGGTATGGCTGCCCTAGACAATACTGACAATTTTTAAAGGGTAAGCTGGTCACTTTGCTCCACTAATTTAAAAAAAGAGTTAAAGATTAACAAATGTTAAGTGATTTGCAAATATATTCTGTCATTTAATGTGTTGTCTTGGGTTTCTTTTTTTTTCTTGGTACCGGGGATCGAACTCGGGTCCTTGAGCTTGCTAGGCAGGCAGTGAAACCACTGAGCCAAATCCCCGGCCCTTGTCTTGGGTTTCTTGATCGTGTCCTTTCAGGCACAAAAGATTTTAATTTTGATGAGGTCCAATTTATTTTCTTTTGCTTTTGCTTTGGGTACCGTATTAGAATAATCACTGCCAAATTTCGGGTCACGAAGAATTATTCCCATCTTTTCTTTCATGAGCGTCATAGTTTTGGCTTTTATATTTAGCCCTTTGATCCATTTTGTGCAAATTCTTATATATACTAAATGGGTCCAATTTTATTCTTTTGCATATGGCTGATTATTGCTAAATTTGTTCACTCTCTAAAATGCCTTTATTTCTCAGCAACTGAAATAACTATATTTGATTCCAAAGGGGGAGGGGGCAAGCCTGTTGTTTCTGACACCGCAGCGTTCTAATTACCAATATCCATCATATTTCCTCATAAAATGCAACTGAGAAAGATAGTTGGAAATTGAGATCCTATTTTTTACTTTCTTAAAACATCTTACTTCCCATCAGTTTGATGAGGTATTACTAGTCTTCCCATTAAACATTCAAAAGTACTCCATAAAATAATATCTATTTAAAACACCAAAGGATGTTTAATGAAAAAAATTACATAAAGGAAGATTTGACATAGACACAGGAGAAATTAGGGTTTAACAAATGCCTGTAAAGTCTGTAATTCATAAAAATTAAGATATTCCTTAATCTGAGGTTGAAAATAATTTCTCTGGGGACTACTCTATAAATTAGTAATCAACAATAAAATGTTTTATTAATTTCCAGAAACAACCCAATATATTAGTAAAATTACAAAATACTATCATGCAGCTATCATGATTTCTGCATTGCTGTACCATGGCCCATGTCCACTTTTTTTGTTTTTTTTGGCAGCACGGATTGAACTTGGGACCTTGCACATGCGAGGCAGACGCCAGAACCACTGAGCCCGATCATGTCCACTTTTAACAGGCCATTCTGTCCTAAATAAGTAAGAAGAGATGTATCTATGCTAACATTCATTTTTTAGGTGAACTGAATTGTTATTAAAATTAACAATCAAGGGCCGGGGGTTTAGCTCAGTGGTGCCGCTGCCTGCCTGCCTCACAAGTGCAAGGTCCCAAGTTCGATTCCCAGCACATACACAAAAAAATTGACCATCAAGCTGGGTGTGGTGGCACACATCTATAATCCCAGCATTTGGGAGGCTGAAGCAGGAGGATCTCCATGAGTTTGAGGCCAGCCTCGGGTACATAATGAGCTCAAAACCAGCCTAAACTACATCCAGGGACCTTGTCTTAAAAAATAAACTGAATGAAAACCAACAAACAAAGGGCCAGGGATTTAGCTCAGTGGCGGCCCACCTGCTTCACAAGTGGAAGGTCCTGAGGTCCTGAGTTCATCCCTGGTACCGCCAAAAAAACAAAAACAAAACAAAACACCAAACAAACAAACAAACCTATCAACTGCAAAAGGTCTCATTAGTAAAATTTAAATGTTTAAATCACTTTCATGTCCTTTATAAAAACTAACCTTATCTCTCAAACTGTCAATCTTAAACCATTCTAATAGCTTGATTCCAACATCCAAAGGACTTTCAAGAAATGTCCTGTAAGTCAACAGAAAATCTTCTATATAAGTTGGGTCCACAATAGAATGTTCTTCTATTAAATGCATGATGAGACGCTCAGGTGTTGCCTAAAAATACAAGGATAGAAAGGATTAGGAAATAAACAAATAGCTTGCGATTCAAATAACTCCTCTGTAGATATTCCCTTAAAACTAGTCCCCAGAGTAGAGTTTCCCTTTCAGATCCTTAGTACTGGGAGCAGGCAGTCTCTTTAGTCTGTAATTCAGCAGCACCCAGAGGTTTAGAGTGAGAAAAGGGAGAGAGGAGTAAGTACCCAGAAGCATTACTCAGCTATACCTGGTTCCACTGTCATTTCATCACAGAAGGGCCTTTGATTTATCCTCTGTCAGCCACCTCTGTTAAAACAGGGGGCATGTAATGATTGTCCAAGACAAAAGGAGGAGGAAATGGGAGTTAAATAAGGAAAGAAAAAAAATGAGAAGACAAAAAACAAGCTTTCATCCAAGTTTAATCCAGTTAAAATTTTCTTCTACCCCAGGCTATAGGAACAATAGGTCACACAAGATAGCCAGTTTTACTGTTATTACTTCCTTGAATAGATTACTGTATTTCCTCTTCTATAGTTTCTCCCTGCTGGTTCACCATCTTAGGAGGAACCAAGTGTCCTACAATAGCTTTTACATTCAGAGTTTAAAATGCTTGCCTGTCTCCCAATTTATAAAAGGAAGTATAAACATTTCTCATTGCTCTTCTTTGAGCTTCTGAATCAATGTCAACATTCACCAACCAGCCTTTGTGATTTTTCGTATGTAGCACATATACAGAAACAAACAAAAAATAAAACAAAAAAATAAACCAGATGTTAAGCCTAATACAGACACTAAGTGTTGCTATAGCCCAAAAGTTCAACTTGTTCCATTCATCTGAACAATTCTCTGTTCATAATTAACGGTACAGTAGCCAGGGATTTAGCTCAGTGGTTTCGCCACCTGCCTGGCAAGCGCAAGGTCCCAAGTTCGATCCCTGGTACCAAAAAAAAAAAAAAATGTACAGTAAACATACATTAATGCTAAAAATGTACTACTCTGAGAATTTATATTTTTATAAAAAGATACTCCCTGCTAACAAAGTATATACATTTTTTCTCTAGAAGGAAGACAGAAGTAAGGCTTTTGATATAACCTGCTTAAGCGACAAGGACACTGTCCATTACTCCTCTTCTCCTACCCTCCAAAACACTCTGAGCCTAAGAGTATGAACTGGGTTTATTATTCAGATCATTCACTGTTTTGGGTCACTTAAATCTGGTTCTTAGATCATACACAGCGAAGTCAGGGGTAGGAACTGGTCTGCATGAAAGACAGTCTACATTCTGATTGGCTAAACCCACGGAAGACTACACTAGACACTGAAAACTTTCTACAGATGAGCCCCATAATCATGTAGGGCATGTCACCAATGTGCTCACTAGCAACCAAAGAGGTAGAATCTTTGGAGACAAGTTGCACATAATGGTAGCAGGCAAAAGAGATGGCTGGTGTAGTTATAGGGGCATGGTAGAGACTGATCACAATCGACAAATAAGCAAATAAAGTACAACAACAGCAGCTTCTGGAGAAGGTATTTACAAACACAAGAAAACGTTAGAGAAAACTTCTGTAGTAAAGCACTGCAAGGTGAAGGATTAGTATGAACTCATGGTTGTTACATATTATATTTCCTAGCTCTGTCTGATTAGGGGATCTAAAAAGAACACTATCTCAGCAGCAATAAATATAGTGAGTACCCAGATCTTGGTATATAAACGCTATTCTTCCACTGGAAGGATCATGAACTCTTCAGAGAAATGGCTGATTCCAAAGCTAGAGCACAAAGAAAAAGTTCATGTTGAGCTTTATTATATGCCAGGTAATAAGGAAGTACTCAAAGAAGGACGTCAAAAGAATGCAGGAATCAGCCTGAAGGTCTCCCAGGCCAAACGTTAGACAATTTGAGCATTAAGAATAATATGGTAAGGGAATACAACAGATGAGTTAGCTAATACAAATAAATTAATACAAGGAAAGCTTACCCTTACAGAGTGAGAGTAATAAATACAGAAGACATTATAGAAACAGGGCATCACCATTTCAGGCAGAAGTACTGAACAGCAATAAAAACTGGTGGGTAATGGTTTAAACCTAGTTGTTACCATAAACTGGAAGCTGTATATTGACATTTTCACGCATCTCTCTGCCACGCATGCGTCATAACAAAAAGTCCAATGGCGACTTCACAGTGGAGCGGCCCTGTGGATAGGCATCGGCAGGACTAGGCCACCAAGGTTAACTTCAGCAGTGGCTGGACAGATCAACACCCATGCTGCCAGAGGTGATGCAGCGAGGAGAGCTCATCACCATCCTGGTGGAATTCCTCCCAGGGAGGAATGCCTTCAGTATGATAATGAAGAAACACTGGACAGATCCAAGCACAGATATTCTTTGTTTAATGACTGGACTTATGACTTTTTTTTTTAAACCGTTCTGTACATCTTGTTTTTTTTTTTTTGGTACTGGGGGTCGAACTCAGGTCCTTATGCTTTCGAGGCAGGCAGCGGAACCACTGAGCTAAATCCTCGGCCCTACAACTTGCTACTAGAGCCTCAATGTCTCTTTTTGTACAGTACAAGTTGCTTACTATCATATGATTCTGAAAGAGTGATAATGGAGTAAATGCAATGAAATATTAAAGATAGGGGACTAGGGTGTAGGGCGCATGCCTGTAATCCCAGAACTCAGGAAGCCGAGGCAGGACTTTGAGGTCAGCCTGAACTATACAGTGAGACCCTGTTTTAAAAAAAATAAAAAATGGGCCGGGGATTTAGCTCAGTGGTTTCGCCACCTGCTGCGCAAGAGCAAGGACAGAGATTCGATCCCCGGTACCAAAAAAAAAAAAAAAAAAGAGGGGACTCTGACTGAGTTCGCTGTACTGTTCCTGCAACTTTCCAGTAATTTTGCAATTATTAAAAAAAACAGTCCCCAGAAAGAGATGAATGAATTGACATTTTTGAAAAATGTGCCATGTGTGATGGGTGCCACAGGCCTGTAATCCCAGCACTCGGGAGGGTGAGGCAAGAGGACGCTTGTGAGTTTGAGGCAGCCTGGGCAACACAGTGAGTTCAAGCCCAGCCTGAAGTATATAGTGAGACCCTGTTTTAAAAAAAAAAAAATGTGTTAACCTATGGCAGTCTACTTATCTCTTCATCTGTTTTTATATACAAAGCCTACACTAATCAGTTAGGGAAAAGAAAGACAGTGCTGAGGAAAAGCCTGAATACCAAGGCACAGATGGGTAAGACATCAGATTTAGATATCTCTCTGATTTATTTTCTTCACTATTAAACTGCTCAATCTATAACAAAGAATAACATACTTATCTTGCAATCAAGACTAGTTTGAAAAGAAAAAGTTATGCATTTATTTATCTCTTCTCTTCTACCTGTAATTGCTCTGTTTTATATCCAGAGACAAGACAGAAAGCAAAGAGGGGGAATGGGATAAAATAGAATAAAATTTATTAAAAAAAAAAAAAAAAAGAGGGCCAGGGATTCAGCTCAGTGGTTCCGTCACCTCACTCCGAAGTGCAAGCACCCAAGTTCGATCCCCGGTACCCAAAAAAAAGAAGGCGAGGAGTAAGGGAGGGGAAGATTAGAAGAGAAACCAATATACTATAGGGATCAATACTCAAGACTCCATAATTGTTTTGTTTTTGATTTACATCATTTAGCCCTAATAAAGCCCTTCTGCACTACTCCATTTTCAGAAAAGAAAAGGGAGATTTGAGGGAGAAGCCCTATTTTCAATGCTACAGAGATGCAGCAAGGGCTCTGCATCTTAATCTAGGACTCCTTATGCCTTTGTGGCTAGTCTTTGATTTTCTGTTATTTCTACATGTAAATGAGACCAAATCTCCACTATCAATGAATTATAAAATACATCTGAGGAAGAAAATATTTTTTTTCGTACCAGGGATCGAACTCAAGTCCTTGCGTTTGTGAGCCAGATGGCAGAACCACTGAGCTAAATCCCCGGCCCTGAGGAAGAAAATATTAACCAATATATTCTTAAATAATATCTTACAATGCTGACACTACACGACAATAAGTCACCTTTCATCATTAAAATGTGTACACCTCAGCTAGACAAAGGCAAAAAAACCAATTTTTTAATTTAAATTAGATTTCAATATACTACTGTAGTCAAGTATCTTGCTCTACTTAAAAAAAGTGGCTCAATTTCTTTTTAAAGTCAGATAAAAAGCTCTATTTAAAAAAGAAAAAAAAGCCCTACTCTATCGAAAGTAATAAATAAAAACACTCACCTTGATTACAATGTGTCCTTTCCTCGTTCCACTCCGGTCTAACTCCCGGTGCTCATGTACCATAACAATTTCTCCCTCTTCCTCAACTTTATGGGTATTTTTTTCCACATGATTTAAAATTCTCCAATAATCCCGCTGGGCTATGCACACAAACTGCCCAAGAACAACATGAGGACAATTAATGAACCTATAGTACATAAGTACATCACTCTACACAAAGGCAGAGCACAAAGGCAAAAAATCAAGTGGCATCAGTTCTTTTTCATTCAATTCCTTTAATCCTTAATAAAAATCAAGGTGAAACAATTTGTGCACTAAGAGATCAAAAAAGTCAACTGTTTGAATTCTGCTCCAAATGCAGAAGTATCTACTTCTTCCCAAACTGACACTAATTGCAAAGCAGGAGTAAGTTAGAAACAAACAACTAAGTTCCTATTTCTTTCTTTTGTTTAAAACAAAAAAGACTCTGAGTTGGCTGTCACATAAAAGCTTAACAAACTAGAATTTATTTGGCACATTCTCTTAAGAACGTAAAGCTTGTTAAATTCTGCAAATATGTGATGCAGATATAAAATCTAGTTTCCTTTATTAATTATCTAGCTACTAAAATTCCTAATTCTCAAACAAAGCCGTTATTTTGAGGGGAAAAAAATATAAAAAACAGGCACAGCCATTTAAAATTAAACAAGCAAGAGTATTTGAATGAAGAGACCTTACCTGACAATCATCTACTTTAGTCCTGACAATTCCATGCATGTACTGCTTATCCAGAGTGGGAGTAATTCCAAAACTATTTCCCATAAAGAGATTTTCAACTTTTCCATCTGGATGACTAATTTCTACAGTGCCGTTCAAAATCACATACCAAGAGTCAAGCTATAGAAAAAAAAAAGTTTTAAGAGTCTTTTAAAAAACAGCTAATGTTAGTAAGAATCTATCAAAATATATAACTTGCATGATTTTAAAAAAAAGCAGATCTAGTTCTATATTGTTAAGTTCTCTGTCAATAGTTCTTTTGCCTTGTCTATGAAAATTACTGAAGTTTATTTTATTCTTTTTTTTTTTTTAGTACCAGGTATCGAACTCGGGACCTTGTGGTTGCGTGGCAGGTGGCAGAACCACTCAGCTAAATTCTGGGCCCTTTTACTCTTATTTTAGTCAGCAAAGAAAATTAGGGACTTTCATAATTGGCCAGATTCTTGGAGGCAAATACAATACCTTTGGAATCTTAATCCATATCCTGCCACTAACTAGCTAGGTAACTTTTGGCAAGTTATATAACCCCATCTAGACCTCAGTTTCACCACCACAACAGTTTCTATTATAGGACTACTTACTAAGTTAACAAAATGAGTTTCTAAATACATGCCTACAACAATGCCTGGCACTGTTGAATAATCATTCAAAAAAAGAAAAAAAGCTAATGATTGAGAAAGACTAGTAAAAGTCTAAATTTAACAAAATAAAACATTCAAAATTTCTCCTAATGTTGAAAAGACATTGCTTTCATTTATATGGAAGTATCTGATCCTACAGTGAGATATATTTTTAAAGATCTAATGTGTATGAACAAAAGACTATTTTTTCCTCATTTAATAGCCCACCCCTTTTATTAGCCCAACTTTCAATAATTTTAATGTGATATAAGGAAAATCCAGGATTGGCAGCTTATCAAAGATTACCAGCGGCAACAAAACATTTTTCAAAATTTCACTTTTTTGGTTATTTTAGTTATATAATACATTCACTGTTGAACTTGTGTATGACATAAACTACTTGAGACAAGAGACTATTTCTGATTTTTCCTATTACTGTATTGCTGTGTTTAAAGCAGCACCTCATACAAAACTGACACACAAATTTTTGCTGGCAGAACTGCAGAAAATTAAAAGAATATAAAATCTTATGGAGAAGAAAGTAAAAATCATTTAAAATCCTACTGTATACACTGGTAAAAGATTAGTTTACTTCTTGCCAATTATTATTTAAAATTGTTGATATACTTGCATTATCCTGCCTTTTTAAACAAATTTAATACTGTGTTCATTTATTCATCAAACTTTTGAGGGAACATATCCTATATGTCAAAAGTATTCTAGGATATAAGAAGAAAATATGTAAACAATGCGAGAGAGAAGGCCCCTGACCTCAAAGAACTTTCCATAAAATAATTTGAGAGCTAGACCAGCAGCTCAGTGGTAGAGCACTTGTCTAGCATGTTCAACCCCCCTGGATCCATCCCTAGCAGTATAAAAAAGAAAAATAAAATGAAATAATTGGAGAATCTGTATAATATACCTTATGCCATATAATGATTTGGTGTAGTAATTGTTGCCTTTTCTCAGATTATATGTTGGTCACATCCAATTTTTACTATTATAAATATACTGGAATGAACATCTTTTGATATGATTGAGGTGTTTTTTTTTTTTACCAATGTCCTCAGGAGAAACACTAAGTCAAACAACAGGTCAGAGGCTGTGAATATTTTGGATTCTAGGCACATTCATATATAGTAACTCATTTTGTTAATATAGTAGTCCTATAATAGAAGCTTGTTATGGCCATTTTAGGAGTGGTTAAAAGTTTCTAAATGACCTATATCAATTTGTAAATAACAATGCCCAGTAATTAACAGCTCAGCATTAATCTTTACTAATTTGATACCAAAAACAGTGAAGCATTTCCTAATTTCCTTGCAATCCCTTTACATCATTTCTATACCTACCTACAAGATGCCTTCTGACCATTTTTTTTTTTTTTTGGTACCGGGGATCGAACTTGGCTCCTGGCGCTTGCGGGACAGGTGGTGGCACCGCTGAACTAAATCCCAGGCCCCCTTCTGACAATTTTTAAACAAAACTACCACATAAATATCTCAAGTGGCCACGGTCCACTAGGAGGCACTGTTAGCAAGATGCTTCCCTCTTCTTTTTAAAAAAGGTATAATATAGAAAAAGTGCATACTTGAGAAATAAAAACATCTGATTTAATGACTATTATTTATTGAGTATCTATTCTGCCTAAAGTCCATTGCTAGGAAATCAAATTTAAGATAAAGAAACCCAAAATCTTATCTCTTCAGAAATTATGACTACCCTAAACCCAGAAATTTATTTAAGATAATTTAAATTTTAAAAGTCAAGATTTATTTAAGTTTATGGTAATTAAATTCTTCTAAAAGTATAATTAATAAAAATTAGTACCCATATTAAATAATATGTGACACACTACACCTGCCTCGAGAGCATAAGGTCCTGAGTTCGATCCCCGGTACCAATAAATAAATAATAAATGAATGAATGAATGAATGAATGCATGACATTTATCTGCTAACCTACCTCTTGCCCATCTTCAAGAATAACAGCTCCAGCTTGCTCCACCACTTCAAAAATCATCACTGAGCAGAGCTCTCTCCTTACTGACATGGTCATGTTTGCAAAAGCAGGGAGCTGGTGCATAAACTCAAGTAATTGTTCTATGAAACAAAGAAATTCTAGTGTAAAGAGAAGCAAGAATGACATACCTTAAAGATAGAACAAAATTTAGAATTCAACACCCAATATCTTAATTCAAATTAGGAATTTATGCCGTTAAAGTACAGAAACCAAGATAAGGGCCAGGGATTTAGCTCAGTGGTTTCGCCACCTGCTGCGCAAGCACAAGGACCTGAGTTCGATCCCCGGTACCAAAAAAAAGAAAAAAAAAGAAACCAAGATAAAATATGACTGTTGATTTTAAAACATCAATTATGGTTACATGTATGTTCAACTCACATATAAATATAGGTATACTGGAGGGTACCAGAATTCACAATCCCCAGAGAGAACCAGGTTCAGATGAAGACGAAGAGTTTATCTAATTTGTCTAGCCTAAAAAGCCACCCTAAGGTGGTTAAGTTTAGGGACACATTTTGACCTAGAGGGAAAACCTCCCATCTAATCTGATCTGGGTGGAATTTTTTCCTTTTTTAATGCTATAATACATGTCAGTAAGTACTGAAATTAGGGACAACAAATGTGAATTCCAGTTCATTCCTTAACAACACTCTTTAGCTAATAAATGTGTATGGGCTCTGCAAGCCATTTTTTGGTATACACATATGAGAAAGATAAATGTAAGGGAAAACACACATAAGTTGGCTAGAGGCTTCAACAGAAAGACTATGAGAAGCTATATACTACAATCACAGATAAGTGGAAGCAAATATATTTCAACTTTTAAAAAACTTTCTGAAAATAGCACAATATATAATTCTTCACTAAAAATGCACTTTCAGTTTTCTGTCCAGGTATGTTAGTGCATGAGTCTAAATTGCTGGTTACTTAACAATATCATGTCTCCAGAATATCAAGAAGGTCAGGTGTGGTGGCACATGCCTGTGTGATCCCAGGACCCTAGAGGCTGAGTATCTCAGTTACTTTTCTTTCATTGCTGAGATAAAATACCCCCACTCAAAGTTAAAGGGGGGAAGGGGTTTATTTGGCTCATAGTTTGTAGAGGTTTCAGTCCATAATTGGCCGGCTCCAAGGCAAGACGGCAGAGGGGCAACAGTTCATGGTGCTGGAAGACAGCAAAAGCAACAAGGAACCTTACCAGCATCTTTCTGTCCCTTTTATCTTATTCAGACTACTTAGGGCAGGTAGCACTCATGCCCTTAATCCTAGTGCCCTTGGGGCCTAGCACCACCATGAATCAATCACACATTCTAGATTCAGGCATCTCTACAAAAGCATGAAGTTTGGAGGGACATCTAAACAAAAGCCATTACATTCCACCCTGGCTCCCCAAAGACTCATGCAAATCTCGTCGTGCAAAAAAGCATTTAGTCCATCTCCAAGAGTTGCCAAAGTCCTAACAGTTTCAGCACTGCTGAAAAGTCCAAGTCCATAGTCTCTGCTGAGATTTAAGGCAAGGCACAAATGAAAAGGAAGTTAAACACTTCCAACATTCAATGGCACGAGATAGACATTTCCATTCCAAAAGTTACAAAAAGGGATACAAAAGAATGGCACCAAAGGAAGTCCAAAACCCAGCAGGGCAAACATTAAATCCTGTAATTCCACTTCCAGCATCACCAGCAATCACCAGCAATCTGTGGCAAATTGTGAACTTCAAAGGGCTTGGGAGGCCCCGCCTCTATGGCTGCAGATGGTTATGGTTCCCATAGCTTCTCTTTTGGGCTGGTTCTGCTCCCTCCTTGCAGCTTTCCTCAGATGATCCATACTCCTGTCTTCAACCTTCTGGGGTCTCCACTGCACCTTCAGCTTCACACTCAGCTTCACACACTGCCCTCTCAGGGGCACACTGCCTGGCCTCCCAGGCCTTCTGAAATCTGGGTGGAGCCTTCTTGACCACACAATTCTTGGATTCTGCATGTGCCTAAAACCAGCACCATGTGGATGATGCCAAGGTCTGCTGCCAGCTGGAGCAGGAGCTAAGCTTCCCTTGGCTATAGAGTTCGAATCCTGAGGAACAACTTTCGGGGGCAGCTGACATTCTGGGACATAGTGCTCCGAGGCTCTGTTCTCAAAGCAAAGCCTTTCACTTTTGCAATTTTTTTTCTTTTGGTACCGGGGATCGAACTCGGGACCTTGCACTTGTGAGGCATGAGCTGGAACCACTGCGCTAAATCCCTGGCCCTCACTTCTGTAATTTTGAGACTGCAAAACGTGTAGTTCTGTTGCTTCTTGTGATGCTCTCAGGCCAACTTTTCTATTGTCCTTTTCCTAAATTCTTGGCTTTTTAATGTTAATCTTTTCGGCAACCAAGTTCTCCTCTGTTCTATTTTTGCAGGCCTCACCCTCACTGAAGTTTCCTCTCTGGCCAAACTCAAAAGGTTTTAAATCATTCTGCTGGGCTCTTTGCTTGATTCTCAACATAAATCTGAATAAAAGCCCCCAACAGTCACCATGCCACCACCTCAACATTAGACTACCTTGAAATGTCTTCTACCAGATTAATTAGACCACTCCCCTAATCTCAGTCTCAAAGTCTCTGGACACGAGCAAAATGCAGACAAACTTTTGGCCAAGGCATAACACACATCATCTGCCCCAACGCAGTCCTTCCCAGCAGAAACCTCCCGAGCCTGGTCTTTACTGGCTTTCTGGTCTTCTGAGCTCTGACCAGAATTTCCCATACAGTACAGCCTAAGGTGTTCGAGCTCTACTTCTTCAGCCGGAGTCTCAGAACCTTTCCTAACTCTTCCCTTTCCCATCAAGACAGTTCCAAAAGCTCTTGAGCCACATGACCAGGTAATGTCACAGCAACAACCCCACTGAGGTAGGAGTTCGAGGCCAGCCTGAACTACACAGAGAGACCCTGTCTTAAAAAAAAAAAAAGCAGAATGCCAAGGACTATTACTTTATTAATATATGTTATGACTGCCAGTCATCCTATCATCGAATTTGGACAACAATATGACTATTATTAAATAAACTAAGATAAACTGTTAACTTTAATCATAAAATATATAATGACACTGTTATACTTTATATGTAGATGTCCCCCCAAAACCTCATGCACTCATAGGTGGGGCTTTTGGGAGGTGACTGGATCATGGGGTGGCTACTCCTTTGTGATTTGTCCACTAATGAGTTTATAACTGTTTTTGCTTTTTTTTTTGGTACTGGGGATCGAACTTGGGACCTTGCATTTGTGAGGGAGGTGGCAGAACCACTAAGCTAAATCTCCAGCCCCCAAAATAAGGTTTTGTTTTGTACCAGGGATCAAACTCAGGACCCTGCACTTGCAAGGCAGGCGTGGTGCCACTGAGCTAAATCCCTGGTAAGTTTATAACTGTGATGTGGGGTGTGGAGCCTAGGGAGACGAGGTGGGTCACTGGGGGTGGCCTGGAAGGTCGATCTCCCTCTCCCTAGATCTCTCTCTCTCTCTCTCTCCTTCCTGTCTGCCATGCCATGAACAACTCTCTGCCGTGCCACCTTGCCTTGGAGCCAGCCTACTATCGACTGAAACCTCTACAAACCTCCTTTAGGTTGTCGGTGTAGAGTACTGTGTCTCAGGAATGAGAAAGTAACTAACACAGACACTAAGTAATCTTTAACATCAACATCTTTAGTATTCAATTTTCCAATCGCAGTACAGAAACAAGTTCTGTGAGAAATTACATAAAGGGATTTGTATAAAGTTTTAACCAAAAACATTCTAAGATATATGTGTATGTTTTCTCAAGCGAGGGAAATAAAAATATAATTTCTGAAAAATTTTAAAAAGTGTATTCATAACACACTGGACATGCCTGAACTGTTGTAAATAGCCTACGACATGAAGGGAAAACTCAGTCTAACACAATCTAAACTTTTGTTTTATAATCTGTGGCAGCTACTTTCAAGGATGGTTCTTGATGACCCTGGTCTCCTGATATTCTACCCTTTAGAATCGGTGCCTCCCATGCTGAAGCAGGGCTGTTTGGTATGACAAACCATTGGCAGAAGTGATGGTGTGTCACTTCCGAGGCCAAATCATAAAAGATACTGTGACGTCTGTCTTATCCTCCCACAAATTATTTGCTCTGGCAGAACTCTTTCAGTATTATGTAAGGACACATAAGCTTTGAAAGCCCCACATGATGAAGAAGGAAATGAAGTCTGCTACCAAAAGCCATGTGAGCAGCCATCTTGGATACATATCCTCCACAGCTCAGCCCGGTGAGGACAGATGACTGCAGCCACTCTTCACATTCTGACTACAAACTTATGTGAGATGCTGAGCCAGGAGTATACTGTTAAACTGTTCCTAAATTCTCAACTCACAAAAATAAAAAAATGTATGTTGTTTTATCCATTAACTTTTAAAGTAAGTGGGAATAGGTAACTATATAAATTAAGTTATACATTCTTATGTGTACAGATATATTTCTTACCAATGTCATCATCTGTTTTGTCTGCAGGTTCTTTTTCAAGACATTCTCGAACAAAATCTCGCCCCTGCAATGGATCTGTTCGATCAATTTCTTCCTCTTCCTCTTCTTCATCCTCAGAATCAACAGGTCCTTCTGGAAGCCGTGTTAAATCTACATCTCCTACCTCACTCTCTGTAGCCTGCCGAAAGAAATCTCAGTCATTTATCATTTTATGCTAAAACAGGTCAGTGTGAATTAACCAAAAGTACTCCCCCCTTAGCAAATATTATAAAGGATTAGGCAACAATGTATGTTGTATTAAGGATACAATGAGGGGGCCAGGGATTTAGCTCAGTGGTGCCGCAGCCTGCCTTGGAAGCGCAACGTCCTGAGTTCAATCCCCAGTAATAAAAAAAAAAAAAAGAATACAATAGCAGGGCTGGAGATTTAGCTCAGTGGCACCATACCTGCCTCACAAGCACAAGGTCCTGAGATGCCTAGCATGCAGAAGGCCATAGGTTCATTCTCTAGTGCCAAAAACAAAAGTATAGTGAAATGATATATAGGCTTGCCTTTCCATAATGTAATATCTAAGTGATTTATCTTAGCCAGTAAGTATAAATTGGTCAGGAGACTCAAACATCACTAAATATTTTAATTGTTTTCCAACAAAGCACTTGTATTTTTCTTGAAAGTACCAAGCTTTCCAAAACATAAAGGGCAAGACTGAAGTATCAATACATGCATAAGTGTCAATTTATGCTGGGTTAGTGAAGAGATACTTTTTCATCAGGACAGGTGTAAAGTCTAGCGGATAGGTATTCGTGTGAGTTAAAAACAGAAGTCTGCATGAGCCAAAATAAACCTCATCTCCTTTAAAAAATAAAAACAACTCTGAAAAACGGTATAATACTGAAAAGTGCTACAACACACTCATCATAAAGGAATGAATACCTACCATTTCCCAATCATACTGTTGCATCTAACAGTACAAAGAGCTGAGATTAATCTTTATAATAAACCTAAACAACTCTGGAAACATGTTAGTGTCAGATCTAAGAAAAGAACTAGTAGACTCTTAAAAACTATAAATTAAAAAGTCACTCAAAATAATGAAAATTTAAAATAATATTGTCCTTAATTATTAAGCAGCATTTCTGAATATGATTTTTGTTGTAAATAAAAAAGCATGATTTTTTTCTTTTTTTTTTTTTCTTTTGGTGGTACTGGGGATTGAGCTCAGGACCTTGTGCTTGCCAGGCAGGCGTGGCACCACTGAGCTACATCCCCAGGCCAAAAAACATGAATATTAAAGAAATTACAGAAAAATGAGTTGAACATACAAGAATTCCGTAACAAAAAAATAAACACTCAAATAAAAGCGCAAGGACCCGAGTTCGATCTCTGGTACCAAAAAAAAAAAAAAAAAAAAAGAGTAATAGTAAAGATTATGAAAGCTTCATCCAAATACAGTATTCATCTCATTTCCTACTCTCAACATTTACTATTTTCTCTGCTCAAAAGGGGCTCTACATTCTTTTGGGTACTGCCATTTTTCTCTTTCTAAAACTCAAGATTCCAGTGGGAAACAGTGTCCTGTTCTGTAGCTCAAAGGTACAAAGAAGGCCAGGGATTTAGCTCAGTGGTTCTGGCGCCTGCTTCACAAGTGGAAGGTCCCAAGTTCAATCCATGATATAAAAAAAAAAAGGTACAAAGAAAATTTTCTCTGGATTTTTATAACTGCAGCTAGAAGTGGAGCATTTTTCTTCTCTGGTTGCTGGCTTAAGGACAAGTCAGAGAAGACAACCTATGGCCACATGGAAATGCCTTTGTGTGGTGGAAGAAAACAGAACCAACACCCTGAGAAGGGGCAGGGAGGGGAATGGTAAGGAGGACAGTGGGCAAGAGACAGAAATGGAAAGAGTTGACACAGACAAAAAGATACAAAGCAACAGAAATACAGCATGCAGGACAGAGAAAGAAAGAGCACATGTGTAGTCAAGAGCACTGAGACAACCACAGTCACAGAGAAAGAGAAAGAAAAGCAAGCCATAGGGAGCCAAAAGATCAGAGAAGACAAGACAGGGGTACACATTTGTAAGTATCCAGGCTCCTTGAGGCTAGAGCCGACTGTGCTTTCTCTGTGGTTCAACAAATTATCCTTTTGGTTTTTGTTAATTTAAGTTACTGCACTGATACCTGCCACTGAGAGAGCTCTAGTTTTTGCAAGAGCATGACTTATATTTCCTTTGGAGTTTTGCACAGCTTTAAGTAATAGCTGGTTAACAATCTGAACCAAATACCTAACTTGAGATCTTTAGTATTAGATAAGCTGACTTTTAACAGTCTGCTATGGTCTGCATATTTGTGTCATCTTAAATTTCTGTTGTTGTTTTGTGGTCCTACGGATTGAATCCAGGGATTTGATATGCTAGGTAAGTGCTCTATCACTGAAAGCACTCCCAGACGGCTTAAAATTCCTACACTGAAATCCTACCCTCAAGGTGCCATCAGGAGACAGGGTATTCGGGAAGTGATTAGGCTGTGAGGAACACGATTATTAGGTAATGAGAACCCTCATGAATGGAAGATTAGTGCCCTTATAAAAGAGGACACAGCTAGACAGCATCACCAGTGAGCCAGAAAGAGGGCTTTTACAAGATACCAAATCTGCTGGCACAGTGATCTTACACTGTTCAGCTTCCAAAACTGTGAGAAATAAAGTTCTGTTTATAAGCTACCCAATCTCTGATATTTTGTTATAGAACCTAAATGGACTAAGACAAGTCATATGGGAGCAATCCTATCTCATGACTGACTAGAACGCTCTTATATGGAAAAATGGGGAAACTCAATAAAGAAGTATAAATTCTAAAATGGGTAAACATGAAGAAAGGGAAACAAAAACAATACAAACTGATGTAAAGAGAGGGAGGAAAAATTAACAGAATCCTTGAGACTAGCATGATAATACCGAGTTGGTACAAAAACATGTGAGCCATGCTCCGTATTGATTAAGGTAGGCTACGTAGTTGGCCTTTCAACTACTTTATACTACCATCTGGACACAGTACACCCTCAGAAACATTATGATGCATGAACTAAGCCCAGGGGAAAAATATTGGTGATAGGACTAATAAGACAACTTCTTGTGTTTTTCTTTGCCTGTCATGTGAATGCATTTGTATATGTGAGAATATAATTTGTCTGAGACAGTCTGGGGTAATTTTCTGATGACTTGGCCTTCCCCAAATAAACTGGCAGAGGACATTATTTTCCTGTCTGTATCTAAATAAACATGAATCTACAGTAAGAACCACCACAGGTTGAAATTCTGAGTTAAAAACCAAATCTTCAAATTTAGGTCAAATATTAAATAACAATTTTATACTTTCAATGCATCTCTTCTGTATTCTTTTTTTTTTTTTTCCTGGTACTGGGAATCAAACTCAGGACCTTATGCTTGCTAGGCAGGCGCAGTGCCACTGAGCTACATCCCCGGCCCCTGTATTCTTGCTTTTAGTATTTCATTCAATGTTCTGCATTTCCTCTTTATCTTCTTGGTCAGGGCAAGAATCCTGTGGAATCAGTTTTTTACAGTTATACAATCTGGGATGGTCTATTATAAATCTACACAATAGTGCAGACAGGCAGGCAAAGTAAGGATGCCTTTGCTCTCTATAAGAAAGTTTAGCTTTCTGCATTTTCCTTGGAACCAATATTTGTTTTTACTTTTAACCAAAACAAAAACTATAGATTATTTCTTCAGTTCCAATACTGTGCTTGATTCAGCATGAAATATAAGAGGAATATATAAACTCTCTTCTTTTTTTTTTTTTGGTACCGGGGATCGAACTTGGGTCCTGGCGCTTGCGCAGCAGGCGGCGAAACCACTGAGCTAAATCTCCGGCCCTAAACTCTCTTCTTTATAAATTTACTTTCAGGATGTAAAATGACAAGTTTGAAAGTCACTATATAAAAGCACAATGGGAAAGTGATATGATCCACAGAATAATAACTGTTCTAGGGAGGGAGACCTCTCTTCCTACTGGAAAAACATGGAAGATAAAAATGAAAATGTCATCTAGGTAGTGTTATAGGTTGAGGAACATAAGTACAAAAACAGGGTAGGAAAAAAGCAAGCACGTTTGAGGAACTGTGTCTATTTGTCATGGAGCAGCATCTAAATGTTTAGGAGAATAGTGGAATACAAAACTAAACTGCAGATTGTGGAAAGAGGGGAGAGGCTTGGAACTTGTAGGGAAGAGTGTAAATGAGATAATGGTGACACACTGAAGCTTCTATTTTGTTCTTGTTTTGCTTTCGTACAGGGGCTCAAACTCGGGACCTTGTGCTTGTGAGGCAGGCAGCAGAACCACTGAGCTAAAGCCCCGGCCCCCTACACTGAAGCTTCTTAAAACAGAGAAGTAATTAGAGCCACAGTATTCTTGTGATATATTTCAAGTGGGAGCTTAACAAAAAGAGAATGTAAATCCATGCATAGCAGCATACACCTGCAATTCCAGCATTCTGGGAGGCTGAAGCAAGAGGATCACAAGTTTGAATCTCACCTGGGTAACTTAGTGAGACCGTTTCAAAATAAAAAATAAAAAGGACTGGGCATGTAGGTCAGTTCAAAGGTCCTGGGCTCAATCCCCACCCCACCCCATACATTAATAAAAAGATAAAAGATTTTTGATGAGGACATAGATAATATTAACAGAAATGTTAAAAATGTATAAGTGAACATTTGATGGGGCAAGGCCAGTAAAGGTGACATGAACATAGTAGTGGAAATGTGCTACCTCAGTTCTACTGAGACTGGCGCTAGAGTTGTGAATTAGGAAACTGTTACAATGAAGGATTTTTAGGGAGATAGTTACCTATTTCTTACATAGAAACTAAGAAAAATAGGTGGGGGATGAATGTGTGCCACAGGGTACTTAAGGCTGAGTTAATGAAAAGACAAATCCTTTTGTTCAGGCATCAATATTTCACAATTTTCTAGCTCTCAAAAAAGGCTGAAACATAGTAAATAGAAAACAGAATCTAGGAAGAAGCATCTATTCTCTTGAGCCGTCTTTGACAACGCATAAAACATTCTCTCCATGAATACTGTAACATCTTAATAGATACTTTTAAGCTAATCTGAATAGAAACATGCTCAGAATAGAGCCATTACTACTTGTATTTTTCTCCCTAAATACCTCAGATTGAAGTTTCTCTGAGAGTCATGAGATTTTATTTTCTTTTTTCCACTTTTCTTTTTTGGTCCCACGAATCGAACCCCAGGCCCTGTACTTGTGGGTAGGTCCTGTGCCGCTGAGCTACATCCCCAGCCCAAGAGATTTTACTTTTTAACCACAAGGCACAAAAACTCTGACAAAGGAAACAGGAATACAGCCATATATTTGCCTATATAAAAAGTATAAACAGTTTTCTTGCTAAGAACTATTAGGATCTCTCTCTTACCTCTTCCCCTTGATTCTCCAAATTAAACACACTTATATCATTTCATAAGGTTTTCCTTACACTGATACAGGCTATGCATTTACATTCTAAATGTCTAAAATGCTGAAATTCATATAATCACACAAATCAACTGTATTAGCAATGTACACCTGTACCTAAAGGGTATACTCAGAGCTTTAACAAGTACTGCAAAGGCAGCCTGAGGTAAAAGGAGATATTTCTTTCCTCTGCGCCAGCTCCAGGATCTGGTGGAAACACACACACACACACACACACACACACACACACACACACACACGCACTTTGAACTGTATTATTTACTTTATCCATGGATTTTTGTGAATTGTAGGTCTAGAAAGTCTGCATTTTTAGAGTTATATTATTATTTTAATTCTGTTCTAATTCTTATCTTTTAAAATTATTCCTTTAACCTTTTCCTACATTTTTTTCCATTTTAACACTACACTGTTTAGATCCTCCTTAAGATTTGTCAAATATACAAATAATAATGCTCACTTAGGGAACATATTAAAAACTACCCACGAACCTACCACCAGAATAAACACACTGGTAACAGTGTGGTAATCTTGAATTCAGACTTATGGTATGTGTATACAAATATAAACACATTCATGATGAAAACACACACGACCTATATGCTAGTTAGCAGTGCAGTGCTTATTTTCTTTTTCCTCCTTCTGTTTTTACTTTAATCTTTATGGTGTTTATACTTTTTGGCTGTTACTCCAGAATTAACTGTAAAAAAGAGTTTGAGAATTTTTACATTCTTTGGTTACTCTTAAAAAATTTTATCTTACATTTTTGCATTTTGACTTTAGCACTATCAAAATTTTTTAATTTCTGCATTCCTATTTTGGTTTTAGAAATTTCAATACTTCTATTACTTTTACCTATTCACTTTCCCTAAATTAATTAAAACACATTCACATGTCGCACTGCACCATCTTTAAAAAAAAACCTGTATGATTCTGCTTATGTGACCTTCTGGAAAACGCAAAACTGTAAGGGCAGAAAACAGACCGGCAGTTCTGAGCGGTGGAGGGGCTATGAAGAGGGATACGGTGCTTCCTGAGGTGATGGAACTGTTCTATCTCTTGAGGTAGGCTACCCTAGAGGAGGGGGTGTTAAATTCTATGGTATGTAAACTATACATCAATCAACATGAGACACACACATGTAATTAATCGAGCAGGGACAATTGAGATAACTTGGCTCTGAATGTGATGTCTGCAAGTGGAGAGCCAAATACAACTCTCCATTTCCTGGGTATGAAAGTATCTTCCGGACTCTTTGGATCAAGCAGGATGGCTGGCAGATATACTACCTATGCACAGCATGTCCAATCTTAAAATGAACCTCTTATAAGGCAGAATGAATTGTAGAGTGCTAGGAGAACTGCAGTGCTTCAGAGGCTTCTCTAGCATCTTTGTAAAGATACCAGTTGTATACAGCCCATCCTCTAGTTCATGAGCCTTCATAACTGCCCCTGAGTATCAGCCTTTACCAGATCCTTTTATCCCTTCTCTCACAACTATCCAGGGATCTGCTCTTTGCTCCAAAAAGGTAATCACAGGTTCCAAAGTTTGTCAATAGCATTTCTCTGTGTACAGTGTCTCCTAGAGATCCAGACATTCCCACTAACCAGAAAAATTTACAGCCATCACATACATCCCTGGACTTGATTAATCCAAGGTTCCTCTCCTGGAGAAACAGAGCTCTACTTTGATTTTTAGGTATGTAACTCTTACTTCTTCCATAGGATACTTCTTTTGGGGAAGAATTGGGCTGGGGATCTAGCTCAGTGGTTCTGATGCCTGCCTTGCAAGGGGCAAGGTCCCGCGTTTGATCCTCGGTACCAAAAAAAAAAAAAAAAAAGAATAGAATGCACTGAGTCCAAAAACTACACAAATACAGTAAATGGCTCCAGAACCACTGTATCATCTTAACTTTCCTTTTTGGAAAAAAAAATTTTTTTTTATTTGGGGTAGGGTCTTGATATATAACCCAGACTGGCCTTGAACTCAGGATCCTTGTGCCTCAGGCCTCCCAAATGCTGGGATTACAGGTGTGTGCCACATACCTAGCTTTTCAAAATTCCTTGTTCCATCTACTATGAAATGACAATCAGGGAGATTTAGATAGCCACAGTAATGACTTATGGTGAGAAAAGCCACACATTAACCACAAAATCCAAGTTGTCAACCCCTCCATCTTGCCTTTACCTAGAAGCTTCCATTTCGAAGAGGAAGGCTGATTTTCCAGAAGTATCTAAAAATGGGTATCTCAATAGGACCATAGTCTCAAATGTTTTTCTCAGACAATAAGGAGCTATTTCTACAGACCTATAATACTGTATATGTCAGGCATCAGACACACGTGGCTACTGGGCACATGAAATATGTTGGTCTGAACTGATATGTATTGTAAGTTTAAGTTAAACTGTCTTTTGAAAACACACAAAACAAAAATGCAAAGTAACTCATGGTGTTAACATATTGATTATGTTGAAATTGTAATTTCTGGATACACTGTTCTAATAAGATATATTACTAACATTAATTTTACCTGTTTCCTTTTATAAAGTTTTGTTTTCCTGTTTCCACTACAAAATCTGAAATTAAACATGCAGCTTTCATTAAGTTTCTTTTAGTCCTTACACAACGCATCTAAATTCTTGATTAAATCAGCAGTCAACACCAAGTACACTCCAGTTATTTTATCAAAGATATCTCATATTCCACACCCATAATCTCCGAGAAGAGCAACCCCTGGGCCCCAGGACATAAAGCGCCACTCCCAGGAAACAGCTGAGCTATCTTACACTGATGGAGACATCACAGAAATTTCATTATCAGGATGGTGAAACACTGCATGGGCCTGAACCTAATTTGGGTTTGATGTCAGCAGGATTGTGTGAGGTTTCTATCAGTATATGAGATTTTCCAGACCTCTCTTTCTATTATAAGATCACTGAAACCTCAGGAGGTTAAATTTCTATTGGGTTCTTAAAAATGGAAAAGTCCATAAACATACTATTTTCTATTTAATTCCTACTACACGACAATAATAGAGGGATCACAACACAAAAGCAACTCTAATTTTATTCATAACTTCTAAGTATAGAAGAATTAAACAATTGTAATAAAAACCAACATTTTATAAGCTGTAGTTGTTTCACACACCATCCCCCCTCTTTGGTGGTCCTGGGGAATGAATCCAGAGCCTTTGCACTGAACTATATCCTCAGTCCTTTTATTTTTAGCTATTTTTTTTGAGACAGGGTCTTGCTAAATTGCCCAGGCTGGGCTTAAATTTGCAATCTGTCTGTCTCAGCTTTCCACAGTGTTGAGACTATAAGGTGTGTGCCACCACAACCAGCTCAAAACCCCTTTTTTAACCAAAGAAAGCATTATATATTCAAATGGATCTACCCAGGTAAGGGAGAATACTGTAGGCATACTGTTGAACTATACTGAATCCTTCTCAAAGGACAGATTACCACTTTAATGGGGTTTGCAAACTTGAAATAGTATGTACAGGGATACTTTTCCAAAGACCATATGCTTGAATTTCACACCCTAATTTAAAGGCACATCACCACGTAAGGCTTAGGCACAGGAGGTTTTGTCTAGTAAAAACTATTTGCACATGATACGAACTCCAAGATTATTATTACCTGATAGATATCAGAGAGACTGCTGCTTCCAGAGTCACTGGCAATGCTGCACCCAGACTGACTAGAAGTCACGTGAGTCACCTGAGGATGAGGGCTGTCTGTGAGATGCATCTTGGTAAGATCAGCTGGGAGCTGAAAAAGAAAAATACTCTGAGTTGTCCTAAATGTCAGTCTTTACCTTTGTAAGGAATTCCTGACATAATATAACTTTTTGTTTTTGTAAGACAGGGTCTTGCTATGTGTTTCAGGAAGGGCTTAACTCACCATGTAGCCCAGGTTGGCCTCAAACTTCTGGTGATGCTCTTGCCCCAGCCTCCCAAGTGTTGGGATTACAGGTGTGTGCTACCACACTCAGCTTGAAATTTCACTTTCTATGCTAAAATTGTCATTCTTACCAAGTCTTTTGAAGTAGTAAGAACCAAGGAGTATTCTCTAAAAGTATTAGGCAATCCTAACAGTAACAAGCCCATTGAAAAGTTTTCAAAAGAGAATGCCATTATTAATGGTAGTTCTGAAGGAAAATTTGGCCCCTTTCTCCCAAATAAAAATGTCAGATGTTTCATTGTAAAGGTTAGGTATGTTCTGAGCATGAGCGCGCACAGACACACAATCATTCATACATAATGGTGGATTACTCTACAATAAAAGATTGCCCTGGATTAAAGCACAGCACAGGGGAGTAGGACTTAAATAAAAAGTTGACTGTATTCAATATCTCCCAAACTTTATAACCATCTTTACACTTAATATTGTATTATTTCATAGCTGGAGCCTGGGAAATTTATTATGATCAAAATGATTTAACGAATACCTGTGCCAGGTGCAAGCATATAAGAAAAACAAGAAAGAAATCCATCACTCCATCTTTAATATGGTCACATCTTTACCAGGGATGTATATACCAGGGATGCAGATTGTATAATATATTTCATACCACAAAATAAAACAGACATCTCATAAAATAATGAGGTAAGACAAGAAACAAACCACTGCACTACGGAGAATCTCTCGAGAGTAGCGAATGTTTTATAAAGGTGGTATGATTACGTTTTTTCTGAATAATTTCTTTGGTACTTGATATTCAGGGCCATTAAGAGCGGTCAATTTATTTTTAAAAACAATGTTTGGTTTCACATGGAAAACATTAAAGGAACACACAACTAGTATAAGTTAAATATATTCTAAAAGAGAAAATGTTCAAATCTGAATTCTACATAATCTGTACCAAGAGGAGTTACTCTAGTTACAGAAACTACATGCAAAGAAATTAAGTCATGAACCTCCCCAATGATAATGGTGGGCTATGTAACTCAGGTGAATCCTGTATTTAGGAAACGAAAAACCTAAAACCCACACTGCACACAAGGCAGTGTCTGGCCTTCGAGGCTGCTCCCCCATTCCCCTGGAAGAACACTTTCTGATTCCTAAGGATGCTCACAGGAACAGGCTGAAAGGCTAAAGCTGGACTCTGAGGCTCACTGTGGAAGGACCATCTTTTGTTGGAAGCCTGGAGAGTAAGTGACACTCTAGGAGTTAAGTGTGACCTGAAAGGAAACTTATTTTAGAACCATCGCAATGCCTGGTGCCAGGTTAAGCTTGTACTGGATTGTTAATGCTTCCACTCTGCTGTTGGAAGCATGCATCCTTTTTGTATGCTTTTATCTTCTTTACAAAGCCATTTAAAAATGTAAAACTCATTCTTACTTCGTAGGTCATATAGCTTAATGGACAGATTTGGTCCACTTTAGTGATCCGTTACACATAGAGAGCAAAAAATAAGAATAATCTCGGGGGAAAAAAAGGTAACAAAGAATGAAAATTCTAGAACCAAAAAATACAATTATAGAAATTATAAAGCCACAAGATGGGCTCAATTAACAGACCTGACAGGGCTAAGAAGAAAATTATAAAAGTAAACGCTAGTCTAAAAAAAAATCCAGAATGGAGCATGGAGAGTAAAGAAAGTAAAGACAGAGGAGTCGGGTTAGGAGCACAGGAGACATGGTGAGAACATGACGTCCAAACAACCAGTCACTGAAAGAGGAGAGAGTGTTCAAGGCACAGAAGCAAAATGATGGCTGAGGATTTTTCTAAACTGACAAAAAGAGATGAAGTTCCTTATTAAGAATTTTTAAATTTGTTTTATTGTTTTGAGACAGGGTCTCACTATGTAGTTCAGGATGGCCTTGAACTACTGTAGTCCAGGCTGGCCTCAAACTCTCAGCGATCCTCCTGCTTCAGTCTCCTGAGGGCAGGGATTACACGTGTGTACCTCCATGCCTGGCACTCAAGGAGTTTCAAAAACTCCCAGCAAGATGAATATCAACAAAACTATACTTATTTACACCAGGGTAAAACTTTGGGAGAAAGAAAAACAAAAAGACATTTTGCCAACTAAAAATCATCTGTCAAATCACTGAATTCTGTTAATAAACAAGGAGTTCATCAACTGCTCAGAAGAGACAAAATTAAATTAAAATTTTTTTTAAAAGGAATGAAAAGAAAAAGATGAAAGCCTTAAAATTAGGAGGAAAAATTGAGAGATCATGTAAGAGAAATAAAATTAAACTGATGGCTGATATCTCAACAGAAACTTTGGAAGCTGGAAGATAGGAATGATTATATTCAAAAATTACAATTCTACAGTCAGCAAAATAGGCCCTAAAAGGGAGGAGAGGAGCAACAGCTGGGCTTGGTGACATGCACCAATAATCTCAACATTCTCTAAGGCTGAGGCAAGAAGATCCCAAGTTTGATCACAGCCTAGAAGCTTAGGGAGACCTTGTCTCAAAAACTTTTAGGGGCTGGGGATTTAGTTCAGAGGTGCCTTGCCTGCCTCTCAAGTGCAAGGTCCTGAGTTTGATCCCGGTACCACAAAACAAACAAACAAACAAACAACTCCCCCCCCCCTCAAGCTTTTTATAAAGGGTTGGGGATATAGCTCTGTGCGAAGGTCCTGAGCTCAATCAGTACTGCAAGGAAGAAAAAACAAAGGCAAAAGAGTTATTTTCAGGGAAACTAGAGAAAATTATCCTCCAGCAGACTTACAACGAAGGTCAGCTGTGAGGAAAAAAAACAGAATAATGACTTCAAACAGAAGCCCCGATGTAGGGAGGAGACCAGTGAGAACAGCAAAGATGTGGGTAAATCTGCATGTGCAATGGTGGGATGAAACAGTAATATTAACGTCCACTAAAGTTTTGTGTTGTTTTTGTTTTGTTTTTTTGGTGCCAGGGATCGAACTCAGGACCTTGCGGTTGTGAGGCAGGCGGTGGAACCACTGAGCTAATCCCCAACTCCACTGAAGTTTAAAATATTTGAAGAATTAAAATGCATTACAACAGAATACAAGTCTAGAGAAAAGTAAATGAAGCTATTAAAGTATTGCATGCGCCTTGCACTACCCATGAAGCTGCAGCAGCAGACTGGCAGAGGAAGGGTGCATGTTAAAGTATGATTTAAGAAAAAGTATAGTAAAAAAAGGTATATAGCCAATAACCCAACATAGAGAATATCAAATAATAAAAGGTTGGGAAAAGGTATATCATGGAAACACAAAACAAAAGAAAGCTGATATAGCTGATAAAGCAGACTTTGAAGCAAAAGCATTAGTAGAGACAAAAGGGAACATTTCATAATGGTAAAATGTACAACACTAAATACATACATATCTAGAAACAATGACTCACAATGTATAAGGTAGACAAGGCATGCACAGGGAGACAAATGCTGTATGATTTCTTTGTATGAAGCAGACCATAGAATGGTGGCTACCAGATACCAGGGAACAGGAAGACAATCAGAGTATTATTATTATTTTTTTTTACAATGCCCTGCTTTCTACCAGTTCATGAATTTTTACATTTAATTGGTACATTTTAGGTGTACAATGACATTCATCATTGGAAATTTGCACCTTTACATAATCTCTCTTGGTTATTTTTCCCCATTCCCTGCCCTCCCTTCAACCCTTCCATCCCTCCCTATTTACAAAGACTTTGTTTCTGTCTTTTCATTTTCTCATCGTAATTCCATTCCCTTTTTTTCCTATCCCCTACCCCTCCCACTTCCTCCCCCTTTGCCCCTTTTCTTCCTATTTCACATTATCTATTATATCTTTTAGTCTTTATTCATACTTTCAGTTTCTCACACTAGAGAAACTATTTGGTATTTATACCTGTGTCCTGTTCATTTCACTTGAGAGTATCAACTCAATGTGCATCCATTTAGCTATAAATGTGTCTAATTTCTCTCTCTCTCTCTTTTTTTTTTTGTACCGGGAACTGAATTCGGGTTCTTGTGCTTGCGCAGCAGGTGACGAAACCACTGAGCTAAATCCCCGGCCCTAGTTTCTCATTTTTTATGGCTGAGTAGTACTCCATTTTAGAAAAAAAAAAACAACCCACATTTTCTTTATCTAGTCTCCAGTTGATGGGCATTTGGGCTGCTTCCAAGTTTTAGCTATTACAAATTGTGCTGCTATGAACATGGGTGCACATATATCGCTGTGGTGTGATTCTTTTAATTTTGGGGGAAGATTCCCAGCAAGGCAATAGCTAGGTCAAATGGGACCTCCAGTCCCAGTTCTTTGAGGTATCGCCATACTGATTTCCACAATGGTTGCACCAGTCTACACTCCCACCACCAGTGGAGCAGGGTTCCTCTTTCTCCACAGCCCCTCCAGCATTTGTTATTGGTTGATTTCATGATAGAAGCCATTCTTTCTGGGGTGAGGTGGAATCTCAGCGTTGTTTTTATTTACATCTCTCGAATGACCAGTGATGTGGAACAGTTTTTCATAGGTTTATTTGCTATTTCTACTTCTTTGTCTGAGAAATGTCTGCTCATTTCAGACCCATTTTTGTCTGCCCATTTTTGGATTGAGTCTTTAAATTTGGGAGGTTTGATTTTTTTAAAATTCTTCATAGATTCTATATAGTAGACCTTTGTCTGAGGAACAGCAGGTGAAAATTCTTTCCTACATTGTGGGTTCTCTCTTCTACCTGTTGGTGGAAATTTCTCTTGCTGTGCAGAAGCTTTTGGGTTTCAACTTGCCAAAGATTAAAACTAGACCTATATCTCTCACCATGCACTAAACTAAAATCAAATGGATTAGAGATCTAAATATTAAAACAGAAATGCTGAACCAACTGGAACAGAGGTTAGGTAGAACTCGTGAAGACACTGGTGTAGGAAAAGATTTTATGAACAAAATCTCAGTTGCCCATGAATTAGCACAAATCAACAAGTGGGACAATCAGAGTATTGAGCTTCATTTTTTGCTGATCTATAACACATTAAATTTAAAACAATACATTGCATACTTCAAAATAGCTAGAAGACTAGATTTTAAATCTTCTCATAACAAAGAAGTATTTGAGGTGATGGATATGCTAGTCTTACGTGATCATTTCACAAGGTGTACATGTTTCAAAACATCACATATACAATTATTTGCCAATTAAAAATAAAGTAAAACTCTAAAAAAGCAAGGCAAATAATGACAACAGTAAAACGAGAACAAGATTAATCCACAAGTAGGCTGTGAAATGTTAATACTCATCTCTCCATGACAAATAAAATAAGCCCCCCAAAAGTTTTGAAGATGTGAACATAATTTGCTAACCTGACCAAAGTGTGTATTCACAGAACACTACAGCCCAAAACTATACAGTATACATTCTTTTACAATAAATAAAACATTTATAAGAGTTGATAAAGCAAGACTCAACACATTTCAGAACCCAAAATTCCTTGAGGAAAACTAATCCTCTGAAAGAAATCCAAAAAAATAAGAACTTACACTTGAAAAAGCTAACAAAACAGTAAGGAAAAAAACCAGTATCCATAGTATGTAAACAAGTTTTGAAATAAAGGTATGTAGTTATAAGTAAGCATCATTTTTTTAAAAAAGCAAACTGAAACAATGTTCAAAGGCACTGGCAGACCCAGAATTCAAAGATGTGAAGAGACCAGAGAAAATGAAGGAACCGCAGTTTTCAAAAGATAACAAAATTCTCACAACTTAAGACAAATGAGAATCTTCTTTGGCTTGAGAGCCCTTCAAATATCAAAAAGGGAAACAACACATTAGACAATGCATGCTAGAACTTCACGGCATCAAGGGTAGCAAAAAAATCTATAAATTTTATAATATAAAAATATATAATTATATAATATTTTAAAAATCCACTAACAATTAGTAAAACCAATTAAAGGAACAAAACTTACAGCAAGCTCAGACTGCTCATCATCAATGCTGATGTGCATCAATTTTTCAAGGGGCTAAAGGGAAAAGACTGAACTTATACTAAGCTAAACAATTATTTTAAGGGAAAATTTAAAAACTAAGGTACTTTGAAGACTAAAGATTCACTCAAGAACACTGAAGATTTACCCCTCCGAACATTAGTTTAGCAAGAAAATAAATGAGTTCAGAAGCAGTGAAACACAAACAGTAGCGTGAGCAATATAAATGAATCGTTAAATAAAAATTAAACCAGTAAAATGTATTAGAAAACTCAAAGTAAGAATGAATTAATAACAAGTTTATCACAACAGAAAGTTAAAATTCCACTAATGGTAACAGAGCGATGGGGAGAGGGAAGAGGCACTCATGATAGCTAATTACACAGCGAACTGCCAACCACAGACTTCTACTCAGGTAAATTTGCTGCCATGTAATGAAGCTTAGAATCTGCTCTTTATAATCCTGTTTTGACTCTTTCATACTGTTAAATCTTAGATCAAAAGGTTTTTTTAGGTCATCTTAAAAATACCCTCTTTCTCACTTTAATTTTCTTTGAAGTTGTACCTGTTCTCACCCATTTCCCGAACACAGTCTTGAACCTTAGCAGCACCACCATCAAGCTATCAATCATGCTTGGGCCCCACAGGTGGCACTTGTACTGAGTCACCTTCCTTCTCTGTGCAGATAACAGCAGAAATAAACTGTGTACCTAGGTCTTTCACCAGCCGTTTGCCAAGGGAACAGTGAATTTAGATGTCCTTAGAAACATGCAATGAGCTAGCTAATTAAGAGTACACCATGATGCCGTCACAGTATTTCTTCCTTAGTCACCATCAAAGGGAAACCTTTAAACAAAGACATGACTTCAGACATTCCTAAGAAGTGCCTCAATTGCACCTATTTCTACTCAAGAGAACCATAAAGAAATGTTAATGAACTCAATGTTACAATTCAAGTATTTAGTTTTATAAAACTAAAAATTCATTTTATAAAAATTCAGACAAAATAGGAAAGACCTGAGTACCATCAAATTGCAGCTGTTATAGTCAATATGAACAATACAATTTATTAAAGTACAGTGTATATTTTCTAACAACCTGTGTGTAGCATTTTGTTATCTTAGGAGTTTAAATGTTTGTTTTAAAGTTTCAAGTGGTTTATGTGTTACTACTTTGGAATTATTTAGGAACATCACTTAAATATTTTTACATTAAGTACTTTTTATTCAGTATTTTCTTCATACTATTTTACTGCTTAAGAGTAATTATCTAGTCTTCATAAAACAGCACAATTCAATCATAACTTATCTGATAGTACCATATTAGTGAAAAAATGTATAAGCCAGTGATTAGGTTAATATATCTAAATACATTAATGAAGCAATAAAATAATTTTTAAGTTAAAAAGTGTATCACAGATAAGCACAGAAACAGCCAAAACCAAGTGACAATTCAGTCTGAAGAGACTATGCCACAAATGCACATTTTAAGTCTATAAATATTAAAAAGGCTCTTTTCACATCATCTCAGAGGTTACATTACAATGTTTTAGTATTCTGTAAATTAAAAACAAAATGGCAAATGAGACCAAGCTTTTTAGACTGCTCTGTAGTTCTGATTTTAGTTTAGAAAATATAATCATCAGTGAAGCTCATTTGTAATTCAAAATAGAATCTAAATTTAATAACTGGGGTATATTAGTCTCAAAGAAAATAATAATTACTTACTTTGGAGGCCCATGGCTGAAGACAATTGGCATAACAGCGAACAAGAAAAGCCATCTCCTAGGCTGCAAAGGGTAGTTTCTTTTTCAAACCAGAGCCACAAGGATGAGTATGTTGACAAGATACTGTTTAAGTTTCTTCTTACAAATCATACACCACTGTAGTGTTATATGCAGGCGGCTTTTCCAAAACCCTTTACAAACTGAAATCAGGAGGTTCCAGGAGCCTGAGTATTGTTCTAAATAACTAATAGTTCTCTTTAAAATGTTCACTTTAACAAGCAAATCACAGGAAATAAAGACGTTTAGATTTGTGGCTCAGAACGCACAGACATTTACATGCATCCTCAGGCACCTGGCACAGACATGCAGCGGAAGCAAACGGTTAATACTGTCTCAGTCAAAGCAAATAAGGCAACATGCACCAAATCTGTGTTCCTGGATCGTGTGAAACCTTTCTTCTCGGTAATATAGCTTTCTTTATTCTCCAACTTATTTCATTCCACAGGAAAAGCACTGCAGTGATTCTTCTGTATCAGAAGCAAACCAGAATACTGTATCCTGAAGAATAAAGTTTTTTCTTTATATTCTTAATCACTAGAGGTTAAAAAAAAAAAATCAACCCTTAAGCAAGTAGTAGTTAGAAAATACATGCTCTAACAGGTTTGTCTCGTAGAATGCCTGAAAATCTCCAAAATTCAAATTATTTTCTTTTCCCATGCAGTATTTACAGCTCTGCAGTAGTGCTTCTTGTTCCAATCCTTCAGTAAGACAACACTGTTGATCTAAGCCTGGCTTTTCTGGTTAAAAATTTATATACAGTATGACACAAAACACATCTTTGCTAAAGCAAGATTACATGTTGGTGCCTGCATTCCTAGTGTCCTTCCCCATTTCACAGCAGCTCCCTAAGGAGAAGCTCCTATTGATTCTATGCTCTGCAGTAAGATGAAATATCTAATAAGAAGGGGAGAGTGGGAGGAGAGTAGAGCTAAAAGGATGACATCACCTGTACAGAAAGCCTTCAGAAACTGCATTAGATCAATTGGCTACTGTATCTGCAGATGTAGCCCAAAGAGCCATTTATCGAAAACACACACACACACCCTTCCATAAGACATGCCAGCAAGCTAAATTCTATGGGGGGGGGGGGGCTGGCTTAAAGCACCCTTTCTATTTTAGTTTTTAAAATGCATTTTTGATCTTTAATTCTGCACACTAATATTAACTCTATTTGAGAATGCATATTTCCTAATATTATTCAAATTTAACATAACACTGCCCTCCCAAGGGAAAATAATTAGCTCTAGTAAGATAACTATTGCATTTCAAATACTTAGAGGGGCCCAGTTCGCAGATGTCATGTATGTATTTGTAATCTTACTAATTCAGCGGTTTCTGCTTACAAAACCTGCTATTTATCAATTATTCTGAAAGGTGTATGAGTTTAAATTAATATAAAAAACAAAAACTAGAACTAAGATTTATAAGTAAATAGCAAATTCAAATAAAAATAACAAGATTTTATTTTACAAGTAAAAGTGAAAAAAATCACAAGCAGAACAACTGCAGCATGCACCAACTCCTTCGACAAAGAATAATCTATACAAAACGGTACTTTCCTGCAGCCTGATGTTCAATTCCTAGAAAGAGAAAGCCAGCAAAACTCAAAGGAATCTGCGTTCAATGTGAGCATGGAGTAGAAGGAAACAGGTCCATTTTTCTTATTATAGAAAAAAAAATTTTAATTTTTGCCACACCCTCTCCCATCTAAAAAAAACACAATACCCACCCTTGTTCTTCATGTTTCTGCCACAAGGCAACTACTGCAGATACCTTCACCTAAGCACGTAAGCTTGCAGCAGCGCCTCCCAATGGCCAAAGACAGTTTCCAACAGTAACATACAGTTACACACCCAGGTAGCAAAACTGTGAGAGTAACAATAATAGAACTATTTTTCCTTATTCACCCAATATTTTTATTTTGGAGAGAGATGGATGTGTAGCATAAAAGGAGCTACTACCTGAGAGACAGGTGTTTTACCAGAGGACTCACTCCACTGACTACAGAAGTAGTACCTTATCATCAACCACAAAAAATGAGTTCTTCAGTATCCTTGGGCAAAGTCTGAGTCACTTTCTGAATAACAATATTTTGCCAATTTGAATTATACTGCTACTTATAGGACTAGAATTTAAGTAAATTTGAGTACTATCGTGAAAGAAGACTGTCAAAATATGTGACTAATGAATTTAGGTTTCCAGAAAACCTAAAAATTGTATTTGCTGCAACAATTTCAAAAGATACACACAATTTACATTTAAATATAAAATTAATCTCAAGTGTAAATAGAGATGACTAATTTTCAAGATGTAAAACATAATATTTGTACAGGTTGATCTTCAAGCACTAAACATTTTATTTCAATTTAATTCAAATAAACTGTTAGAATTTAAAAAATATTTTGTACTCAAGTATAAAGTAACTAAAATATATTAATCATTTAAAAAAATAGAAAATGATGTGAGACACTTTATAAGTGAAAACTAACTTTTGTTAAAAATAAATTTCTAAAAGACAAACATTTTCTACATAAAAACTAGTAGAGTTATTAAGCATATTTCAATGGCAGCCGATAACTATATTCATGTACACAGTATCAGTAGGATAAATTACAGCCAAAATCAAAAAGACAATCCTTATGGGCATCTCTTCCCCTTTTTATAAATCATGCTGCTATCACACAAAGAAGGACCTCAAGCTGAGCAAAGGAGACAGCAGCCACCTCCTAGCTGCTTTAAAAAACTGCTGCCCCGTGTGTGAAATGCAATCCACTTGTGCCATATGTTAGACCTGCTGCAGTAAACACCAACTCAATAAGGGAACAAAACTCTCTTTTCCTTTGGTTTGGCTTGTAAGTGAAGATGATATCATCTTTTTCACTGTTCTATTCATCACCTCACAATACTTGCTATTCTAGAAAACCATATGGTCAACTTATCATGAAAATCTCCTGTGTAACAATACCATGAGAAGAAAAAGGCCAAATTCTACATTCAGCATATAAATCCACCAGCATTCTGCTAACACAATACACTTTTTTTCCAGAAATAATTATTTAACCTTGCAATTTATTACTAAAGGAAGAAATGAACATTCTTTAAAGTCAGCAGCTTAGGGTTAGGTGAATAAACTTTTTTAGTTGCATCGTATTTAAATTTTTTTCATCTTATATTACCAATTCAAATGAAGTGATTGCAACCAGGGAGACTGTCCTGATCTACACTGTCTAGAATCATCACCACAGGATGCTACTTAATGTATTTCCTCTCCATATGAAATGCCACAATGCTAAGCCATACTGACAAAATCTTCTTTAGGCTTTAAAAGAGCTTTCTGCACTATTATAAAATAAAGTAGTGCATGATGATCTTACAAAGCTTCAAATCATTACAGAATATTTTTATTACAATTTATGTTAACTATAAACTATCAACAAAAATATACACTGGAATATTTGAAATTGTATCACATAAAAACCCCAAATATAAGGTTATGATAGTTACTAAATTAATCATAAATGTATTTATTTCCGTAAATAACAGTGAAAAGGAGGAGAATTAAAGGTCACCACGAATAAAGGTAAGCTATGAGAAGATAGACATTGCAGACATCATCAAAAAAAACCAACAACAGAAATCAGATTTATACTAACTTCAAGCACAGTAATGCAATCTATTCCCCATCTACACAGTGAACTTTATAATCACAATTTAGAGAAGCCACACATTAAAAATGCGAGGAACATAAAAAAATTCTGTACTCTAAAATAAACAGGCTACTCATTTCTATATATTATTTATAAATACTTTGTCTCTGAAATATACATTCTTAAAAGTACTAATTTAATAGCAAAACATTTAAATTCTTTTAAAAATACATGAAGTGATGTTTATTGCAACAGTCAAAGGCAATACAGAATCCCTTCTAAAGCAACAAAGGAAACGTTTCTACCACCCCTCCCCCACCCACGTTTAACCTGAACATCTGAAATGAATCTCTGTACTTATCAGACATAGTTAACTCTAATTACTACTGCCCCCTCAGGAATTCCTGCCCCCAAACTACCTATTCTATCTATTCCTAGCCTTTCTGAAGAAGGGGAAGCTGCAGTACACTCTCCTCTTACTCTATTGTTAAGAAACAGTTGGCTTCAGCATACTGTCATCTATGTCCACTCCTGTGCTTTCAACAAAAACCAAAACCAAACCAAAACAAAAAACCTTCTGTCAAAGCCACCAGGGTGACACATGCACCATGAAATATGATCCAACCTTAGGGAGTGATCAAAGCAAAAAAAAAAAACCCCAACAAGGGTGAGAGAAGCTGTTATCAACTAAGGTGATGTAAGCTTCTATAATTGGAATCAGTGAAACTGAAGGGACAATTAAAGACACCATCATGCTCTTACTTTCCTCTACACTGCGCGGTTTTATCAAGCATTTTTCATACACTCACAACGCAATACATGTTGTATATGTAGGAGTCAGTCAAGTATATTATATACCAATTGTAAGTCTACAGTTTTAAAATAGCATATTTCCTTCAAACACAATCTAATCTAAGAAACTATATATAAATATGACAAGAAAATCTTATTTGAAAATGAAACTATCACAAATATTGTCTCCATAAATTCCTGGATTACATTCAAACACATGTGTATCACTTTTGTAACTTTAAATACTGAATTTTCTGGTACTATAAAAGTCAAATACAGACTATACTTCAGGTAATGAACAGACTTCAACTCAAACTAAAAGGTGGAAACAATCAGCATTAATTTGCTATGTCTGAGTAGTCGTTTTTCCCTTTTAATGCCACTGTAAAATCACTGTCTTACACCACTGGTAAATATTAGTATTTGAGTTGCTTTAAACAATCATCAAAAGAGCTTCAAGTATTATTAATCTGACTGATTCTGATTGTGATCCCCTGGGAAAATCACATGACTCAGTGTCACTACCGAGGGCAGGAGAACCGCCCCAGGGGTCCAGAGGGCTAGGCCGGCTCGCCTCCTCCCAACCCTCCTGGAGTTCAGCCACAGGGAACTATAGAGATAATTTTTAAAAATGACTAGAGTAAGAAGCAATCAGTATTTATACAGAACCTTAAAAATAATTCATACCCTTAACCCAGCAATTTAGTTTCTATGAGTCAATCCTAAAGAAATGATTAGTCATATACAAATTTATTCATAAAAGTTGTATCAGGAGAAAAATTGAAAGCTGCATGACAACACTCTGATACACTCATCCAGCATAATAATATTAAAAATATTTTGGGAAAATTTTAATTACATGAGAAATAAAAAAGCAAGATATGTAACTAAATATTCAGTATTTTCTAGATTAGTTAAAAAGATATGAATTAACCGAAAGACACATTCATTTAAATATCAGCAATACTAATTATCTTATTTTGAGGATCGTAACAATTTCCATAATACTTTATTTATTCTACATTTCTACAATGAGCATTTTTCTCATAAAAAGTTTAAAAAACATGCCTGAAACCTGTTATTCGTCCTATTTAATTTTAGTTGTCTCACTCCAGTGCTTTTTCTTTAACTATTCATGGACTCACAACCCTCTCTCTAAGTGTAAGAATCTTCCACCAAATTTTATCTCCCAGGAGAAAAACTGAGGGCACAATTCTGCCTGCAGATACCAGACATTCATAAACAACGAGAGGCAGAAATTACCACAGAGAATATAGTATCTGTTCAGAGAATTCTCCCTGAGTTTAGAAATGAGAGATTGTTATTTATTATATTATCCACAAGTATTTACCACCAAGTATAAAATACAATCAGGATGGGTCAAGCCCACAAATATAAAGTTCATATTGTGGATAGTTTATCCAACAGTAACAACTACAACATATAGTTTAAACTCCATAAATTTTCCTGATGACTGATGCAACAGGTCTGTTTGTAACTCCTCCACCTTGACTTTATTTTTAAAAAACTTGTATTTTAACTAATTATTTTTTTGAGACAGGGTCTCGCTGTGTAGCCCAGGCTGGCCTTGAACTTACAGCAAGCCTCCTGCCTCAGTCTCCCCAGTGCTGGGATTACAGGCGTGCATCACTCACCACAACCAGCTTCCACCCTGATTTTAATAAATATTTGAACTGTTCAGTGGTAGTCCACGAAGGAGTCCCTTACAGTAACATGTTGGGAATAGCGTCTTCTAGTTTCTCACTAGCAAGTTGTGGATGTTTCTCTTACGATAGGAGTTGACTGAAACACACACACACACACACACACACACACACAGAATCCATTATTAAAAAAACACACCCTTTGCTAAAAACCTTAGGAGGTCACACTCATGGTCAAGTGGTAGTATCTAACCATTATTTAGTGTAAACCCATTAAGGTGTTAGTTGATCTGATGTCCTAATAATCACCTCTTATTCAGCTGCACTGACAAGTGTGCCTTAATCTTTGTAAATATTTTGTACCTCCAAACAAAACATGCAGCACTGTAGGAGAGCAGGAAACAAAAGGTGTAATCACAGAAGCACCAAATGGAAAGAAGCACTTGCTGCATTAGTAATGTGTGAACATAAAGTGTTAAGAATTGATTGCAGATTGTCATAGAATGCCTATCACCCACCACAATTCCCAGAACAAAAGACAAGGCAGAAAGAAAATATGTAAAGAAGTCTGAGCAAATCCTAAGTCTTCGTGCAAGCAGCATGGCTTATGGGAACACTTGGCTTCCCTCAAAGAGCCTGGAATTCTGGTACATGGCAGCCAGAAGGTGTCTATATGACACGTTCCCAATAAAAACATTAAATCCGGAGTCTTTAATAGGGATTCCTGGGTAGATAACAATTCACAAGTGTTGTCCCAAATTGTTGCTGCAGGAATTGAGAGCATCCCCTGTGACTCCAATGGGAGAGGACTCTTACAAGCCTGTGCCTCGTTTCTTTTTCTTTTCTTTTTTTTTTTTCTGTGTGTGCGCGCCTGGTTTCTGCTGTTCTTTGTCTCACAAACCTTTTCCCCTTGCTGACTTTGCTTTGCGTCCTTCCCCTGTAGTAAATCACAGCCCCCGGGGGTGGGGTGGGGTGGGGGTTCTGAGCAAAAGCAAGTCCTTCAAATTTAAGACTGTGATCTATGATGCTGCCATGGAGATTCCTCTTTCCAGGTGTTCTTTTAGGGACAGCTGGCTGACCCATGCCTCTGCACAGCAAGAAGGTCAGGAGCTTACTCTGCGCCTGAGGATATAAAGAGTACCGTACTGAATGAAGGCAGCACGGTGAACAAGATGGAAAAAGACCACAGCTCCACTGGGCGGGCACCTCCAGATCTAGATTAGAAGACCACCATACGGGCACAGTACCTGTTATTTAAAAATACAGCCACAGAAAAACAGGAGCACCAAGGAGAGGAACTACAACTTCATGGGCGCTACCAAGTCTTTAAACCTTTGAAGAATGTGCAGGTTTATATGTGGCCCAATCATATTTTTATAAAACTGACTGAGCATGAATGATGTGTGATGTTTCAGAGATTCACTTCGGGTCAAATAAAGGCAGGCTTGGTGCTTGACTTTGGTGAAATCAAGATGTTTCACTCTTACTGACCCTGGCTTAATTTTTATCATTCATTTCTACATATATATAAAAAATAAAAATTCAACTTACTACATCTGAAAATGTTCAGATGGTTAATGCTATTTAAAATGAAGCAGTTAACTTTTTATCAAAATACGTACAAGCATTTAGTAATTTTTAAATAAGGTGTTAATTTTATTTTCTGTTATCCTCACAATAGAGTGGAATTATATGAGCACACTACATGTAAGTACGTGTAACACCCTATGGGTCCAATAAAGAGAAGTGTACTCTGTGTACAGGAAATGTCAGAGAAGGTGTCTCCAAAGAGGTCATGGAGTCAGGCAGGGGGGCACATGCCTGTAATCCTAGCATCTTGGGAGGCTGAGGCAGGAGTATCCAAAGTACAAGCCCAATTTACTAAAAAAAAAAAAAGTCTAGGAATGTAGCTAAGGCCCATGGGTTCAATACTCAGTATAGTATCCCCCCCCACACACACACGACAAAAAATTTTTAAAAGGTTATGGATGAATGGAGTCTTGGGAAATAAGCAGGTCTTTGTCACAATGACATGCTGGGGTCTCTTTCTGCAGCAACACCAGTGGGAGCACCAGGAGCTTGGCTCAGAGGCAGACACCTCAGATTGTTTTAAGAAAATGGCAGACAAGCTAGACATGGGGAGATTGTCAGCTTTGATAAGGCCAAGCTGAAAAAGACAAACACAAAGAGCATCCTGCTGACCGAAGAGACCATCATGCAGGAACAGTGAAGTGAAATTTTCTAAGAACTTAGGGGATTCCTCACTTCCATCATCTCTGACACCCCCCCCAACCCACCCCCGTCATGACGTAGACGAAGAGCCACCTGCAAGATGGACGTAGCCCCACGTGGCACTGTGAACCCGGGCACTGTGCAGTACCACTGGCCTGTGGGACTCTGAGGGAACACTCTCTACTCCACCTGTGGGTCTCTGAGGGGACCCCTGCCCATCTGGACTGCCAAATTCTCCTGTTTGCCCTGGAATATTATAGAAAATTATCTGTATGATAAAAGAAAATAAAACACCTCATGGTATGGGAAGAAAAAAAAGATGTGGTGGAACATCAGACTGAAAAAAAGGAGTAAGAAGGATGGTAAGATTAAAACTGACTCATCAAAGTTCAGAACTTTGACTTTCTGAAGTCAATTAGCACTGCCCAGAAAAAGAGAATGGGATCCAAGAAAGGAACCTCTAAACACACTGGGTCCAGAAGGCTCAAAAATAGATTACAGCCACATAAGGAAAGGACTACATACCATATAATCTCAAGATATTATACTGTATTGGGAGAAAAGTGAGCTAACTTCTAATATAGGTAACTGATGTAAAAATTAATACATGTATCACTGACTAAATATTTTTGTTTATAATGAAATGTATACAAAATCCTCACAAATTAAAAGGATAAGATACGGTACATAAAAATTCTTTTATATTCTACTACTATTTACTGTCCACGTCCTAGAAATTGTTTTGCAATCTGAATTTTAAGACATGTGAAAGAACTGGCCTTGCTAACTGCTCTCAGAAAGGTCCCTGAATGCACATGGTAGAAGCCCCTTACTAAGATTCTGCTTTCAGTTACGATGCCCGACTGCAGCTTGAAACTATTAAGCAGGACATTCTGGAAATACACAACTCTTGAGCAGGGAATCACGTGCAGCTCTGAACAGCGTGACGAACCCCCACTGCCCTGCTCCTTCGCACCTTAGAGGCGAATTCATGCTGTGCAAGCTCCCTGTCCAATGCCTTAGTTATCAGGAGACAGTGTCTGAGTTCAAGTAACTGGCATTTTACTTAACAATTTCCCAAATGCGAAGAGTAGTGATGATGACAACTCAGATGTGCCAGGAGAAAGTGTAAAGTACTTTAAGAGAAAAGGTGAGAGTTCTTGACTTAAGAAAAGGAAATAATTTGTATTTTGAAGCTGCTAAGATCTATGATAAGCTCAAATATTCTGCCCATAACAGATTCTGCAGAAATTCCACTCATCCCTGAGAACCCATACTCTAATAAACTGGAACATTCAGAAGATATGGGATAGATTCCTAGATGTATACATATGAACTACCAAAGCTGAACCAATTAGTTATGAAAATCCTGAATAAGCCAGTACAAGCCAAGGAAAAATTTAAAAAAAACACCAAAAACCCCCCAGCAAACTACCAACTAAGAAAAGCCCAGATGATCCTGGATTTAATGCCAAATTTTACAAGAACTTTAGAGAAGATCTAACACCAAGAGTTCTCAAACTCTTTAATGAAACTGAGAGGGAAGCAGTATTCCTAGATTTTTTCTTGGACACAAACATTACCCTGATTCCAAAACCAGAAAAGGACCCAACCTAAAAAGAGAACTGCAAGCCAATCTCTTTAATGAACACAGATGCAAAAATCCTCAATAAGATACTGGCAAAGAGAATGCAATAACTCTTCAAAAAGATCATATATCGTATCTTGATGAAGCAGGACTCATTTCAGGGATCCACAGATTGTTCAACATACAAAAATCAATACATGTAATACACTACCATAAATAGAAAGACAAAAATTATATGATCAAATGAATAGACAGGAAAAGCATCTGACAAAATCTCATATCCATTCATGATGAAAACGGGTACAGAAGGTCTTTATCTCAATCTGATAAAAGTCATTTATGAGAAACAACTGGCCAACATCATTTTAAATAGAAGCTCAAAGCTTTCCCTCTAAAATTGAGAACAATATAAGGGTGTCAGTTATCACCATTTCTGTTCAATACAGTTCCTGAAACATTAGCAGATGGGCCAGGGATTTAGCTCGCTGGTTCCACCACCTGCCTCGAAAGCACAAGGACCCAAGTTTGATCCCCGGTACCAAAAAAAAAAAAAAAAAAGAAAAAGAAAAGAAAAGAAACATTAGACAAGAGAATGAAATAAAAGGGATATATAGATAAGGATGGAAGAAGTTAAATTATCATTATCTAAAGATGATATGATTGTCTATATAGAAGATCTTCAAGACTTCAAAAGACTCCTAGAAAAATTCAATTCAATTCTATAGCAGGATACAAAGCCAATACTCAAAAATCAATCGTGCTCCTGTACACCAATAATAAAGTCACTGAGAGAAATTAAGGAAACATTACCTTTCACAACAGCATCAAGAAAAATGAAAAACTTAGGAATTAACCTAAGGAAGTAAAAGACCTCTCCAATGAAAACTACAGTACTCTGAAAAAGGCAACTGAAGAGGACACCAGAAAATGGAAAGCTGTCCTGTTTGGGATAGACAAAACCAATATAGTCAAAATGGCCATACTTCCAAAACTTTTACACACATTTAACATGTCCACAAAGGGGCCGTAATTTGTATGCCTTGCTGCCAGGTGGATCTGACTTAATTTTATTAGTAAAAAGACCAATAAATGTGATTAGGTCCATTTGTATCCCCAGTGGTGCAAGCCACCCAATTGGACAGTCATGCATGTATCATCAGTGATTTAAACTGGCAAGAATGTGTTAATGAAACCTCAATTAAAATACCAATATCATTCTTCACAGAACTAGAGAAAGCAATCCTAAAACTCGTAAGGAACCCGAAGAGAAGCAGTTCTGGGCAAAGGCAAGGCAGGTGCCATCACAATCCTGGAGTTCAAGTTATAGTACACAAAGCTACAGTGACAAAAAACATCATGGTACTGGGCGGGAAAACAGACTTCTGGGTCAATGGAACAGAATAGAGGATGCAGGAATAAGTCCAGGTATGCTCAACTACCTTATCTTTGACAAAGGTGCCAAATCGTTTTGTTGAAGCAAAGATAGCCTTTTTAACAAATACTGCCGGGAAAACTGGCTATCCACATACCAAAGATTAAGCCTAGACCTATATCTCTCACCATGCACTAAATAAAATAAAAATAAATCAAAGATCTAAACATTAAAACAAACATATCTGCTAGAAGACAAAAATTGTTAAAACACTCAAAGACATAGGTGTAAGCAAAGACTTTCTTAACAGAAGCCTGGCTATCCTAGAAATAATATCAAGAATCAACAGATGGGTTAAACACCTTCTGCACAGCAAAGGAAATCAGAGTAAAGAGACAACTTACAAAATGGGAAAACATTTTTAGAAGCTACTCCTCAAAGAACTAATATCTAGACTACATAAAGAAGTAAAAAAAAAAAAAAAAAAAAAATTAATTCCCCAAATCTAAAGACCCATGGCCAGGGATGTAGCTCAGTGGCATGGCACCTACCTGGTAAGTGCTAGGTTCTGAGTTCAATCCCAGGTCGTGGAAAAAAAAAACAAAATTAAAGACCCAGATCAAAAAATGGGCAACGGAAATGAACACATATTTGTCAGATGAAGTACAAACGGCCAAAAAAATACATGAAAAATGTTAAATATCACTGGCTACCTGAGCAATGCAAATGAAAACAACATTAAGATCCCCCCTCACTCCAGAAAAAATGGCTGCCATCAAGAAACCAGTAACAAATGCTGGAAAGGCTGGGCGTGGGGTGGAGTGGTGAGGGGGTTCTCCATTGCTGGTGGGGATATAAACTGCTACAACCACTGGAAATCAGGGTGATTCCTCAAAAAACTAACCACAGAAATTCATATGACCCAGCTATTCCTCTTCCTGAGTGTTGAAGGCATCACATCACAATGATGTACCCATGTTCAGAGCAGCACAACTCATAATGGCTAAATCTTGCAAGCAGCCTATATGTCCATCAACAGTCGAATGGATAAAGAACATGGTATTTATATACAATGGAATAGCATTCTGCCATAAAGAAGGATAAACTTGGAGGCATTTGTAGGAAAATGGATGCACCCTGAGACTATAACATTAAATAAAATAAACCAAACACAAAAGTTTAAATATCACATGGTTTTTCAATATATAAATAAAGTGCAAATTAGGGAAAAAAGGTACTGTAATCCAGCATGGACAATGTACCTAAAAGTGTATCTTGATTTAGTATAACTATTGAAGGTGTTTATTTTTTGGCCTGTTAGTCTGGCTGTTAATCTGTACTTTTAACAAAATAAGTAAATGACTGATTCTGGCAAAACATTTTTAAGGGGGAAGGGGAAAAATAATTGAGATATATTATGTAATGTACATGTACCAATTCTCTACAATGAATGTAATCATTGTACACTACAATCATGCACTAGTAAAATTACCATTGTCATACAGTGTATGATAAAGCTATTAAAACATTTCATATCAATAAAGCATTTCTTTTAGTCATTCTAAGCTTTCATTAGAAAGTAACTCTAAAAGAATTTAAGAAAGCCGGGGATGTAGCTCAGTGACACCATGCCTGCACAAGGTCCTGAGCTCAATCCCTGGTACTGCAAAAAAAAAAAAAAGAAAAAAGAAAAAAAAAAAGAATTTAGGAAAAAAAGTTCCAGATTATAGCAAAAATCTTTAATATTAACCCTGATGTACAGATTTTTCACTAAATAATAACTTAAAAGAAAACAATAGCCAGTGCAGTGGTGCACACCTGGAATGTCAACATTCTGGAAGGCTGCCAGGAATCACAAGTCACAAGTTTCAAGCCCAGCCTGGGCAACTCAGTGAAATCCTATTTTAAAATTTTAAAAAGCCCAGGGATATAGTTCAATATGAAGGTCTTGGATTCAACCCCACAGCCACCAAATAAAAGAAAAGGAAAAGAAAAACTACATTAACAAAACATTCTTATATCTTTAGAATATTTTCTGCCCTCAATAATCTAGGCATGGAAAACTGATGTTTGAATGCCTGTACGAAGTACTGCTATGACTTTTACCATACAGCATTGTTATCCAGACAAACTGCCAATAGACAGGACTTAGACAAGATGTACAGATTTTGCATAATTGGTAGCAATGATTAAAAGAAAATGAAAATCTCTTAATTCTACATTTTCTAAATTGGTTGAAGTATATCCTTCTCAGGAAAAAAAATCCTATTAATTCAAGAAACAGCAAACACAACTATGACCAAAAATTCTTCTCTAACCCAATCTAATCATTAATAATCAATTTGGTCTAAGTAGAATTAACTGAATTCTCCTCCCAAGATTTGCCAAATTCCTGACAGTACATATACAATAAGTATCCAACCCTAGCTATATAAACCCACACGTGCAAAAAGGCCACTTTATGCAAGTGTTACCATAAAACAGAATCCTAAGCAATATGCCTACTGCTCATTCTGCTACACTCAGGAAACCAGTATACCAAAGCAAGGTAACGTTCTTCAGTGTACAGGAGGGCTTACAGCAAATGAGCACCAGCCTCAAGAGAAAACCTGAGCTCATTCAACAAGAACTAGATAATATATTAAAGATATTTCAGGGCCGGGGATTTAGCTCAGTGGTATGGATGCCTGCCTCGGGAGCACAAGGTCCTGAGTTCGATCCCCAGTACCATAAAAAAAAAAAAAAAAGATATTTCAGCAATTCTTCTTGGAAGTTTTTAATAAAATAATTAAGATATGGGCATATACATCCACAAACATACTTCTTAGGAACTTTTTTTTTTTTTGTATTGGGAACTGAACTCAGGACGTTGCTTGCCAGGCAGGTGCAGTACCACTGAGCTACATCTCTGGCCCTCAACTATTTTTTTCTTTTTTGGTACAAGGAATTCAACTGAGGTCCTTGTGCTTGCAAGGCAGGCGGCAGAACCACTGAGCTAAATCCCGGGCCCCAGTAACTATTTGTTTAAATAATGAAAAACCAGAAACAATTTAAATGATCAAATATTGAGAGCTGAGTAAATAAATTATGGCATAAACTTATAATAGAGTATTAGGCAACCAGTTGGGGTGCATGGTTACAGGCCCCGCTACTTGTGAGGCTCAGGGTGGAGAACTGCTTGAGCCCAGAGTTTAAGACCAGCCTGGGCAACTGGCAAGACCCCCCCCCCCCCATCTAAAACAAGGCAAAGCAAAAAAACAAGTAATATTGTAAAAAATTATTTAAGAGCAAAGAAGTTCAGATTTTATATTTAAGTTTTAAAACTCGTGAGAAAGATATGGATATCCAGGTTGAGGAAGCCTATAAGATTCCAAATAGACACGACCAGAAAAATAATATATATAATATATACACCAGTAAGTGGTATGTTATCATTACACTGTCAAAATACAAGAGAAAGAGAATTCTAAAAACTTCAAATTCTAAAAACTTCAAAGAATGGTACCAAGTCACATTTAAGATATCCCCATTAGCCCAAACACAGATTTCTCTGCAGGAACCTCATCAGCCAGGAGGAAATCCAATAATGTACTTCAAGTACCGAAATAAAATAACTGCCAACCAAGAGCACTATGCCTAGTACAAATATCCTTTGGAAATAAAGAGAAATAAAGATCTTCAAAGGCAAGCAAAATCAATTCAGCAAAGGCAATTCAGTACCAAAAGACTAGTTTTACAAAAGATGCTTAATGGGGCCAGGGATGTAGCTCAGTGGTACTGCCGCCTGCCTCACAAGTGCAAGGTCCCGAGTTTGACCCCCGGTACCAAAAAAAAAAAAAAGCTTAATGGAGTCCTCCAAAAGTGAAAGAAAAGCAACCAACATCATGAACATACATAAAGGTATAAAACTCACATGAATAGACACACTAAAGAGAAATACAAAAAAATAATCAAACCTTATCAGTACAGTAAGTCACCAAAACCAACAGAGAAAGAACAAAGGCTATTCAAAACATTTAAAAGAAAATTAACAAAACGACAGGACTTTCTACCTATCAATAATAACCTTGAATGTATATGAAATAAATTCTCCAATTAAAAGTACACACAAGGAGTAAACGGATTAAAAAAAAAAGACCCAACAATACTCTAACTAAAAAAAGCCACTCTTTGACTGAACACACACACAAAGCAAAGCAAAGTAATTACTCAAACAGAAACTAAAAGGGAGCAGAAGTAGCTATATTTATATTTGACAAAACAAGCTCTAGGACAAAATATTCTAGAAACAAATGTGATCATAAATCATATATAACGATCAAGGGATCAATTCAACAAGTTATAACAGTTGGAATATACATGCAGCTACTGCCAGCACATTCAATTTTATAAAACAAACATTATTAGATCTAAAAGGAGAGACAGTTCCCAAAACAGTTATGCTGAGAGCTTTAAATGCCACTTCCATCAACAGACACTCCTCAACCCGCCCTATTAACAAAGAAATATCAGGGTTAAACTACACTATAAACTGAATGAGTGTTAAGAGATATCTACAGAGCCTTTTGTCCAATAGCTGCAGGATATATTCTTTTCATTAGCATATGGAACTTCCTCTAGAATAGATCATATATTAGGTCACAAAAGAAGTCTTGAGAGCTGGTGTCACATTTACTTCAGGCTGCCCTTGAACTCACTATGTAGTCCAGGCTAGCCTCCAACTTGCAGTAATGCTACTGCCTCAGCCTCCCCAGTGCTGGGATTACAGATGTGTGTCACAGGCATGGCATTAGAAATTTTTTAAAAAAATGAAATCTGTCTTTTCTGATAACTATGTAATTAAGAGTAGAAATAAACAAAAAAGAAACCTTAGAAATTATGTAAGTACACCGAGACTATAGAACATGCTTTCAATACTAGGTCATTGAAGAAATCAAGAGGGAAATTTAAAAATGTCCTCAAAACAAATGAAAATAAAAATACAACATATCAAAACTTACAGGATACAGTAAAAACATTACTCAAAGAGAAGTTTATAGCAGTAAGTGGCTACAACAAGAGAACAGAAAGGTTTCAAACAAACAACCCAATGATACATCTGTAGTTGGTGTGATCAAGGATCTGGAACAGCATGAACAAACCAAAACCAAAATTAGTAGAAGCAAAGAAAGAATAAATATCAGAGCATAAATAAACAACATAGACTTTAAAATAATACAAAAGATCAACGGACTAAAGAATTGGTTTCTTTAAAAGATAAAAATCAACAAACTTTTAGCTAGACTACCAAGAAAAAAACAGTCAGGTGAAAAGAGACATTACAACTGATACCACTGAGATACAAAGATCATTATAGATTATGATGAAAAACTGTAAGCTAACAAATTAGAAAATTTAAAAGAAATGGGTAAAGAAGCATAAGTGATCTATAAAAATTTAACCATGAGGACAGAGACTAATAACAAGTAATAAGATTAATCAGTAAATAAAAATCAGTAATGAGAATAAATCCGTAAAAAAGAAAATCCCCCAACAAAGATAACCTCAGGACTGTATGGCTCCCTTGAATATTACAAAACCTTTCAAGATCTAATTTCAATATTCTCAAAGTACTCCGAAAAACTCTCAACAAAATACTTGCTAACACAATCCAACAGCACATGAAAAAGATTATTCACCATGATTAAGCACGGTGAATGCTAGGATGCAAGGATGGTTCAACATAAGCAAATCAATAAACATAATCCTACTTCACATCAACAGAATTAAAGACAAAATCATCATCTCAGTAGACGCAAAAAAGGCCATTTGATAAAATGCAACATCACTTCATGATAAAAATCCCAAACAAATTAGGTATAGACTTCAACGTAATAAAGGCTACATATGACAAACACACAGCCAGTAACATACTGAATGGGCAGATGCTTTCTGCATTTCAACCAACAATGATATCCATTCTCATTATTCTTATACAATAAGGTCTTTGGGTTTGCACCAGAGCAATCTGGCAAGGGAAAGAAAAGCCATACAAATAGTAAGGGAGAAAATCAAACTATCCTTGTTTGCAGATGATATGATTTTCTATATATAGAAAAGCCTAAAGACTGCCCTATTAGAACTGATAAATGAATCATGTAAAGCTGCAGAATACAAAATGAACATACAAAGATTAGTATTTTTGTATACCATATTGTACTTGCTGAAAATGCAATCATGAAAGCAATCCCATTTGCAATAGCTACAAAAAAACAAAACAAAACTAGAAATGAATTTAACCAAAAGAGTGACAGACCTCTACAATGAAAACTGCAAAAGATCATGGAAGAGAATTGAAAAAAAGAAAGAAAGAAATTGAATATGACACACATTTAATGGAAAGATCTTCCATGTACATAATATTGGGAGAATTGAAGTGATCTACAGATTCAATGTAGTCCACACCAAAGTAACAACATTTTCACAAAACTAGAAAAAAGTCCTAAAATTTACATGGAAGGACAAGTCTCTGAATAGTAAGCAATCTTGGACAAAGAAAACAAATCTGGAGGCGCTACAATACTACCTGATTTAAGATGTCTATAGTGTAACAGTAACAAAAGTAGAATGGTAATGGAATAAAAACAGACACATAGGGGCTGGGGATGTAGCTCAGGGTGCAGAGCCTGCCTGGGAAGTTTGAAGCCCTGAGTTCGATTCCCAGCATACACACATACAAACCCCAAAAAACCATGGACACATAAACCAATGGAATAAGACTCCCAGGAATATGGGGCTGGGGATTTAGCTCAGTGGTTTCGGCGCCTGCTGCGCAAGCGCAAGGACCTGAGATCAATCCCCGGCACCGCCAAAAAAAAAAAAAAAAAAAAAAAAGACTCCCAGGAATAATACTAGGCATCTACAGCCAACTGAGTCTCAAATAGAATGTGAACGATACACAGTATTATGTATAAAATGATACATGTATCATTGTCTTCACACAGTATTATGTATAAAATGATACATGTATCATTGTCTTCACTCAAGAAATGCTCCACAAATATATATTTTAAATGCTCAATGTCATCAGTCAACTAAGAAATGCACATCAAAATTACAATGAGGTATCATTTCATCCCAGGGAGAATGGCTAATATAAAAAAGATCTCTAAAACAAAATGCTGATGAGATGCAGACAAGCAAGCAACTCTCACATACTGTTGGTAGGAATGAGAAATAGCAGGACAGTATTGAGATTCTTCAACAAGGGCCAGGGATGTAGCTCAGTGAGGCCATACCTGCTTTGCAAGTCCAAGGTCCTGAGTTCAATCCCCAGTACTGGAAAAAAAAAATTCCTCAAAAAACTAAAAATAGATCTATCCTATGATATGGTGCAGCTACCTCACTTCCGGGTATACATTCAGGAAGTGAAATAAGCATCTAAAAAGACAGCCCACATCTCCTTTCTCATTGTGGCACTATTCACAATACAGGATGTGGAATCAGCCTAGGTACCAACCAAGAGATGAATGAGTGAATAAAATGATACATGTATTATTGTATACATAATACTGAGCATCATTCACATATAACAGGGGTGGTGTTATCCAGCATGAAGGAAAATGGAGCCCTGTCTTCTGCAGTAAAACAGTGAGGCCAGATAAGCTTAAGTACCCCAGTGGATAAGCCAGACACAGAAGGACAAGTGCTGCATATCCTCTCTCACACGGAGAAGACAAGAAGTCCATTTGAGTGTAAAATGCGACTTACTGCATGCTGGGAGAGGTGGGGACACTGGGGGACTGAAGATAAAGGGGGGCTGGATTTGGCCAGGGCATGCTGCATGCAAGTGTTAAAATATCCCATTGAACGCATTAATAGGAACAGTTAACATGCTCATCAAAAATAAAATACTGAGAGCCAGGGATTTAGCTCAGTGGATCTGCCGCCTGCCTCACAAGCACAAGGTCCTGAGTTCCATCCCCAATACCAAAAAAAGTTAAAATACTGAAAAAACAGAAACAATGTAAATGACCAAATACTGGGGGGCCAAATAAATTATGGCATGCTGTTACAATGAAGTACTACATAACCATTAAGAATAATGGTCTAAAAAATCATCTAACAGCTTTCAAGGATTTTGACATGATATATTTAGATTTTAAAGAGAAAACGTATTTTTGAGTTTTCAAAAGTTATCAAAACAAACTTACATATCTACTGACATGTTCAAAAGCTTTATCAAAGGATATATGAAAGGCTGGACGTGGAAGCACACACTTGTAATCCCAGAACTCGGGAGGCTGAGGCAGGAGGATTGCCGTAAGACCAGCCTGGGTTACACCGTGAGTTCAAGGCCAGCCTGAACTGCAAAGCAAGACCCTGTCTCAAAAAATAAAATGAACCAGCCAACCAAACAAATAAAAGACAAAAACAAACAGAAAAGAACATATGAAATGCCTATCAACAGTTACATGGGTGGTGAGAATCAAATTTTAACTTTTCAAACAGACACACGTAATAAGGTAAAACAAGTAAACTTATATTAATTAGTGGTAGGGAAATAGATGGTATAAAATTTGTTAACTAATAAGAACAACAACAACAACAAAAATAATAAGAACAAGAAGTGAACCCTGTGTGGCTATAGATGCAGTAATACATTTTGCGACTGGTATTTGTTGTCAGAAATAGAATGCATTCAATCAGTGAAATTAGGCAGATGTGACAAAATCTTTAGAAGCTGCCGTAAATCGAATACTCTATCATAAGTACCTTCCTAAATCTTTCCTATTCTGAACATGGGATAAGTGTATTTTTATTTTTGACCACCAAAAGGCCAAGGATATCCTTGAAAATTCTGCTGCTATCAACATCCTTCTTCCCTTTATTATCATTTACACACATGGATACCGAGAAGAAAAAGCTGTACACTTGGTGTATCTTTTTTTGTTTTTTTGACACAGGGTCTCACTGTGTAGTTCAGGCTGGCTTTGAACTCACTATGTAGCCCAGTGGCCTTGGGTTCAATTTCCAGTAAACAAAGCAAACAAAACCAAAACCAAAACCAAAAAGCACATAGATATGTTCATTCTTAGATTATCCTGTTCCCTAATTTATCTATTTTCAGTCTAAAAAGAATTTATCTATAACCATCAAATTCTAAAGAAACAACTGACAGTTCCAGTGTTACAAAAATTAATATTTCATCTGCTTCTTTCTGAGTATTTGTGTGTGAAAACATACCTTCCACATTGGCCCATTTCTGTACTGATTTATATACATATGTATATTTTATATGTAATACATGTACATCATATAGTATATATAATATCACACACACGCATACACACACACAAACTGCTGTTTTTGTTTTGTGTGCCTTTAATCATATTAGGAGAAATGCTCCCCATGAGCCTATTACCTGAGTTTTTGGATTCTAATCTATGCCCTAACAAATCATTTAGGTAATGAATCCCACAAATATTTCTAAAAAAAAACAAAAAGAGAAAAACGTCTTTTATATGATTTAAACAAAAAAGCAAAATTCTCACTGTAAGAGTATTTCTAACCAAGTAGTATTTAAAAAAATTATATAGGTATAATTACTTGTCCAAAACTTGTATATATAGACTAAAGTCCTGATATTACCAAAAACCATCAACTAAAGATACTGTACATGAAATTAAGGAAGATCCATGAAATTTTTCCTAAATATACTCACAGAAAGATAGCTACTGATGTCCACATCATCAGTTATGGTTTGGCGTTCTCCTTTATAATTAATTTTTCGAAATCTTCGTCGAGACTGTCTGGCAGGAATTTCTCTTTGCAGAATGCTATCTTCATTATCTTTAGAATTCTCTACCTGAAACACATGTTCACATTCCTGATTAAATATCCAATTTTTCCATATTACTGACAGTCTATGGAGTCTTAAAAGGCTCATCAGGAAGCTTCATTTACTTCTGGCAAGAAACTGCTTCAAGAAAACTGTCCACATAAGATAAAGCTCATGTGCTCAAAGATTAAAGACGATGTGATTATAAAGACCTGGAGACCACAGCTTCCTTTCAGGAAACAGTCTCTCTTGCACACATAAACACATACCCTCTAAGTAAAGTCACTTACCAGAAGTGAAGGTTGCTAAGTACACCACACATTCAATGATTACAACTTCTAAGCTGGTCTAATTACAAACTGCCTATTTATGTGCTTATTTTACTGAGCAAACAATCACAGTCATGATTTCAATGACCTGTTGAAAGGTAAAAACGTTTTAAATGCATTATTCTTTGGTGTTCATCTTAATGCATGAAGCTGGGCACGGTGGCACACACGTGTAATCCAGCACTCGGGAAGCTGAGGCAGGAGGACCGCTGTGCATTCTAGGCCAGTTGTACTACATAGCGAGTTCAGGGATAGCCAGGACTACATAGTGAGACCCTATCTTAAAAAAAAAAAAAGGCTCAGCTTAATACATGATAGTATAAAGACTCATAAAAGTAATTTATTCAAGTGGAGACACAAATGGGTGAGTCAGGACTCAAAATCCAAGTGTCCAAAAAAAAAAAAAAAAAAAAATCCAAGTGTCACTAAAAAGTCCATGAACTTCGTATTTCCCTGAAGAGATGAAACAGTTTTGATGAAAGTTCAATATTAAATGATTCTTAAATCTTACTAAGGAGCAAAAGCAAAGATTTAAACAAAAGGGTTTTCAAAGTAGAACTGTAAGTTTAACTTAGAAAATATATTTCTAAATTTCAAAATATTAGAAGTATCAAATGCAGAGAAAAATGACTTTTATTGCGTGAGTGTTAAGGATTAAATATCCTCGAAAGGTTCTAAATAAAATATCATATATTTTAAATGTTGTATTAAAAACAGTGTGGGAGGGCCGGGGATTTAGCTCAGTGGTTGCAGCGCCTGCCTCGCAAGGGCAAGGTCCCAAGTTTGATCCCCGGTACCAAAAAATAAAAATAAAAAAATAAAAAAAATAATGTGGGATCTTAAAAAAATAAAAACTGTTCAAATATAAAAACTTTTCACTTTGATGGTTAAAAGCATGAAACTGGAGAAAATACTGTATAGGTAATTTACCAAAGTTGGAAAATCCAACAGGAGACTGACTCATAAAGCTCATCCCTAAAAGCCATGTAATTAGAAAAGATGAGTAAGGTATAAGCAGAAAGAGACAGGAAGAAAATCTGCTTGACAGTAACAGAAGAGGGGTAGGGGAGAAACTAAATAAAAATCCTTTCACCTGAGAATTCAGAACCACAACCCATTCCTCACTGCAGGTCTATAGTTTGAATTCATAAGACCTTAAGTACAAAGTAAATTCAAAGAAGTTCAGGACTGATAATGTACATAAGCAACTGGCTAAAACAAACACAAAACCTTGCAAGAAGGCAACTTGAGCTGGGCATAGTGACATACTCTGGTAATCCCAACTACTCAGGAGGCTGAGGCAACAGAATCCCAAGTTCAAGGCCAGCTGCCAACTTAATGAGATCCTGTCTCAAAACAAAAAAGGGCTGAGGATGCACCTCAGTGGTAGAGTATGTGCCTAGCATGCACAATGTCCTGGGCTCAATCCCTAAGTACTGGAAAAATCAAAACCAACACCAACACCACCACCACCACCACCACCACCCAACTACAATGAAACCTGTACCTGTCATGTGAGGAAAGAAGGATGAAAATGCAGGGTGTGGGGATATAGTTCAGTGACAGAGCACATTCTTAGCATGCATGAAGGCTTTTGGAAGTACTGTAGTGTCTTAGTTATTTTTGTTACTGAGACAAAATACCTGACACCCAAAGTTAAAGGAGAAAATGTTTATTTAGCTCACAGTCTGTAGAGTTTTCAGTTCATAGTTGGCTGTCTCCAAGGGTGGGTGGCATGGCAGAGGCGCATTGCAGAGGAGAAGCAATTCACAGCAGGCAGAAGGCAGCAAGCTACTAGCAACAAACAGCAACCCTCTTCTGTCCCTTATATCTTATCCAAACTACCTGCCTTCAGGGTGGGTAGCACTCACACCAAGGGTGGGACACCCTTTATCCTACCCAGAACTATGCCAAACCAAGCAGTGGATTAATTCAGTAATCACACAGCCTTTATCCCAGCATCCCATACTCCAGATTCAGCCGCCTCTGAAAAGCCCCACCTATGACTTCATGAGGCTTTGGGAAAACATTTAGACACAAGCCATAACATGTAGTATTAGAGGATCTAAAGCTATCAAAAAAAATCCACAAACTTTTCAAATAGCCAGGTGTGGTGGCACAAGTCATCCGATCTACTTTGGAGGGTGAGACGGGAAGATTGCAAGTTAGAGGCCGGCAGGGTAACACAGCCAGGAAGAAAAAGGGTTAGGAATTTCGCTCAGTGATCGCTGGCTTCAATTCTCAATAAAAACAAACTACAAAAAACCTTTAAAAAAAAACAACCTCAAAACACGAAAATGAGCCAGAGATTACAAAGAGCATACAAGTAGGCTAAAGCCTGGCCAAGACTAAAAATTCCCTAATTCCCTTTCTCTGTGTAAGGCTAGCAAGCACTGAGTAACAAGCAACAGCAACCTACATTTAGAGGAAGGATCAGAATCGGGAAAAATCCTCTGTCTACAGCACAAGAGCACAGGGAAAGTCTAAAACAGGAATACTGAAGAAAAATCTTCCTGCAAACATATGTACCAGGTAACCCCAGAGGAATCTGGGATAACTGGTGCCACTTCGCAGGGGTCTCTGGTTACAGTAATGCAAAGAAAGGCACTGATTTAGCAGACCGGCTGTCACCCTATTACAGTTCCTTAAGGAAACATTAAAATGGTGTAAAAATAGCTAATTTGTGGTAATTTGTAAATGCATATTATATACACTAGCAAATGGGGAACCTATTAACATTTTCATATTAAAATTTAGGGAATTATTGATAAACTATTCATGAATGTAAGAAAATTTCTTTTAATTTAATGAAATAAATTTGTTGGTTATTGTAATAATTTTTAATTAATATGAATAGGATTAATCTTCATATTTGGGTAGTAATTATTCACATTCAAGCAACTTAGATCTGGTTCATTTCTAGACTTTTTAATCAGTAAAAAGACTGAGAAAAGTGATGAGATCCACTGGTACCACCAGTGGTACAAGCCACCTCATGGGACATCCATACATGTACCAACCAGAACGTGTTAATATCCAGAACCTGTCAAGCAATCACTCTACCATCCTCTGCTGTAACAACCTGGGCATTTCTCTCATTAACGCACTGAATGAAGCGGAAAGCTCTTATGAATGTAGAAACTCCCAATTTTACCATACTTCAAGAAGACTGTTCCACATCAGACTTCTTGACAAGTGTACTGAGATCCCCAATGAATACATGACAGGTGAGAAGTGAGGGTTTGTCTCGTTGATAAAATTGTTAGCCATCGCTTTTAACGATAAGGTGCTTCACAGGGCTGAAAGATAAAGCTGGGCGTGGTAGTGCACACATATAATCCCAGCACTTGGGAGGCTGAGACAGGATCACTGTGAATTCCAGGCCAGTCTGAGCTACCTATACAGTGAGTTCAAGAGTACTCTGGACTACACAGTTAAACCCTGCCTCAGAAAACCAAATATAAAACAAAGCCAAAAGATACAGCTGAAAAAAAAAGTTCACACATAAATCTCAAGTGATTTGTAACAGTGGGAAACGGGGTTCAATTCTGAATCTCTCACTCCCAGGTTCTACGTGGAAAAGCTGACTGCTGCCCAAAATTGGTAACGAGGCCCCAAGCACTCAGCCTTTGTCTTTTCAAAAAGTCTAGTTTTTTCATTGAAACAAGAGTTGCACTTATTTGTGGGGTACATAATACATAGACACAATGTGTAATCATCAGATGAGGATGCTAAATACTTTTACGAGGAAAAAAAGGCATGTGCTGATTTTTTTTTTTTTGGTACTGGGGATCGAACTCAGGACCTCCCATTTGCCAGGCAGGTGCTATGCTGCTAAGCTACATCCCCGGTCCTGATGCTGACATTTTCTCTCTTTTTTTTTCCCCCCCATGGTACCGGGGATTGAACTCAGGACCTTGCATTTGCAAGGCAGGCACGGCACCACTGAGCTAAATCCCTGGCCCTGACACTTTCTATTGAACTTTTAGACGGGAGTTTTTACTTGACATCTCTAATTTTATAACAACTCTTATGCTAAAAGTAATCCAGCTACTAATAACATTTATATATATTGTGGTAATTTGTTGGGAGCAATGCTACATAATTCTTGGGAAAAATCATTTGAGTAGGCCTAGTTCTCCTGCCTAAAGACCAGCTCCGACATTCCAGACATAATTGTATTTTGGCCTCTGGTCACAACTGAGACCTCAGTGATCCCCCGATGCCGTAATCTCCAGGACAAGACCACACCTGCGGAAGACGCCAGGGAGGAACCAAATCTTCATCTGCATAGTTCCTCAACGTCCTTAGATTTCCACTGCCCCCCAGCCTTTTGTTACACCTTGTTTATCCCAATGTGAACTACTGAACTCTCTGCAAGTCATTTGTTACTTTGTTTCTCCCGATGTACTGAATAAAACGTGTGGTAAACCGGGGGTTTTTGTCTTTGCTGCCCAGAGCAGCACTGATCAGACCCAAAGCTCAGCTTCTTTGCAGTCTCATTTTTCTACCTTTCCTGTAATTCGCCGTGTTGTGGGACTGCATAACTTTGTAATCATAAAACTCCCCTAGCCCCAATTGTGATTAAATGTGAGTTAATGGTTAAAGATGCTTGTTAGTTCTGGGACACAAGATAAAAGTCTGTAACAAACATAGAGTTCCTAAGTGAATTACCTGACTCCTTGTTTGTCCGAAACCGATGTTCAGGACGCAGCTATCTCTAAGACAATCTGCAAACATTGTGAGACCAAAAAGTGACTCCATTTTGCTTATGTGAAACCAGAATGACTCCACTTTTGCCCAAAATGGAGTAGTCTCCTTTGTCCTCTCACATTAATGATTAAAATGTGCTTGATCTAGGACAAAAGATACAATCTGTAACAAACCAAAGTCCCTAAGTTAATTACTCAGCCATCTGTTTACCCAGGAAATGAACATCCTGGGCCCACTATCTGTAGGAACAGTCTGTCAATGTGCTGTCAGTGCTGGGTGGTCGTGACCATTAGTCACCGTGTCTGCTGACCATCAATACGTGACAGTTGCCCACTAACCTTTGTCCTTCTTTTCTTTTGTAAAACCTATACGTAATCACCCCTTACCCCTGATGAGTTCACCCAATCAGAAATGTACACTTCACGCATGTTAAGCGCTGACCAATCATTGTAACTGCTAAGTGGAAAATCTCCAAAGATTGCTGTAACCTCTATAAAAACCCCGCTAATTTGGAACTCGGGGCTCTCAATCTCGATCCGCTGTGTCGGTGACAATTGAGAGTCCCTGCTTAAGCTTGAATAAACGACCCTCGTGTGCTTACATCGGAAACGGCCTCTTGGTGGTCTTTGGGACTTCGCAATCTGGACACAACAACATCTTTTGACCATCGGCATTTTTTTTTTCTCTTTTCTGTAAGTTCTGCTTGCCAACTTCCCCTGGGACCCCCTATAAAAACAGCCTCGGACTCTGAGCCAGTTGCCTCTCTAAACTACTTTGCTTTGGGAGTGCCGTCTGCCCAGACTAATAAAGGTCTGTTTTATTTTCCAACTTGTCCGGTGTGTTCCTTCCCGGGTGTTCTTCGCTGCAGTCAGCTCCTTGGAGCGTTTGGTAAGGCCCTCGTTACAGTGTGCTGCCGTGGCTCGCGGGAGACCAGGACTAACTGCAGAGGTTCTGGTAATGACCCCTTCCCCTGTTCCCTACAGTAATTAAAATTAATTATAAATTTTCATTACTTTCCATGAAACGCATCTTCATATACAGAATTTCTTTTCATAATGTATGTCTTAGCTTTCTTCTGTCATGTTTTTCCATGCTGTTTCTGCCACAGAGCTAGCCAACCACATTGAACCCTCTGAAATTGTGAGACAAAGCTCTCTTTAAATTGTGGTTATCAGCTATTAGGTAGTGATGAGAAACCAAACTAATACAAAAAACTGGTACCATAAGTGGGGCTGTTCCTGACCACACATGGTTGACAAGCCTCTGGAAATGGTTTGTGAGGAGTTTGAAAAAGTTTGAAGATGAAGATTAGAGAAGTTGTGAACTGTGTTTGACAGGCTATACTAGTCAAGAGCTCAAAAGACCCAAAGTTTGATAGGAATACAGACAGTAAAGGTTAGGTTCATGAGGTTTTAATTGAGAATGAGGACCTTAATTGAAATTGGACTAGCGGTTATGCATGTTACATTCTGGCAAAGAATATGTCTATGTTCTGTCCACATCCTAAGACTTTGTGTGAGGCTGAATTTAAAGTGGTGGACTTATTAATCTGGCAGAGGAAATTGAAAGCAGCCCAATATTCAGGCTGTGGCATGGGTAGTGGTGGTTGCTTTTAGTCAGATTTTCAGTGGCAATTAGGAATGCAAAGGACTAATGAAAGATGTGAAAATTTTGCAGATTGGCCAAAAAGAACCATCCATAAAACGGGGCCAAGGAGAGTATGGTTGATGAAAAGATTAGGATTAAAAATAATACAAGTTCTTTGCATAGGGATGATAGGAAATATGCCTTGAGAGCATCTCAGGAAACAGCCAGTCGCCACCCATCCCAGGTTTAAGGGTGTAAATAAACTACTTTGAAAGACTTTGCCAAGAGAGCCTAAAGTGTCTTGCTTAAACAGGGCATACTAGGGAAGTATGTCTGGGGCGCAATCATATAGGCATTCAGACGCCACTGCAGCTGAGGCCAGGCTACTGCTTGAGCTGGCAGTGGTGATTTTTCAGGAATGCAGAATGCAAAAGTTGTGTGGTCACTGAGGCTTCCACCCAGATTTTAGGGGAAGGTCATGTGTGAAGCTGGCTGTGCCAAAGGTACAATGTAGACCCCAGGAAGCTGGCAATGCCAGGAATGTGCAACGCCAGCTAAAGAAAACCACATAAGCCCATGAAGCCTGCCCAAGAGAGAGGCCACATGTACTACAACCAGCAAGGCACAGGGTTGGGAGTTGTCTAAGCTATTTAGGGCTCATGTCTCACCACAACTTGCCCTGAGTGCTGGACATGAAGCTACTGGATTTAACATTTGCCCTGCCAGTTCTGGGTCTTGCTTTGGCCCCATTCCTTTCTATCCTTCTAGTCTTCCCTTTTGGAACAGGAATATTTGGACTGTGCAGCAATGCTGGAACTTTTAAGACTCTGATGACTCTTAGAGATGGACTAAATGCATTTTGCATAAAAAGGTGGACACAAGAATTTTGGGGGACATACTAGATCTAAACTGTAACAACACAGTTACATGTTATGTGTACATACATGGCAGCTTTAAATGAACAATATCAACGTTACTCTAACATTTTGGTTACATAATCTTGATTTTCAATGACTTATGTATATATTTATGTAAATGTATTACATTACAGTTGCGTATCGTGTGCGTCCATACACACATATTTTTTAAAACTGTAATAATGCCGCTATTAGTACTATGAGACCACTGGCTCTTTGATGGAGACCACCTTGAGTGAGGTACAAATTCATAAACTGGCTTTTCAAATGAAAAGTTTGAGTCTGACCATTAGTTCACAATGCCTTGTCTGAAGAGCCAGCAGCTGGTGTGCAGAAAAGGAACAATTCCCCACACCACTGGTTACAGCAGAGGTCTCAATGATCCGAGATGCTGTGACGTCTTGGATGGCAAGACAATAGTGCAGCTAAGGGTAGCATGACTTGTACAGAAAACTCCCATAGAGGCAAAAGGTAATCCATGGGAAGAAACAAATTTCCCATTAATCAATGATCTGTTCTTACTAGGATATCTTGTTTCCTTGTTGCTAAGACCCTGCTCGCATCAGTGCTCTCCACTCCACTGTTTCCTGCACCGCCCCTTACCCCTTCTAGAAGCTGCATGTTCAATAAATACTGGCGAGCTCTAGGAGACAGCATCTCAGTCAAGTAAGAGCTTTGACCGTCCCAGGCCCCCCATTTATGCATTAAGATCTTGTCTTGTCTTTTTTTTTTTTTTAATACGTCCACTGTACCCTTGGTCAGGTGATTGGGGGGTCTGATCAGCCTCTAACAGCTCTTTCCATCCATATTAACACATTATGAATGTAGAGACAAAATATAGTTTTTTAAAGTCATCAGAAAGAAAAATTCTTCTTAGAATTATACCGTAATTTTGCACATATTAAATTCACTTGCTTTGTTTTGTTGGGGGGGTTAATTTTTTCAATTTTTTTTAATTATTCAAAAAGATTTACATAGGGCTACATATTGCTCCTTTCACAGGTTTTTTCCCCCAAGTTACTGGTTTTTTATTCTTTCAAAGGTAATGCGGACAAAACAATCATAACCTCATGGTACTTTTCATTAAGATCGCATTAAATTTATAGGAAGAATCAAGGAAAATTAATAGTTGTGTGCTGGTTACCTTCATGTCTAAGAACATCATTGTCTCTTTCTGCTCAAATACAATTTTTTGTCTTTCAAAAGTATTTAAAAGATTTTTGCGTACTTGTTAGGTTTACACACAAGTATTTTTATGTAGTTATTAAAATGTATTTCTTTGGGGACCACATGTGTGTTTCTTGCTCCCTATTTTAAAATCTGCTGAGATTTTTATGGGGATTGCACTAAATTTTAGATGAATTTCAAGTGAATTTGTAAGTTACAGACACTGATTCCCTTAACTGACTTGGAAGCTCTAAAAAAACTTTTATGGTTTTCTGTGTAGAGGTCTCCTACAACTTTTGTTAGGTGTATGCTGATGTATATGGATTTTATGTTGATAAAAGGTATGTTTATTACATTTTCTAATTACCATTGCTCATAAAGACATGACTGATTTTTGTAGGTGAACAAGTACCCAGTGACCTTGCTGAAATGATGTATTAATTCCAAAAATTTACATTTAAGTATTTACTTTGATGACATCCAAATCATGTCATCTATAAGAGTTGTATATCTTCGTTTTCAATTTTTCCCCCTTGCCTAAATACACTGTATAGGATCCCCCAGCCATTGGATTTGGTCTCAATGGGCTTTCCTGACACATTAATAAATGATGGGAGAATGTCTTCAATGTTTACCACAGAGTGTCTGTGGATTCCTTAAGGTTACGGAAGTTTCCTTCTCTTCCTAGTGTGCTAAAAGACTTTTAAATCATGAAAAGGTTCTGAATAATATCAGATATTTTTCTGTAGAGAGATGATCACCTAACTTTTTTGTATAATTATACCAATATATTTAATCACACTGCTTTTCAAATGCTAAATCAACTTTCAACTCTAGGAATAATTTCAACTGAGTCATGATATTTTATCCTATATATTACTCAGGTTTGATTCCATACAATGTAAAGTTTTACATTTATTTTCATTTAAACACTGTCTTTGTAATGTTGCTTTTGTATAAACCCCTTGTTGGGCTTTGCTATCAAAATGAAAAGTGAGCTTGTAAAAAGAGATAAAATATATTGCCAGGGGTGGTGGCAAACACCTGTAATCCCACAACCCTGGGAGTCTGAGCCAGGAGGATCCCAAATTCAAGCCCAGCCTGGGTAACTTAGCAAGACTCTGTCTCAGGACGGGGGGAGAAAAAAGAAAGGACTGGAGATGTACCAGAGTGTGAAGGCCCTGAATTCAAGCTCTACAATGCCACCCCTTAACACAAGAGGTTACTTCACCTGACTCTGTTTTCTATTAGATTTATATCGTATTTCTTTAAAAGTTTGGGCAAAATTCACCAGGAATGCTACGGTGGTCTGAATTTCTAGATGGAAAGGTATGCAATTATAGACTTACTTTCTTTTCTAGATATTAGCTCATGCAGATTTTCTATGTACATCTGCCAGTTTCGGTACAAGTTTTTCATGATATCCTTTATTATCATTTTTTAAATGTATGTGGATTTATAATTATGCATGCATCCTAATTCCTATTATTGGTTATGCAACTTCTGTTTTGCTCTTGATTAGTTTTTGTTTTGTTCTTTTGGTACCAGGGATCAAACTCAGGACCTTGAGCTAAATCCCCAGCTTTATTAGTCTTTTCTGAGAACCAACTTTTGTTGGCTTTGTTGATCCTAGTTTAAGTGTTTTTTTATGTCAATGCCTGTAAATATTTTATACTTATCTTTATTATTTCTTGCCTTCTCATTTCCATATGTATACTGCTTTCTAATTTTCTGACATGGGTACTTCACTTAGCAAATGTCAGCATTTTGCCATAAATCACCAAGGTTTAAGTACACAGTAGAAAAGGCTTAAGCTCAATTCCATACATTCTGAAATATCCTCTTCATTCAGAGAAAACATTTCCTAATTTCCACAGGTACTCTTCTTTGACAAACGTATAGTCCTGATTTTCAAAAACTGTACTTTGTTCTAGTGATTCTGTAAGTTGTTTTTAAATTAATTTCACGGAGGTCAGAAACACTCAACTTTAACCTCTGAAATGTTTTGAGCATTTGCTTACGTCCCACCATATGGCCAAGGAAGGACTTAAAACTAGGTGTGTTCTGTTGTTCATAAGGATAGCATTCTCTATGTGGACATGAGGTAAACTGCGTAAGTGATCAGGTTCACATCCACATCATTTATTTCTGATGCGTGTTTTCTCAGTTGCTTTTAGAAATACATTAAAATCTCATCATTTATTAATGACAGTTTTTACTCTATATATTTTGAAGCTGTATATATTTGTTATGTAAAAGTTCAGGACTGTTTAACTTTGATAACAATGACATTAAATAATAACATTCTCAAATAAATTATGCTCCCTGAACAGGACGAGCATGGTAGTACATGCCTGTAATCCCAGCACTCAAGAGGCTGAAGCAGGAGAATTAGGAGTCTGAGCCTAGTTTGAGCTAAAAAAAAATCAGACCCTGTCTCAAAAAACAAGGCAAAAAACCATCCTTGATTTAAAGTGTACTTTGATAATGGAGATACACTAGATCTCCTTTAGTTATTGCTTGTATGTTGTATTTTTTTCCCATAATTTTAATCCTTCTTAAGTCTTATATTTGCATTGATGTTTTGAAGTAACATAGTTATTAAAATTTAATCTGATAATTTTTATTGGGATATTTATATTATATTCTTGATATGTGTGGATAAAAATCACCATCCTATTTTGTTTCATCACTCCCATAGCTCAGTGTGAAAGGCACTGGGTTAAATCCCTAGCATCCCTCCTTCCGAAAGAAACCTCAAAATTACATCTGTCCTCTTTTTGGTTTTCATCTTTTCAGTATACCAGCTTCTGATGCTTTTCTTTTAGCCTTCTCAAATCAATCCATGTGGTTGGCATCAATTCCACATGTTGTGAGTCAAACTGAAAATCATTGTCCGATGATTCTGCTTAATCTTGAGATAATATTTTAACTTTTTTTTTTTTTGGTACCAGGGATCAAACTCTGGACCTTGCCCTTGCGAGGCAGCAGGCAGAACCACTGAGCTAAATCCCCGGGCCGATGAGATAACATTTTATAATCATTTCTATTTGCCATATTTATTCCACTGTGAGATGTCTACTCTTGGACCTGTGCTTTTTCCCAGTGGTTACCTCTGTGGTTAAGTCTTTTATGATGCCCTTTGTCCTGTTTTCTTTTATTCTCATATATCTTTTTTGAAATGGGATGCATCATAAAATTAACACTTTAAAAAATGTACAATTCAGTGACTTTTCAAATATTTGCAAAGTTGTATAACTAGCATTACTATCTAGTTCTAGAACATTTTTATCATTGTAAAGAAAAACCTATATCCACTTATATCCATTTTCCATTCTTCTCTCCATAGACCCTGATAACCACTAATCTAATTTCTGTCTCTGCATTTCCCTATTCTGACCATTTCATATAAATGGAATCCCATAACAGGTGACCTTTTTGTGTCTGGTTGCTTTCACTTAACATAATACTTTCCAAGTTCATTCATGTTGTGGCAAGTATCAATACTATGCCCACCATAAGGACACAGGACACTGTGTTTATCAGTTCACCTAGCTGATACACATTGGGCTGTTTCTACTTTCTGGATATTATAAATAATGTGCACATATTCATATACAAGATTTTATGCATATATGTTTCCTATTCTTTTAGGTACTAAAAAAATCCTGAATAAACTCTGGGTTTTTAACACAGATATACACATATTAAAAAATAATTTTTATTGCTGAGTGTGGTGGTGCATGCCTGTGATCCCAGCATTCTAGCACTCAGGAGGCTGAGGCAGGAGGATCACCCTGAGTTTAAGGCCAGCCTGGGCTACAGAGTGAGTTTAAGACCAGCTTAAACTACACAGTGAATACCCAGGAAAAAACTAAATAAAAGAAAAAATTAAATAATGAAAGTGGGTGTGTGTGCATATACTTCCTAGCTTTTTTCATGAGAGATCCTGGAAGCAATGGAACACCTGGAACAATAAGCACAACTGACAGCTGATCTTGGATTCTAAATACTTTTCTCTCTTAAAGGCAACCAGGTCCCATTAGAGAAAAGGCTAACTCAGGTTTGGGACAGGGAATGTATAAGATGAGCCTGTAGCATCTTACACTAGAAGTGATTTTATGATTTTTCCTTTTCTTTCATCTTATATGTAAAAAAATTATATAAAATATTCACAAAGTCTTAAAACATAATATATATGAGAATACTGAAGTAAAGGCATTATTCTTTCCCCATACAGTATGAGAAATACAAAAATACCTCAGATAAAAATAAACTTAAAACACGAATTTTACTTGGGAAGTTTTCCTGGTATGTTCCTAAATACATGTATTTAAAAGAAAGAATTCTGAGACCCTATAATGGTCACTGAGTACTTATTATGCAGGTTACTCCTCTGCAATATAGTAGAGTCCCCCCCACCAAGCTTTGTTTTCCACAAACTCAGTTATCAGCATCCAACAAAAAGGGGGATGAGTACAGTATAAGGAAATATTTTCAAAGAAAGAGATCACATTCACTTTTAATACAGTACAGGGGACCCTTGACTTACAAACTCAATTCATTTGCAAGGGCTGGTTGCAGCTCAAGTTGGTCAATTGAACCCTCAGGCTCCTCTACTCAGCCTTCAAAGTCTCTCCCCTGTGCACAGGCAGATCTCAGTGTTCTTAGAGACAATGGCTCAGGGTTTCTCAACCCCATATAGGAAAAGTTGTTGTAATGTTCCCCCCAGAACTCTTTAAGTGTTAAATCTGAGATCATCTGGAAGCACAAGCAGCCAGCATTTGAGTTGTAAGTTAAAACTAAAATTCCAGTCATAATCCAAGTTGTTTTTATGTCAGGCTGGTTGTAACTTGAGGGTCCACTGTACATAGTTATATAATTGTTCTACTTTATTAGTATTGTTTGGTTTTTTGGTTTTTTTTTGGTACCAGGGATTGAACTCAGGTCCTTGCGCTTACGCAGCAGGCGGTGAAACCACTGAGCTAAATCCCCAGCCTTTATTAGTACTGTTAATCTCTTACTGGGCCTACTTTATAAATTGAACTTATAATTTATAATTTAAAAGTTGGATTGTGGGAGATATATAGGAGCTTAAATTCCACTTGTTTTTACAAAACTTGGAGTACATTTATGGTCATGTAGGTGATCCAGGTTGGGGATGACAAAACTACTTGAAGATGTCAAGTTGACTAGACCTTAATGAAATGGCAAAGTGAGTTAGCTTTGAGCACTGACGTTAAAAGGCTTCATTTAGAATTCAGCCTCACTTCTCAACAGTTCAAATCAAATCAGAGGATATGATGATCTACACGAGATGAAAATAGGACTATGTGATTTCCAAGTAAGGTCATCTCAGAACAAGGTAAAAGGTAGTAGTGTTCTTAATTCTGCTAATGTTTAAAAAAAAAGCAGGATGTTCTAAAGTTACACCAATTATCTAGCTCTCTTAAGAAAAAAAGTAAAGAATAATTCCCGAGCCAGGGATTTAGCTCAGTGATTCTGGCGCCTGCCCCACAAGCGCAAGGTCCTGAGTTCGATCCCCAGTACCAAAAAAAAAAAAAAAAAGAAGAATTCCTGAACTAATCCTCAAATAAAAACCTGTCCCAAATAACTAAAAAGCAAATGCACTAAGATCCAGGTCATTTTGTACTTGGAGCTACCTGTGTATCTCTATTTTTCTCTACGTCTTTCTCTCTAGTCCAGGGCACAGACCCCAGATGTTCAAATTCCACTGACTAGGGGGGCCAGGGATTTAGTACAGCGGCAGTGCGCCTGCCTCGTAACTGCAGGTCCTGAGTTCGAGTCCTGGTACCAAAACCAAAACAGAACAAAGTCCATTGACTAAATTCAGTAAAAAAGAAGAAAACACTTGCAAATCATAGTACCTTTTTCTTTTCTTTTTTTTTGGTACCAGGGATAGAACTTGGGACCTTGTGCTTGTGAGACAGGCAGTGGAACCACTGAGCTGGCTGCCCATAGTCCCTTTTTCAAAACCTTTCTTTTAATTTTCTGGTGAAATGGGTAAAAGGAGTCACCAAATTTGGAATATGTTATATGTAACTATATCATGTTTCACACTGTCTCAAGGTACAGAAATAGTTTTGAGATAAAAATGTACAAACTTGTTATATGGTTCTAATTCTACTTAAAGTCTCTAAAAGGCATAGCGATGGAACTGCCTTGAATATTTAAAGCCTATTACATTTAAAGTTGAAACTGAAGCACATCAATAAACAATTCAGCATTCTTTAAAATTCTTACCACAATCATTTCTGAAGGCTCTAATACAAGACAATCACATCCTCTTTTTCCTCCAAACTGCTTACCAAAACTATAAAAACAGAAAAACAATTTCTTTAGCAGAAGTTATAAGTATATCAATACAGGAAAAAATAAACAATAAAAAACCCTGAGATGTTAACCAAGAAATTCTGATCCCTCTCTTACTAAGATTTTCTTATAAAGAAAACAAACACAAAATGTCTTTCCTCTTAGCTGCCCAGATATAAAAGATCCCAATATAGTTCTGTATGAAAATTCTTTTTGAATTGCTGTCTTTAGACCCTAAAAGTGGTTATGTAAGATACTTGTATAACCTCAAATTTTGCACATTTGTCAATATATCCTGAATTAAAAGGAAAACACACCTAATAGAGTGACACCATAATTATATAATGTTTTATAAAAACAAATTATTGTGTTAGACAACAAATATTTTAAAACTTTAAAAATACTAATATTTGAATAAACATAATATAGTTAAACACAAAGATGGCTCAAAAATAAAACACTGCACTCACTGGTTATCTCTTTGCAAAAAACTAAAGCTGGATCAATACTAAAAGAAAATATGAGTATTTTTAGATAGATATCTAACAAAAAAAAGAAAGCAAGCATGAAGATAATGATAAGTTTTCATTTTAAAAGATAATTTTAGGGCCGGGGATTTAGCTCAGTGGTTCTGGTGCCTGCCTCGAAAGCGGAAGGACCCGAGTTCGATCCCTAGCACACACACAAAAAAGATAATTTAAAAAAAAAAAAAGGGAACAATTTTTAAAAACTTGCAAGTTATATGGGACATAAAAGGGTAATAATGTATAAAAAAACAAACAAAAAAGAATGTATAAAGCAGCTTAAAATATTACAGTATTTCAAATTAGTACCATGGCAAATTATTTTAAAATGTATAAATAATACTCCAAAATAAGCAATGGAAATTCCCACAAATAATGAAAACAAATATAAAATACAAGAAAAAACCAACACAAAACCCTTAAACACAGAAGTCATTTATAAAGAAAATTTTACAACTTTATTCATGGACTGGAAAGAATGTTTAAATTAAGAAAGTGACAAGAGGGGCTAGGGATTTAGCTCAGTGGTTCTGCCGCCTGTCTTGCAAGCAGAAGGACTCGAGTTCGAACCCTGACACCAAAAAAAAAAAAGTGACAAAGCATATTTATAAAGGCTAAGTATAATGAAATTAATAACTTTCAACAAAGTACAGTTATATACAATAGTTTATAACATAATTCTAATCAAAAACAATGTAGGATCACATACTGAACATAACCCATCACTTTTGTTGCTTGTGAAGCCGAAGAACTATATTTTTAGCTTCCCCATATTCTTACATTACCTGATACATGAAATCAAAAATAATGTATGAAATAAAAGTTTTATTTTTTTGGTACCAGGGATTGTACTCAGGATTTTGTCCTTTTGAGGCAGGCTCGGTGCCACTGAGCTACATTCCTAGCCCCCTGCTAAGCTAAATCCCCAGCCCCAAAAGTTTTGAGGCACTGGGGAAGTAGGACAGAGCTATGAACCCTAAGAAAAAAAAAGCTAACATGATCTCTATAATAACCTCATTATGTATCTACAGGCACTCTCTAGGCCCTAACATGAGAGAAAAGAACCTTAACAAAGACTGATGATCTGAGCTGAATGGAGAGAGACAGAGCTTTCAGGTGTGGGTAACAGGACTAAGACAGATGCTTTGAATTTGCATGGCAGAGTATCAGAAAGGAGGGAACAGGAAAGGGAGAGGAAGAGAGAAAAGAGGGAGGGGGAGAAAGAACAAGCAAGCATGGCAGAGTGCATGTGTGAGCTGCTCTTATATGCACTGTGGAGATCTTCAGAAAGTTCCCTTGACTCTGGGTGAGAAGTACTGTACTGCGCATATATAAAAACAAACCTGAAAGTCAAAGTCAGAAGTCCAAGGGGTAGGGTTCTCGAAACAGTATTTCCTCAGTAACATGACACATTAGTCCTACTGTATTTGCTCACACAAATTTAAAAGACTGAAAACAATCAAATGACTTGCAATTAGCTAGACTACCTGGCAGAACAAAGCCCAAAACTACCGAAAGAAATGTAACAAAAGCTGGAACTGTATAAAATGAAATTCAGTGTTTGATATCCAAGAAAACAATAACAACAACAAAATAGGCAAGCAAAGGAACAAAACTCTATAATCCACACCCTAAAGAAAAAGCAACCAGTAAGAACGGACCCAGAACTCTCAGAAGGGAATCAACAGACAAGAAAATTAAAACAGGTATTTCTAAGTATGCGCCATGTGTTAGAAGAGAGATAAAAATCAACCCAATACACAGAGAAACAAAGGATATATATAAAAAAAATCTAGAACCAGGCATGGTGGCACATTCCTATAATCCCAGCACTGGGGGGGCTGAGGCAGGAGGATCGCTTCGAGTTCAAGGTCAGCCTGGACTTCATAGTGAGACCTGTCTCACCCCCACAATCTGGAATATTCCATCACATCACAATGCAGAATATACAGTATGACACAAAAATACCATGAATGTTTATATTTTAAAAACTATCACATTGGGCCAGGGATTTAGCTCAGTGGTTCCGGCGCCTGCCTTGCAAGCACAAGGTCTTGAGTTCGATCCCCGGTACCAAAAAATAAAAAATAAAAAACTGTTACAGTGCCATTAATCTCTCTCAAAATACTCCCCTTGGTTTCAAACATTCTTATCCCATCATTTTTGCTGCTTTCTGAAATAGTTCTAGAAGTCTTCTTTCACATCTTTATAAGCTGTGATAAAAAATGCAATGAATGCTGCTGAGAAGTACCATATAATGGAAAGGTAGACTCATGAAAATGTTTTGGTCTGTCCTCTTTCACTTTACATACTGGATCTGGCACCAAGCAACAACTGGTTCCTCCCTAAAGTCAAAGTGACTTAAAAGGTAAAGGTTTTAAATCAATTCAGGATGAAAGGGCTATTTTGAGGAGGATTAACAGCAATGTGTCTTTTACTGTAATAAAAATTACAGAACTAGGGCCGGGGATTTAGCTCAGCAGCACCCACACCTGGCTCACAAGCACTAGGTCCTGTGTTCAATTCCTGGTACCGCCAAAAAAAGAAAAAAAATACACAACTTAAACATTCACAGTACTTTTCAATTACATCCTCATATATAAAGTCTGGTTGTCTCCCTCTCTTTTTCTTTTTGGTATCGGAGATCGAACTTGGGACCTTGCGGTTGTGAAGCAGGTTGGTAGAGCCACTGAGCTAAATTCCCAGCCCTCTTTTTTTTTTTTTTTGTAACAGTGTTAAAATTGGAAAGCACCTTCAGACAATTCAATTTGATCTACCCATTATGGAATTTCTTCTCTACGTTCTCTTAGCTTTAACTTTTGGTCAGTACCCAATGGAAGTAGGCATTTTATATCTTTATTACTCTTACTGAATTTATCAGCTGGTATACTGAAAAACAGAAAAATTTTCCTTCATCAAGTATCTGAGTTCCTGGAACTATAATTTATATAAGATATATGTACAAGAATCCAGATAAGAATACACATTGTGAGCTTTCTCTTAAGCTCTAGAGAATATAAACTAACCTACACTTACTTAAATAAATATTAATTACTTGAGGACTAAGGAAGAAAGGAAAGATAGGAGTGGTTTTACAGTTTCTAATAGTAACAGAAATTTATACTTTCTAATAGTGTTTTTTTACAGGTGGTTACACATGCCAAAACTCTAGCAATTTATGTATCATAAAAACATGCAGTTTAGTACTGTATATGTCAATTAACTCAATAAATTTATAATATTAAATAAAAATCCCTGCCAAATTAATGAGATAAAATGACAGCCTGCATCCTCAGCATATTAAAGACTTTGCTTTTTATTTTTTTGGTACTGGGGATCAAACTCGGGTCCTTGCACTTGCAAGGCAGGCGGCGGAACCACTGAGCTAAATCCCCAGCCCCAAAGATTTTTAAATAATAATAAAGACAAACACCCCAACATTAAAAGTTTCCCAAAATTTAAATTGATATTTCACTTAAAAAAAAAATAGAGAAAGTAATGGCCAATAAGCACAAGAAAAGTGTTCAACAGCATCATAATCAGGAAAATAAAAATTAAAACCACTTCATGCTGACAAAAATAGTAAACTAAAAGACTGATGACACCAGTATGCAGAAATAGAAACCAAGCTCTTCCACACTGCTAGGGGGTATCCAAAATGGTACAAACACACAACTTGGCAGTCAGCTGTCATAAACAGTGTTCATATTAAACATCAAACCACTGTTAGGGTCAGAAAAGAACACCCAGAATTATGGAGCTCTGGAGTTCAAGCTGGAAGCACCTGAAGAACAACATATGTCAATAAAGAAAGATTAAACTTATTATCACAGAAAAAAGTGACTCAAAGTATAACATCACTTGGAGCTCAAATGAGCACTGTCCCAGGGCCCATTCCTCCCTGAGAATCATTCACTCTGCCTCTGAAACTGCCTATAGCAGCACACTTCCCTCTACACTATGAAGAAGGGTATATACAGGGTCTGAATCTCACTGGATGTTGGGGGCTCACCATCCTGTGATGCTCCTGTGCACATAAATAAATTTATATGCCTTTTCTCTTGTTAACTAATTGACTTTCATTTCTCCGATTCCTATTCAATTCAATAGGGCATAGAGAGATTTCTCTTGCCCCTGCAGCAAGTTATAAAGCTCCAGTAATTACAATAGTACAGTATTCGAGTAGGGATAGATTTGAATGGAGCAGATTAGGAGTCCAGAAATAAACATATGCAGATATTTGACTTATAAAAAAAAGGCGGTACTAAATGAGCAGGAAAATAACATAGAGGTATCCATATGGAAATCATCCAACATACCACATGCAAAAACCAATTTCAGGTAGACTACAGACCTAAATGTGAAAGGAAAACAAGAAAAATTCTATAAAGTCATAAAGGACAATATCTTCTGGATCTCAGTGAAAAGATAAATAAATTGTTCTAACTAAATTAGGATTAAGAACTTGTGTTCAACCAAAAATATTACTAAAAGAATTAGACAAATCACAAAATAGGTAAAAGATATTTACAACAAAAATAATCAAGTAAAGGGGTGGGGATTTAGCTCAGTGGCAGCGCACCCGCCTGGCAAGCACAAGGTCCTGAATTAGATTCCCAGTACCAAAAAATAAGAGAGAGAGAAGTGAAAACATGTTCACAAAAAACAATCAAGTAAGGCCTGGGATTAAGTCAGTGGTGCTACCGCCTGCCTTGTAAGTGCAAGGTCCTGAGTTCGATCCCTGGTACCAAAAAAAAAAATCAAGTAAGGATTCTTATTCCTAATATACAAGTAATTTTTTACATCTCAGTTGTAGACAGACAATTCACTAGGAACATAAGAAACAGACCTGAAGAGACTATAAAAACAGTGATTTGAGTGAAACTGTACTCATCAGCAATTAGTAAAAGGAAAATCATAAATATAATGAAATAGTACCGCAGGCTCAAAGAATGACTGAAATTAAGCTGTCAAAAAAATTAAGAATCAAAAGACTATTAATTGGGGCCAGAGATTTAGCTCAGTGGTTCCAGCACCTGCCTCGCAAGCACAAGGTCCTGAGTTTGATCCCTGATACCAAAAAAAAAAAAAAAAAAAAAGACTATTAAGTGTTGGTGAAGATATGAAACAATAGGAACTTTCACACACTGCTGGTGGGTGTGTAAACTAATACATCTACTTTGAAATAAAACTGCAATTATCAATGAAAGCTGAATATAGGATATTTTGTGAGCCAACCATTCCTTGCTAGGTATTCTCAACAGCACATGGCCATCTAATATATAAAAATGTATACAATAATAGTACTCCACCAACAAACGAAACTACTACTAAACAGAGGAAATTAATTATAAATATACACAACATGGGTGGGTTTCTTAAACACAATGTTGGGCCAAAGACATACACAAAAGATTACGATTACATTCCTACTAAGTTCAAAAGTAAACCAAACCAAATTATAAGGTTAAGACATACATATTCACAGACCGAAACACTACAGATTATAATTTAGAAAAAGGCTGATCTTTAGGGGGAAGTAGGAAAATTCATTTGAGAAAAAGACATGCAAGGTTGCTTCTAGGGTTCTGATAATATTGAATTTCTCAATCTGGATAGTGATTAGACAAATGTTCAACGCATAGTAACTCATTAAAATGTACATTTATGTTATCTGTACTTTTCCACCACATTTGTACCAGAAATGAAAATATATTTTTGTTTGGTTATTAAAAAAAAAATAATTGGAGGGCCGGGGATTTAGCTCAGTGGTTCCGCCGCCTGCCTTGCCAAGCACAAGGTCGAGTTCAATTCCCGATAACAAACAAAAAAAAAAAAAAAAGAAAAGAAAAGAAAAATTGTAAAGACATACAAATTACTGATGGGGCTCAGTTGATACCTTGGCATGTTAAGTATTTTGAAGTAAGGGAATTTGAGAGGACCACAGAAGTAAGAAACTAACCTTTTCTCACTCTCCTTTCAAGCAGATCACTGCAAGGAAAATGTCTCCTCCCTGAAATAAGCCATAAAATCTAGGAAGGCTATTCTCTTACCTTTTCCCTTACCCTTGAAGACTTTTATATGACAGGTGTCCTGCCTCACACCCAGGAGGAATGAATGCACAGACACATGGAAAAGAATCTGAACAAACAGGTCTTGATGAACTACCCCTAGTTTACGACCATTAAATCATATTCCTGTTTTGTCCAATCATGCTTCTCCACAACTAGCCATTTCTTTCACTAGAATTAGCATAAAAATTCAGTTTGCATCTTAAGTTCATCATATTTGAAGGCTTCCCTGTCACATAAAACTTCTTTTTTTTTTGGTACTGGAGATCGAACTCAGGTCCCTGAGCTTGCTCAGCAGGCGGCGAAAGCACTGAGCTAAATCCCCGGCCCCATGAAACTTTTATTAAATAAATTTACATGCTTTTCTCTTACTAAGTCTGTATTTTCTTATGGAACTGTCAGCCATAAATGTGATACATAAGGAAAAGATAAAAAATGGTTATTTATGCACATGGGTTGAGCAATATGGACAATAAAAGTGGAAATATTTCCTGAAGTACAATTTATACTCCTTAAAGTACAACTTGTTTTACTATCTTGACTTTTTAATGGAATGAATTTATTATTCTTTCCAAAAAATATTTTAGAAATTACATCTTTAGAAAATGAACAGTGCTATTATCTTTCACTTTTGCCAGCCCCAAAGTCTAGCACAGAATGCCTGAGACAGACATTTCTAATTAACATCTCAGTGCCAATCCCAATCTAAAGTTCGTCTTTCCACCCCTAAATGATAGTGTCTTATACAGAGATGATACTCAGATCAATGTTTATTTGCTACATAAATGAATATCTAAACAAGTATATATGGTTCAAATGTAATTAAGTCTTTGCTTTCTTGAGTTAAAGTCAGGTTTTACTAAAACTAAAAATAAATGAACTATAGAAAAAGGCTAAATTTATTTCAAAATAAAATATTTAAATTTCAGACTTGAGGGGGTGGGGATGTAGCCCAGCTCAGTGGTAACAGTGTTTGCCTGGCACGTATGCAGCCCAGAGTTTGATCCCGAGTACAATAAAAGAGAAAAATGTCAAGAATTGATTTATTATCCACCTCTTTTGCTCATAATAAATTGACAATTTACTGGTTTAAATTATACATCAGATTTTCATTATAAAATAAGGGTGGTATACTTCAGATGCTATAATATATACAAATTCGAATTTGGGAGACAAACACCATAAAGATTCAATTGGGGGGGCTGGGGATTTAGCTAAGTGGTTCCACCGCCTGCCTCGCAAGCGAAAGGTCCTGAGTTCGATCCCCGTTACCAAAAACACACACACACACACACACACACACACACACACACACACACAAAACAAAAAAATTCAATTGGGGGAGAGTGTTTCCATGATTTAGGTTACGATAAGATATTCCTCCCCTCCAAGGTGGAATACAAGTTGCTGTACTATAAAACAAGAGGCACAGTGCTTATTTTATTTGGATTTTAGAGGTTAACATATTCTATATGTGAGTGAGATACTGTGACCAATATTCAGAGTCGCTCATAAGGCTGCCACCAAGGGTGCAGTAGAAGCCACTGTACCATCTGGATTTATAATCCAGCATATCCAGCGATAAAAAAGTGACCATGGCAACTAAGAATGATCTCCATATCTGCTTGTAAAGACCAACAGCAGAATAAAATGTAGACCTCTAGAATTTCTAAGAAATCTATGAAATAGTGATTCTAGATCTGTTTTTTAAGTTTTTCAATACTGGGGATTAGATTCAGGGCCTTCACACTGAGCCACATCCTCAGCCCTTTTATTTTTATTTTGTGTCAGAGTCTTGCTAAGCTATGATACTGCTCAGACTGGGCTCAAATTCATAATCCTCGTGCTTCAGCCTCCCAGAGTGCTAGAAATGCCGATGTGGGCCATCCTGCCTTGCTGCCATTCAACTTTTGATAAACAACTTTTGGTGTTTTATGGGGCCTCAGAAAAGGCTGAATACCTATCTATGGGATATCAGTTTAGGCTGAAAAATCCCATCACGAACTGGGTGCCTACCCATGAGAGCTGGGTATACACAATAATCTATTATTGAGTGAGAATAGTATAAAAGAGAGCAAGATTACACAGATGCCACGTGAGGTGCACGTGCAGGAGGTTCAGGCCTGTCTTACTTTCTTAATGCTGGGACACTATTTGACACTCAGAACTTAAAGGAAGAGAGGTATTTTGGCTTTAATCATAATCTGCTGACTCCAAGGCAGGACTTCATGGCAGAGGGCACAGGAAAGGAAAAGCTGCTCATGCCGTGGCAACTGGGAACCAGAAAGTCAAGGGAGGAGCCGGGAAGGGAGAAACACCCTTCCAGGTTATGTCCACAGTGACCCGCCTCTTCCAACCAGACTCCACTTCCTAACAGCAAGTCAGTTATAATGAATGCCCCATAATCCAATCACCTTCCAAACACACAAAACTTAAGAGGTCGTTTCAGATCTGAACCACAACAAGACTCTTTCAACACTAAGTCCCTTTACAATGCCTCCTCTCTCCCTTAAACAATACCTATGGCTCTAGAAGTTCCTCAAGATCAGCTGACTGGAAGAAAAAACCTAAACCTGTTTTATAGATGAGCTTGCACCGATATGCTGGGCCTACTTGAAAGTGGACAGCTACACTGAGGAGCAACAGTGAAGGAAGTTTGTAACGGAGAATCATCATAAGGAAATAGACCTTAAAGCAGTCCATTTGGTTGTCTATTTCTTATGGACTGAGAGATGGCCAAAGTTACTGATTTAAATAGCTTCATGGGCAGTTATTAATGCTATGTTGAATGAATGAATGAATGCTATGCTGAATTAATGCTATGTTGAATAGTCAGCACCTTAGAAGATTACTGGAAAACTACTAACAATGAAATCTGGGAAGCAGTACATAGTTGAGACTGTCAGAACAGGTACAGACATGAAGATATTTATCTCCCATGTAAACACCCAAAATGCATCTACCCTGGATAAGACTGTTAATAATCAGGAAGGCAAAATGGCATGTTGTATGACAGCAGGAAGAACCTATGAGACACATGTGACAGCGGGCTGCATCACTGGAAAGCTCTACAAGGTTCACCATCACTGTTCTATGATGTCAATCAACCTCTTTCTCCAAGTATTCTAGTTCTTATCCAATGGGGTTATGAACAAAGTGAACATGGTGGCAGAAATGGAGAAGTGTTGGGGGAGGAAGGGGCTCAGATGCTAATGTAATATCTGGGTGCCTAATGTGCCAATAGCAAAACTAACACTGAGGTCTTGATGTGGCATCATTCCTCAAGTGGATAGTCAGCCAGTGGAGGTGGGTTATTTATACTGGACCTCTTCTATTATGGAGGAGGCAGGTGGTGGTCCTCACTGGAATAAACACATTCTAGAAGTGGATGTTCCTGTCATGCATCTGCCCTCACCATCATCCATGGACTTACGAAATGTCTAATCTTGAAACTCCAGGACAGCATTATTTTTAGCCAAGGAACTCACTTTTCAGCAACAAAAGTGTGGCAATGTTTTTTGTCTTCCCCAATAGTCAGAATACATGGTCTCATTTTCAAGTCATAGAAGGAGGAGTGGCTCTTCTCACTGCTACATCTAACAATTCATTCACCAAATTTCTGCTTCCTCTCCCAATAACTTTGCTTTAGAGTCTTAACACTTCTACTACTAGGCAGTATGACAATGGTTCCACTGAAGTAGAAACTTCCACGTGGATACTGAACCAACTGGTTGGAAAAGGAGTAATTTCACTGGCCCATGTGACTGACCTCAATTACTATCAAGGGGAAACCGGGTAACAGCAAACAGGGGTGAGAGGGACTATGGAGCCCAGGGACTCTTCTGGCTCCTTGTAGAACTTCCATGTCCACTAATAAAGGTTACTGGAAAAGAACATTAACAAAAAAGGGCGAGAAGGGGGGAGAAGAGGGGGAGAAGGGGGAGGGGAGGAGAGGGAGAGAGGGAGAGAGGGAGAGAGGGAGAGAGGGAGAGAGGGAGAGAGGGAGAGACAGGGAGAGAGAGGGAGAGAGAGGGAGGGGGGAGAGAGGGGGAGGGGGGAGAGGGGGAGGGGGGAGGGGGGAGAGGGGGAGAGGGGAGAGGGGGAGAGGGGAGAGGGGAGAGGGGAGAGGGGAGAGGGGAGAGGGGGGAGGGAGTACGCGAGTGAGAGCAGGCAAGAAAAGAAAAAGAGGCAGGACAATTGAGAATCCTTTAGAAATGAAGGTTTTGCTCCCATCACCCAGTAAAGAACCCAGAGCAGCTTGTGTTTCAGCTAATGGCAGAAATACTGAATGAGTAATGAAAGAAGAGCCAGAGATAACAACCACAGCATTAAGATCAACTAGAGAAATGAGGACTGCAGTATTTTTTCATATTTTCTCTTTGCTCATTGCATTGATTATATTTATACATGTTAACTATTTTCTTCTTTCTCTTCCCCACATTTATCTTATATACAAGCTGTTGGAAGCAAACTTTTATAAGGTGGTCCTTAGAACATTCAGAGAAATTATGATGGAGTATATAATTAACATTAGCTAGCAATGATGGTTGATGCTATGCATTGATTTTGAGCAGCAGGTAAGAACTTCATTTTTATAAAGGAAAGCTGTAACTTATTAGGTAGAAAAAATTTTTTTGTTCGTTGAAAAGAATTCCAAATGTATTTAAAAGCATTCACATGGAAACTGAGTAGCCAAAGGAGTGAACTATGCCAGTTATTTACTTTCCATAAGCTCCAAATGGACTGGCTCTCAGCTTCAAAACTACCCTTCCTTGTTCTACTTTGTGACAAAGAATGTGGATTGTCTAAATGCTCTTCTTTGCCAAGTGGGCATGCTAAGGCTTTGTCAGTAGAGGGTGCTAGAGGGTTATGGAAGTAGAAAGGACTTCCCTACAGTTGGGTGGGTTTCCTGTCCCTTTTTCCCAGCTTTGGGGTCTATCTGCACCTTGAGGCAAGGGACAGGGGGTGGGGTGGCTCCCGTTTGCCAGTACTGGTCAGCAGTTCCCCTCCAGTTCTTACCAGCCCTGACCAGATTTACTATGGCCCAGCTATAGTCAGGACGACCCAGGAGACTGCCATCTGTTGAGCTCAACTAACATACTCAACAATGTTTTGCCTTTTTTTTTTTTTTGGTACCGGGAATGGAACTCGGGACCTTGTGCTTGGGAGGCAGGCAGAGGCACCGAGCTAAATCCCCTGGGCCTAATTCAACAATGTGTGAATGCCAGTCACAGGGTGGGGGAATCCCCCTTTCAAGTTTGCTCCTTTCTTGAGAACACACCCTCAGCTGTGGGGTATTCTTTATCTTTCTGAGTAGCTAACACTTTCAATAGTTAATAATTCTTTATATTAAATTGTCCCAGTAGAGACACTGGCTGTATTTCTATGAACTAAAATGTTACTATTACTTCTTTTATACTAAGTACTGATGATATTCTGTTGGTATCATAACATTCAAATCCCTTTGCTATTATGTTAGAAAAATCATTATCAGAAAAAATTATTTTACGCTTATTTTATGTCAAGCATTATTCTAAGCAGTTTATTTGTATTGACTCATTAATCCTAACAATCACCTTACAATAACATATTGCAAGTATCTTTCATGCCAAAAATACAAATCCTCTAGCTGGAATTATTCTTTAATATAAAAACTAAACTTGTGTAATAGTGTTTGCTGTGAAGTTCATGATTGTTATATTAATGCATACTATGACTCTGCCTTTTTAAAATCTACATTCTTACCATTTTAAAAAATTAAGCTTCGTGGCCTTCATCACAACATAATAGTGAATTATCGTTGCTCATTAACCGCTACAAAATGTCTTTTTGACTTTGTTTTTTGAGACAGGGTCTTGCTATGTACTTCAGGCTGGCCTTGAGCTCACCATGTAGCCCAGGTTGGCCTCCAACTTGCTGGGATCCTCTTGTCTCACCCTCCCAACTGCTAACAGGCACACACCCATCATACTTGGCTTAGAAAGTCTTTACAACAAATCCCTGACTTCTCACTTCTGAAGAGCAGAAGAGAGAAAATTTTTTTTTTAAAAATTAATCCTAAAATGTAAGTGGAGGTAATATCAACTGTGTTTATTCTGTCTGTCTCAGTGGCTAACTCAATACAAATTCACTAGTACTAGTCCTACAACTATACGAAAAACAGTCAAAAGACTAAATGACCAAGAACCAATCTATATTTTATTTGTAAAAATAGTCAAATATTATACCTATTTTACAAGTGAGCAAACTCAGGTACAAAGAAATTAACTTGTCCAATTAGTGGTAGAGTAGAAATATGAACTCATGCCATCTGGCTCTACAGTATATAACCCCTTACAGACTTCTGTTGAGAGCTATGGGTAGGAGACAGAGCTTGCTAAAACTTCCTTACTAGGTACACTATTACTATTCTTGCTTTATAGGCAAGAAAATTAAAATTGGTTCAAAGTCACATAATTGATTAAATGTTAAATATAAGGTTGATTCCTGTCAAATATTTCTGGTGAAGGACATTTAAAGCACGTATCAGGTACAGAGAGAAAGTATACATCTTATATGGTTTAATACAGTAGACAGAATAAACAGTTATAACGTTAACTTTGCCCGCCATATGCACTATGAGGTTAAAATACACCTACCTGCAAGGAGGTAGGACCATGGAGTCTTTCACAAGTACAGATCCAGAAAGCAGGATATACCAGCATCTGGCAATAGTCTCTGAACTGTTTAAATAAATACGTAAGTAAGTACACATGCTCACATGTAGGCAGATATTCTGAAAAAACTGCAAGTCATTAAAAATTAAGCAATAATGCCTGGAAATTTGGGAAATTCAGCACAATGCCTAAAGTATTTATATCTGCACATAATTTAAAATTTCATAGGCTAAATGAGTGTCTAGTAGCCAGATTTAAATAATTCTAACTTAAAGCCACTTTAAGCTATTTTAAAGGACTTGCGCTTTATGATTAATTTTTTTCTAAATCATAAAACCACTAAGCAGAACTTTTGCCTAATGTTGTATAATCTTTTATGCAACTCAATTACTTTTACCAAATGCTCTAGTTTTTCAGATTTCCCTTTTCAGTATTCACTTGCTAGAAGTTAACACTAAAATGTTATGTTGGACAGTAAAATTCTAAATTTTACCTTTGTTCAAGTTTATACTCATTAATACGCCTTTTAAGTCCTAATAACCAGGCACAATGATAAAAACACTTAAGGGAAAATTATACATTTTAATTAAGAAAAACATCCCTCAAAACTTCCTTCATTGTAAATTTGTAAAACCAATGAAACGAAACTTACAGACACAGTAATTTCTAAAGAAGATCTTACTCATCTCTAAGATAAAGGAAATAATTAATCAGCCACTCAAAAGAAAAACGTTCTTAAGATGTCTTTTATTCCTAGGCTACACCAGGCATCATAAAAACCCAGGTCTCTCATGTCAACCTTCATCTCCAAGTCTTAAATGTCCACTGGGTTCTAGATAGATTAATTTCTGACTAATCTTCCTCCTAACCCTCCTCCAGTCCTAACATATATCCACTGACTCTCTAGAACTCACAGTCTGACATCTGGAAAATCCCTTACACTCTCATAGGGTTCTTTCAATACTTTCTGAGGATGCTGCTTCCTCTACTACTTTAAAATGGTAGATGTTTTCTCTCACACATTCCTCCTACCAATAGAGCTAGGGACAAGTTAGTGTTCTCTCCTTGTACCTAATTAATTCTAAACCATTCTTTTCCTCTCACTAAAAATTACAGCTTTGAACCTTAAAACACCAGATCATATCCTTTGTGGTCTCTGACACAACCAATTACAGACAGCAAGGGTCAATCCTTTCATTTCTTATAGATTTTAATTCTTGGCTTATAAATACTTCAATATTATTTTTGACAGATTTTTACAATGACATTAATATTAATCCTTCTGATATGATGAATTCCCACTTTCTTGATCTCTTCTTTAAAGATCTTACCCTCTACTTCATTTCAGACATGCACTTTCATGGTCAGTCACCAGAAATCTTGCATAAGCAGTAACTATACACCTTCAGGATCTGAAGTCCAAGCTTCCACTCTTCTCATTCTATTATCCAGACTTTCATAATTTATTTGTCCTCTAATGATCCTACTATCTCTTTTCTGTACCTAACATAAACTCCATATTAAATTACCATTACCATTCTTTTGCAAACACTCCCTCAACTGTTCTTATTCTCATGTTATTGTACTTAGTAGGCTAGATAAATTCAACTTCCTGCCTATTCCACTTCTATCCCAGCAGGAGAACGCAGCTGATGAGAAAATACAACCATCACGTCTAGTCTTTTAGAGCTGCCTAGCAACCATAATTATCTCTGGGTCCATTCAGTCCACTCTCTTCAAATATCAGAAATCTTTTTCCTCATCCAAACTCTCAATTCATTACCTTTATTCCTTAGTCACTGAGAACATACAAACTATCAGAAGAAAACTTCCCCTAACAGCTACCACATATGTCACACAGCATTCTCAACTGCATCAAGACATCTACGTATACTCTCTGTCTGCCAAAAACAAAACAAAACACAATGAAATGAAACAAAACAAAACAAAACTTTCTATGGGAAGACAGATTAATACTTTAACAGTGGCAGTTAATAAAAAGGATCAAGATACTAGAAATGGGACCAAATCTAAAATAGGAAAAAAAATTTTAATATGCTCAAGGAAAAAAAAAGGACAAGACAGAGATCTTGACCTAAACACTGAGATCTATAAAAAAAGAAATGGAAATCTAGAACTAAAACATACAACTAAAAATGAAGGATTCAAATGGAGCTTAATATAAAAGATTAAGAACAATAGGACCCAATCTGTGAATCAGAAAATAAGCCACAGAAAACAGAAGAACAGAGAAAAAAGGGTGGAAAACATGGAAATTGGTATAAACAAAGTAGGGATAAAATGAAGGTAAGTAAAGAAGGGGAAACAGAATAAAGAAAGAAGCAATAACGAAAAAACATTGGCTAAGGAATTTTAAAAACTGGCAAGAAATTCTAAATCACAGAATTAGTTTTACAGACTCTCAACAAAATAAATCCGAAAGAAATCACACCTAGAAACATTAGACACAACTGCTGAGAAGCAAAGAAAAAAATATCTCAGTAGTAGCTGGAGGAAAAAACATGTTAACTGCAAAGGAGCAACAATGATGTTGACTGCCGACACTTCAACATATGCAGAAACCAGAACACGATAAAACATTTAGAAAAAACCTGCTAAGCTAGAATTCTATATGCATCAAAATATATGCTTTTTAAACATTATTGTGAAGAATAAAAGATAATCAAATTTGCAGATTGGAAGATATTTATAAAGATGTACTTACAAAAAATGTCAATTTTAAAATAATTTAGCTTCAATGGCCAAAGCCCACAGCTATCCAATTGGTTTTTATGAGTATACATGTGTGAAAAAGAAGTATGAAACGTCAAGTACGTAGAATAAGAGAGGGCATAACTGGCATGAAATAAACCAATAAGCAAAATACAGAGAAAAAAAAATATATGTATGTATAAGCTTCAAGTGGTCACTGTAGTATACCAGGAGAAAAAAGAGTTTTGAAATAAATGGTGCTGGGTCAAATGAACATCTACAGGGATAAATAATAAACCATGTCAATTATTAAATCTAAAAATTTTCAATTTTAGAAAACTTGTATTTAATCCTGAGCTTCACACTTTCCCAAGCTTTTTAAAACCAATATTGAAAATAAGCAAATGGCACTTTTTATCATTCATTTTAAAATGTGCTCAAATTAGAAAACTATACAGTTCAGTACCATATTTCCCAAAAGACCAATGCATGCTGTTAAAAAATCATGCATGGATAAATGATTCATTCAAAGTGCAAGACAAATCAATGTACCTCTCCCTTCCCCCAGTATTGGAAATTGAACTCAGGGGTACTCTACCACTAGGCTACATCCTCAACCCTTTTTTAATTTTGATTTATTTATTTTTTGGTACTGGGGATCGAACTTGGGTCCTTGTGCTTGCGCAGCAGGTGGCGAAACCACTGAGCTAAATCCCTGGCCAACCCTTTTTATTTTGAGACAGGGTTGCACTAAGTTGCCCAGGCTGGCCCAAAACTTTTGATCCTTCTGCTTCAGGTTCCCAATTAAAAAGACCAATAGTTTTTAAGCCAATAGAATATTAATAAATTCACTGATTAAAGTCTCAGATTCCATGTTGTAACTAACATATAAGAAACAAGTTTTAATACTGTATCAAATAAGAATATCTAAATTATCTGAAAAGGCTACTAAAATACTAATTTTCCCAACCTCTTCTCTGGATAAGGTCAGATCTTCATTTAAAAAAATATACCACAGTAGATTGAATAAAGAAGGTATGAGAGTCTAATGTCAACCAGGTATTAGATTTGCAAAATATGACTTTTTTCATTTTGAAAGAAATGGTTTCTCACAAAATACGCAATGTTATTTGTGTTAGCTTGTAATTAATGTATTTATCTTAAAATAGTGAATATTTTTAAATTAAGATGAGTCTTGACTTATACCTCACATCATAAACAAAAATCAATCCTAAAATACACTGCAGAGCTAAATGTGAAAAGCAAAACACCACAGCTTTCAATGCAAAGACAGAGAAACATGTCTTCACAAACTTGAGGATGGGAAAGATTGGGTTTTTTAAACAGGACATGAAAAGCAGTCATCACAAGGGGAAAAGCTGAGAAAGTTAGAAATTTCCTTAAAAGATGTCATCAACAGAGTGAAAAAGAAAAAAACTGCACTGTGGGTGAAGTATTTGCAGCAGGTACAGTGTACCCAATAAACAATTGATTCAGAATTCAAAAAGAATTTTTACAAGTTCATTGAAACGAGACAACCCAAATGACAAATGGTCAAAAACCTGAATCACGATTTCGGGTGTCCAAAGTCCACAAAAGCATGAAAATCATTTTTCATCATTAATAAGAAAATGTAAAATAAAATCACAGTAAGACAATGAAATAATCAGCAAAACGGCGAAAATTCCAAAACAAACAAACAAAAAACCCTTGACAATTTTAAGTGTTGTAAAAGACGTAAAGCAATTGGAACTTGCTATATACAGCTAATAGTTGCTAAAACTGGTACATATAAAATTGCCAGAATCTTATAAATTTGAACATACAAACTTCCAATAATTCTATTCCTAGGCAAATGCCCAACAGCAATCAATAAAGAAGGGCATAAAAAAAAAAGAACAAAAATGTCAGCAGAAATTATTTACAATAGTAAAAAACTGGAAGTAACCTAAGTATCTATTAACAGTGGAAGAGATAAAAACTTATTTTCAAGTTCGATCCCCGGTAACCCCCCAAAAACACACAAAAAACCCTGTTACTTTCACAGAAATGTATATCATACAGCAGTGAAAAAGAACAAACAAAAAGCATTAAAGAATCTTGACACATTTTTTTTTTTTGGTACTGGGAATTGAACTCGGGACCTCGTGCTTGCGAGACAGGCACGGTGCCACTGAGCTAAATCCCTAGCTTAGACAGATATATACTAAGTGAAAAAAGCCAGACCAAAAGATTCCATCTCTAAGAAGTTCAAAATGAGGCAAAAATAATCTATGGTGACAGAATTAGAACTGATTATCTTTCCAAAAGAGAGCTGACTAGGGCTTTGTGGTGAGCTTGGTATGCTCTATATTTTTATTAGTAACACTAGTTACAAAGGTGCATATGTTTATTAAAATTTGCTTTACTGGACACTTTTTGTGTGTTCTATGCATGTTATACTTCACAGTTTAAGAACGTATTTCAATTTGTTCTATAGAAACCACTCTAGAATAAAATAAATTTCCAGGCTAAAAGTAAAAAATTAAGCACAAAGGTTACAAATTTAAGCTAATTATGGACATACTTACCAAAAAAGAATTTGATTTCCACTGTATCTCTCATAGCGTGCTCTTGCAGACATTAATCTAACAATTTAAAAAAGGAAAGTCTGTGAACATTATTGTGTTTAGAAAACTGTTATAATTAAATCAACAGAAAATAATCAGCTTTACAATACATTTTCATTAAACTTCACATTTAGAAATTTTCATAAAAGCAATTAGGTAATATTAAGTGGCATCAATTATAATTCTCATATATACATTATAAAGCCTGTCAATTTACACAAAATGTTCGTTTGTATTGAAAAAAATATCATTTATCTGGTTTACTACTGCATCCTCAGTGAGAACAGGCATGCATATACAAAAAAAATCTCTCTTGAACATATACATTTACTTGCATTTTAACTCTCTACTTTCCAGTTTTTTCTTCCTTCCTGATGTACACATGTGATACAGACTAACACATGAATTACGTTATACAGATCACAGAATATAGTAAATCCAAAATAATTATATTGCAGCAACCTGGTCTATAATCAGAGACTTCAGCAATATTCATGAAGAGCAACTGGATAAATGGTTCTTGGAAAGAAAACATGTTTAATTAAAATGTTACACAAAAATCACAACTGTTAGTACTTTACAGCATTCTAGCATGTTTTTACAAATATAATCACAAAAAGGTAAGATAAGCAAGTCAGAAAAGGAAAAGGAAGCTCAGAGTTTATGGGGTCCTGTCCACAGGAATTTATACCCACTCAAGGGTCTTGCTCCTTCCACCTTAGTATGATAGCATGCTCATCTTAAGCATTTGGCATAATGTCAATACAAACTATGAAAATAGATTATGTTTTTACAAAATCAGCACACACTGAGCATTGTGCTTTGCTTCAGATACTTAATTCTTGAGACAAATATACCATTACTCTTACTTTATAAAAGACAAACTGCCACTTAAATAATACAGCACTTCTTGCTTAAGATCCCACAGCTCAGAAAAACAAGTAAGAAACGCAAATTCCTGTGAAACCCTAACCCCGGCAACTACCTATCCAAACTCATTTTCCACAACTTCCTCTTCTCACTATGTTCCAAATATCAAAGCCCTGTTTCTTGTCCCTTGCTCCTTCCTGCCATCCTTAGAGGTCTTCACTGACCATCTAAACTCACACAGCTTCCTAATCAGTTTACTTCACATCATCACGCTTTACTGTACTCACAGTACTTATCATTAAGGGATATTATGTACAATTTTTAATGTCAGTGTTTTTTCCCAACTCCAAAATCATCTCCCACCAGAATACACACTCCAAGAATCTAGGGATCTAATTTCATTTGTATATTCCAAGTGCTTACAACATTAGCAAGAATATAAATAGCGTTTAACAAATATTTGGTGAATAAATGGAGTAATTACACAGCATAAGCTCTTAAACATGCACCGTACTTACCTAAGCTGATGTTCCCTGAGATTTGATAATATTTCCATTCCATGAAGATAAGAATAAATAGTATTTAAATCCTGTGGAACAGAAAGGTTTTTAGTTATTTTTAAAATCACCCTAAAAATGTTTCCCCATAAATCTGTTTTTAAGCATGCAAGTATTTATTATAGAGCTGTTAACTGTGAAAGAGGCATGAAACCTCTGGATCACAAAAGATTTGAAAGATTAAGGAAGAGTACCCTCTATTCACACAGGAACTCTTCTTGCGAGGCAGGTGGCAGAACCACTGACCTAAATCCCCGGCAGGAACTCTTCTTAAACGTGAACAGTGGCCTCTATTCACCACCACAAACTCAAAACTCATTATTGCATATGAAAATATATGAATTCTCCCTCCCTCCCCTCTTCTCTTTTTCTTCCTTTGGTACTAAGGATTGACTCAAACACACTACCACTTAGCTACAGCCCCAACGGTTTTGTAAAAATTTAAAATTCAGATTCCAGAGTTCATAACAGCCAATTAAACAAGCAAATATCTCTGTTAAAGCCTTACTAAAATGACAGTGAAAAAGATTTTTAAGTGTCTAAAAGACTACATTAAACAAAACCACAGTAAATGACAAAGGTCTGCAAAGTTCTGGAAAATATCAAACGAAGTAACTCATGTAAATTTTACTTCCAAAGGTGGCCACAAAGCTATTTCTACCCTGAGAATATCAATGTTGGAAAGAAGCCCAAGTTGGTTTTAGGGAGAAAGCCCACATGGCATAGCACCTAGTCACCAGGTATGTGATGCCATCTTAGGCCAGCCTACCTACCACCTGAATGGAATTAAGAGAATGATTCTAGTTGAATCAACCACCAGCTAAAACCTGCTGAAGGGAGACAACGTAGTTTAGGAAAAAAGCCTGGGAGAAACAGAAATGGGCAAACTGTGTGAAGATTTTTTTCAATCTATGCTAACAACAACAACAAACCAAATACAGAAAAGAGACACTGAAAAACCATGACAACGTAAAACTGGTGCAGGGAGCTGAGCGTGGCGGTGCAGCCTGTGATCCCAGCACTCGGAAGGCAGAGGTAGGAGGATCGCCATGAGTTCGAGGCCAGCCTGGGCTACATGGTGAGTTCAAGGCCAGCCTGAACTACACAGTGAGATCCTGAATCCTTATCAAAAACCTCAAAAACCGTAATGGTCATCAGCACATAAGCAGTTGCTCAGAGCCAAGACTTCAAGCATTGTATCTTTCGTATAAGCGCAGATCCATCTGGGCATGGTGGCTCACACCTGTAATCTCAGCACTTGGAAGGCTGAGGCAGGAAGATTGCTGTGTGTTCAAGGCCACCTTGGGCTACATAGTGAATTCAAAGCCAGACTAAACTACAAAGCAAGACCCTGGCTCGCTCAAAAAAATAAACAGACAAACAAACAAACCACCCCACAAAAAACAAGAGCAGATCTACAGAAAGTGCGTTTCTTCACCTACCTGGGAAGTTTCAATGACTATACAAACATGCACAATGCTAACACAAAAGTCAATGTGATACTAATACACTTTCATTGAGCCAAATTTGCGGACACGTGAAATCAAATTAGAATTCTCTAAAACTCTTTACACAATTTAGACCTTTAGTAAAGGAAATGATGTAAAGATGAAATACATAGAACAGCAAATTATCAAATAATACTGCTGACAATTTAAAATAGGAGAAAAAACTTTAAAACTAAAAAATTAGAAAATCCAAGATGTGAAAAGGTGTACTAAAGGGATTGATTATGGATAATTGCAGAAGAATTTGACTTTCATAATCATCATACTCTGAAGTCTTACACTGCAATGGAATACCTGCTTGCTTTAGGGCATGACTCTCTTCAGAGAATACTTTCACATTAACTTTCTACATAGTAATGGTCATTCTGAAATTCTGATTCAAAGCAATGGACATGCGCATTTCCTGCTAGATTTTCCCACTGTCTGTGCCATGCTTCTACACTGTTTTGGGTAGGCAGAAATCCAGCTCAGATGCACTCAGGTGCAGATCACTAGGTCTGAACTTGCAAGCTTCCTACCTCAGCCTCCCAGAGTGTTAGGATTACAAGTGTGTGCCACTTCACCCAGTTAGGAGATAAATTTTTAAACTGAAGTTTTCCTCATTGACTTATCATGTGGCAATCCACTCATACAAAATTTTCAATAAGTGCACTGGTTTAATAGAAAAGAAGTTTTTATTGTAACATTTCAAAATTAACTTTTAGAAGCCTTGATTGCACCTAATTCCAAGTCTGTCATGAGTTTGGGGATTCAGATATCTATTTTCTTCTGTGTAAAGCCTAACACAACTTTCAAATAAGTGCTTACAAAGTATTTCACTTTTTCCAGTGATAACATATAAATGAACAGATAAATTCTAATATTTTCAGCTGCAATAGGGGTATGAATTATAAATATGTGATAAAGAAAACAAATAGTGGGGACAGTTTTGAAAGTTCAACCATTAGCCAAAGTGAAGCAAACCCAAGTTTTTCTATGTTAGGTTGAGGGGAAATATTAGAAGTTTAATTTCCTCAACAATCAAATCCCTAACTAATAATGGTATTAATGCATTTTGTAACAGTGGAGGACCTCTATTCCTATCAACAACTGTCTTCAGTTCAGGTCACAAAGCTTGACATCTTTTTATTCTCTGATGAAGCATTTTTTAAAGGCACCCACAGTGCTACGTGTAAAGGGGTAGATAATGAATAGAATGGAAAATGCCTTGATCTTCTAACCAAAAGCCTCCTCAACCCCTTGAATTCGGCTGCTGTGGCGGGTGTGTGTGTGTGTGTGTGTGTGTGTGTGTGTGTGTGTGTGTGTGTGTGTGTGTGTGTGTGTGTGTGCTGGGATGGAACCTGGAACCTCACACACTGGGCAAGTACTCTGCCAGAGCCATCCCCCCAGCCATCCCCCAACACATACATACCTCCCTCCCTCAACAGGAATTAGGATTTCAGGACTGCAGCTTTCAGGATATTAACATTCAGGATTACGGTATTTGGGACAGTGCTTTGAGATTATGATCAGTACTGTACAGGAATAAACTCATGACCACTAATACATACCACCCAGAAGCAGCTGGCTTTAACATGACACACTCTTCTAAAAACATAGCTGAAGTTTTAGTATGGTGACAATATGAAAAAATGGGACTAACATTTTTCAGGATGCAAAGTATAGTTCAAATCGGGACTTGTATATGGTGCTACACGGCAGGAAGGATACATGGGTCCACGAAAGCAAAAGTCACTCTCATCATTATTTCCAATGAGCCGCTAACGGCTCTATGTTTCCCATCCCTACAACTGTGGGCTCTGCAGGTTTGGAGGTCCTGATTCCAATGTTTTGTTTTGGTACCGGGGATCGAACTAGGGACCTTGTGCTTTCAAGGCAGGCGGCAGAACCACTGAGCTAAATCCCCCGGCTCATCTAATGAGTTTTTTCTATACTCTTGTCAGGGGACAATGCATGAGTCAACTCCAGGTCCTAAGAACCAGGAGGCGGGAGGAGTTGTCATTTTGGCAGTGCTAACTGATCCTTATCGCAGGGAGTGGCAGGGCTGCTTTTATTTAATACTAACAAGGAGGTATATGTGTAGAACCCAGATGATCCACTTGGTTACTTTTACCTTGTTGCAACTGTAAACAGATAGACACAGAAATATTAGCCTGAAAAGGATATCATTACCAAGGGTACAGACATTCCAGGAAAAAAGGTTTGAATGGTACCATTAGATAAGACACTGAAAGTAAGGAGAAAAATTAACTGTACTGCAGGAGACAGAGGAGATGCACTAGTTGCAACCCTGAGATCAGCCATAAAAATAGGGACTACAGTTCTTCCCACTGTCATCTCTTGTCACTTCTCATAAAAAGAGGTTTGGGGGACCATGAAGAAGATGTTCCCTACACTTTGAACCTGCATGAATATGTGACTCTGTGTAAACTCCAATGGCCTTGAAAATGGGCCTCTCAGGTCTCTAACTACAGGGACTGTCATTGACAAAGGCCCATTGCTGGTGCCTATAATTCATTATCACATTTGATGGAGGCCAAGGTTCTCATGGAATACTCCCAAACAATGATTAAGCCTATACAGATACTAAGGCAAGCCTGTTCTGGGAGACAGAACTACTCTGATGGGCTCAAAGATTTCCCACATACCTTGACAAACTTCACAGAACTACACCGCAGTCTAAGGCTCTTCCATTCAACTTTCTTTCCCTCTATCCTTTACAAGAATCACACTAACAATAACTGATAACGTGAAATAGGAGGAAAAGGTCTAAAGGGGCAGGGGAGCTGGGAGGGGTAGGGGAAAGGAAAAAATATGAGAAAAGGAAAAAAATGAAAACAAACTCTTTGTAAATAGGGAAGGGTGGAGGGGGTGAAGGGCGCATAGGGGAATGGGGAAAAAATAAGAACCAAGATACATCCTGTAAAGGTACAAGATCTCAATGATGAATGTAACTGCTGTATACCTAAAATGTACCAATGAACTTAATGGGGAAAAAAAAAAAGAATCACACTAACATCCTGGTCTGACTGCTTTTCCAGCTCCCCTCCATTTTCACTCACAGGCATTTCCCCTAATAAATCTCCTGCATGTCTAATGCTGCCTTGACATCTGCTTCTCCATGGGACCACATTAACATGTTTTGAAGCATTCGGTACAAAAAGCCTTCTATACATTTTCTGCATTTATTTCTAAGTATTTAAGATTGTTAAGGCTTTGAAATGCTATTTTTAAACTGAGGGTTTTTTGTTGATGGTTTACAGAAATAAATCAATTCTACATATTAAGGTTTTTTTTGTTTTTGTTTTTTTTTAGGTACTGGGGAATCGAACTCGGGTCCTTGCGCCTGCGCAGCAGGCAGCGAAACCACTGAGCTAAACCCCCGGCCCCCTACATATTAAATTTGAATCCAACAATCCTGCTAGTAAATGCATTTAGTTCCCATAGTAACTTCTTTTGGATTCTCAAAATATACAGTACCATCACCTATAAATAAGTACAGTATTATCCTTCCTTTCCAATTCATCTACATTTTAATCCTTTTTCTTGCCCAAGTACATCAACTGAGACTTCCAAAAAAAATGGCCAGAAAAATATGGTCCCATACAATCAGCCCTTCACATTCATGGGTTCCACATCTAGGAATTCAAACAACTATCAACTGAAATTATTCAAAGATACTCAGGAAAAAAATTCATCCATACATATACATACTTTTTTCCTTGTCATTATTTTGTAAACAATAAAGCATAAAAAATCTTTCCATTTTGTTAGGTATTATAAGTAAATTAGAGATATTTCAAGTGTACCTAGGAGAATGGCTAGGTTATAAGCAAATACTACACCATTCAGTACAAGGGGCTTGAGTGGAGCAACTACAGATTTTGGCAGCAACCACGGTCCTGTAATCAATCTCAAGGGTACTGAGAGAGGGCTGTACTGCAAACACAGCTGTCTAGGTCCTACGCTTTAAGTGAGGATTCATTATAACACAGGCAAACACACACAAAATTTTATCCTATGGAAATGAGTTTGTAATTTTTGACATGTAGACAATTTTTAGTGTCAACAAGTTTTGAAAACTCTAAAACATAAAAGTTAAATTATGGCAAAAAGAATCATTAACTGCCATAATTTGACCTACCAGTAAAAGAAGACTAGTGTTAAAGAGCACCAGAATTTTGGGAGACTCTCAACTAAACTTATGTCATATAATTTCCTTTGTTCCCAATCAACAGAAATCTACAGAGAAAATCTGTGGTTTATCATTAATACTGTGAATATCTAACACAGAATTAGGAATTAACTTTTCTTTTTTCCCCTTAAATTCTTTTATTGGTACATTTTACGTATACAATACATTTACATTTATCATTCGGTACTTGTACCTGCACGTGATGTATCTTGGTTCTTATTTTTTCCCATTCCCTGTCCTCCCTTCAACCCCTCCCACCCTTCCCTGTTTACAAAGACTTTGTTTCCATTTTTTCCTTTTCTCATAATTTTTCCTTTCCCTTCTTCCCTTTCCCCTTCCCCTTCCACTTTCCCTACCCCTTTGGACCTTTACTTCCTATTTCAAATTATCAGTTAATCATTTTAATCCTTACTTACACTTTCAGTTTCTCACACTAGAGAAACTATTCGGTATTTACACGTGTGTTCTATTTATTCCACTTAAGAGGATGGCCTCAATATGCATCCATTTAGCTATAAATGCCTCTAGTTTCTCGTTCTTTATGGCTGAGTAGTACTCCATTTTATAAAAAAAACCACATCTTTATCCAGTCTCCAGTTGATGGGCACTTGGGCTGTTTCCAAGCTTTAGCTGTTATGAACTGTGCTGCTTATAAACATGGGTGCACATATATCGCTTTGGTATGATTCTTTTAATTCTTTTGGGAAGATACCCAGTGGGGGTATAGCGGGGTCAAATGGGACCTCCAGTCCTAGTTCTCTGAGGTATCTCCACACTGATTGCACCAGTCTGCACTCCCACCAGCAACAGAGAAGGGTTCCTTTCTCCCCACACCCTCGCCAGCATTTGTTACTGGTTGATCTCTTGATAGCAGCCATTCTTTCTGGGGTGAAGTGGAATCTCAGCATTGTTTTCATCTGCATCTCTCAAATGACCAGTGATGTTGAACATTTTTTCATATGTTTATTTGCTGCTTTTACTTCTTTGTCTGAGAAATGTCTGTTCATTTCAGATGCCCATTTTTGAATTGGGTCTTTCAATTTGGGGGGTCTGATTTTTTTTGTTCTTTATATATTCTAGATAGTAGACCTTTGCTTGAGGTACAGCTGCTGAAAATTTTTTCCCACATTGTAGGTTGCCTCTTAGCTCTGCTGGTGGTTTCTCTTGCAGTGCAGAAGCTTTTTAATAAGATGAGAACCCAGTTGTTGATTCTTTGTGCTAGTTCCCGTGCTACTGAGGTTTTGTTCATAAAGTCTTTTCCTATGCCAATGTCTTCAAGAGTTCTACCTAACTTATCTTCCAGCAAGTTTAGTGTTTGTTTTAATATTTAGATCTTTAATCCATTTTGATCTTAGTTTAGTGCATGGTGATAAGTACAGGGCTAGTTTTAATATTTGGCAGATTGAAATCCAGTTTATCCAACATCATTTATTAAAGAGGCTTTCTTTCCTCCAGTGAGGGTGGTTGGCTCCTCTGTCAAAGAGGAGGTGGCTGAGTATGTCTGGAGTTGTTTCTGCATCTTCTAATCTATTCCACTGATCCTCGGGTCTGTTTTTTTGCCAGTACCATGCGGTTTTTATCACAGAGGAATTAACTTTTCAATATTAAAGTCTGAATGAGAATATCATTCGTAACTTTGAAATACATACTCGGTTCTTTAACTGTTCAGCCTGAAAAGAGACGGACAAAGTTTATCACGCGATTCTAAAAGCCCTTCTTCAAATATCTGAAAGTTTGTTCAGTTATTTCCTTGTAATCTCTTTTTTCCAGAGGGATAATCTGGCCCAAAGAACAAAAGCACCCTACAACATCTACAATGGTGACAGCACAGATTTGAACTGAAATATTACCATTATACCTATCCAGAGCTGACAAACTATAAAGGGTGAGAAAGTAAATATTCTTGGTTTTGTGGGCTATATGTTTTGTACTACTTGGTATTACCTTTGTAGCATGAAAACAGCCACAGACAATAGTTAAATGAACGGATGCAACTGCATTCTTATAAAATTTTATTTGTAATAGTAGTAGGATACTTTGGCTCTCAGACTATACTTTGCAAACTCCTGAAACATATGATCAAGAACACCTACCAATTAAGCCAAGCCATGAATCAGCTGCTCTTTGGAGAATAACCTATCTTTTAAGTTTATTTTTGGTAGAATTCTGTCACCCATCATGGAAGCTGAAAATATCAGACTTTCTTTTTTTCAACCTCCCATGCAATGTAAGCATGAGGAAACTATCCAAGTGCCACCAATCAGACACATTAATGCCAGACTTTGGATCAGAATCTAGTGATGACAAAAAGCAAGAAATGCACAGCATCTTTCACAGCTAGTGGCATCAGCAAGATCTCCCAACATAGGCAGTGTGGAATATAGCCACTCAGTAGTGCAAGCTGTGGAACACCCGGTTCAGTGCTAACAGCAAAAGTAGTACTGTCAAATCTGTAATAGAAAACCATGGATCATAGTACCTTATCCCCAAGTCTATTTCTCCAGTAATTCAAGCAATTCTGTAGCTATCCAAAATATTTAATAAATTCCTTTTCTTTAGGGTTTAGTGATGCCTGTGATCTCAGTATTGAGGAGGTAGAAGCAAGAGGATCAATGCTAGTTTGAGGGTGGCCTGGGCTACATAGTGAGTTCAACACCAGCCTGGATTATATAGCAAGAGCCTGTCTCAAAAAACCCTAAATAAAAATACAATGTTGAGTGAAATAAACCAGACACAAGCTGAAATACTTTATGGTATCTCTCATTTGAGTGAGGCAAAGTATAAACAAAGAGAATGATAAAGGATGGATAGAAGGGGACAAGGAGATGGATTCTTATAATGAAATGAACCAAGGGAACAAGAATGAAGGGTAAGGAGAAAGGGAAGGGGCAATAAGTAAAATAAAGACATGCCATGTTCAGGAACCTAATAACCTCAATTAATGTAAATATTAGATGTCATACCATGAGTTAAGATTAATAATATCAACAAGAATGGGGGGGGGGATCTAGCTCAGTGGTTTCAGAGCCTGCCTCGCAAGTGCAAGGTCCTGAATTCAATCCCCTGTACCAAAAAAAATAAAAAATAAAAAAAGAGTGAAAAATGAGATAGGGGAACTGGAGGAGGAGGGAGGGAAGGGAAGAGAAAGAAAAGGGGATTAGGAAAAAAAAAAGAAATAAGCTATAGTGTGTACATGTAACTACTCCCAAGACAACTGTAAACTGCAAACATATACGAATAAAAAAACCCCATAAATAAATAAATTCCCTTTCTTTAAATCAGCCAGAATTGAATTGTTGCATATGAGTAACAACTTTGTTGAGAGGCTGAATCAGCACTATCACCATCTCTTAGAAACTGGGGGAAAATGCAAATCCTCAGCCCCTACCCTAGAATCTGAGGAGGGCTCAGGACTGGTTCAGTAAGTCCCAAAACCACTGGTGTATAGGCAGATTCTATCCCATCATGGATTATCTATCTGGTAACCAACTTATAATGGAGAATGGAAACAGGCACTAGGTTTGGTAAATCACAGTCATTCATATGTTTGAGTCGTACCAGGTTTGAGGGTCACAAATGCTAAGCCTTCGCAAAAGACAGAAAAGAATGTCTCACAACAAAAGACAGTTGTAGGGGCAAGCTGACATTTTCTCACACAATGTAAGTAATTCAGTATCTTGTTTGCAGCAGACAGCAAGGCGGTGTCGACTCTACGATGTTAGGCTGTGTGACTGTTAATCATAATATGTTATCTTGAATAGACTAAGAAATACCTACCAAATTAATACATCACAGGTCTGTGTTTGTCTGTGGATGTGGACAATTGACATGAAAGGCAGCAAACTGAGGAGGGAAGACCTACCCTGGCTGTGGGCGGCACTAACCAACTGGCCTAGGTGGAAAAACAAAGGGAGTGGAGGAGGAAATGTGCCCATTTTAAAGAGCCTTGTCTTCAGCAGTTGTCTTCTGCTGCTGTCGTCTTAGGATGCTGCTCTCCAGGTCTCCAGCTTCTTCAGCTTTCCAATGCAGACTCTCACTGGTGACTCTCCAGCAAGCTTTCAGGCCTTCAACCTCGGACAGGTGCTGCATCCTTGATACCTCTTGTTCTGCTGTTTCCATCTTCTCGGCTGAGCAGCTAAGGGATCCTAACGGTTCTCTAGAGCATAGATGACCACTGTGGACTCCCCACCTCTGATTCTGTAGGCCTAGCTAATAAATCCCCTATCCCATAATTATACATATATTTTCTATTGGTTCTGTTCCTCTGGAGAACCCTAATTCATATAGCTTGAAAAGAGGTTTCTTGGTGCTTTGGTACCAGTTACCTATGAGACAGGCTTGCAGTACTTCAACATCCAATTAGGCTTTTGGTGTGTCTAAGATCAATAAAACCTATTACAGAAATGCCCCCTTAGCCAAGCGTGGTGGCGAACACCTGTCATCTCAGCACTTGGGAGGCTGAGGCAGGAGGATTGCCACGAGTTGAAGGCCAGCATGGGCTACAAGAGTGAGTTCAAGGCCAGTCTGAATTACATAAGTGAGACCATGTCTCAAAAAAAAAAAGAAAAAAAGAAAAAGAAAGAAACGAAGAGAAAAAAAGAAAGGCACCCTCAGCCCTTCCAACAACAACAGGGAGGGCCGGGGATTTAGCTCAGTGGTTCCACCGCCTCCCTTGCAAGTGCAAGGTCACAAGTTCAATCCTGGTACCAAAACAAAACAAAAAACAACAACAGAGAGGGGAAAGGACTCTGACAGAGGTAGACTGGACGTTTTACAGACATTCCTTGGTTACAAATGTTACAAATGCACACGCTAGATTCAAGGGAGTGCTAATCATTTACACAGAATGCACTTGAAACCTACTCTAGGCAGCCTGGCAAAGGTAAGTAACAAGAAAGAAAGAAAATTAACCACCTGTGATATTGTGACATCCCAGATTAGTAACATGTATTTCTCTAACTGCAACAAAAAAACAGTGCAGAAACCACCCAGGGGTATTAGAACAACTATCAGCTTAGGATAAGAAATAAAATAATGGGGTCTTTGCTGCCCAGAGCAGCAATGATCAGGCCCAGAACCTAGCTTCTTCTCTAAGTCTCATTTCCCGTCTTTATTCTTTAATTCACCTTGTGCTGTCATGGCTCACAGGAGACCAGGATGCACTACAAGGGTTCTGGTAATGTACCCTTTCCCAGTTCCCTACACACTATGTTCCAGAAAGGCAGCGGCCTAGGGAAGTTGTTCCTCGGGATTTGGTTCATAGGCACTGGACTCTACAGCCAAGAGGGAAGGAAACCTGGCTACTGCTCCAGGTGGTGGCAGATTGTGGCATCATCCACATGGTGTTGGTTTTATGTGCATGCAGAATGCAAGAGGTGTGGGGTCAGGAAGGCCTCCACAGATCCACAGATTTCAGAAGAAGGCGTGGGAGGCCAGGCAGTGTGGCCCTGAGAGGACAATGTGTGAACCTGTGAATATGAAGCCAAAGGTGCAGTGGAGACCCCAGAAGGTTGGAGAAGCCAGGAATGTGGATCATCCAGGGAAAGCTGCAAGGAGTGAACAAAGCCAGCCACAGAAAGAAGCTATGGGAGGTACAACCACAGGGAGTATCATAGGGGCGGTGCCACCCAAGCCCTTTGGCGTTCACAACTTGCAGCAGATTCTGGGGATGCTGGAAGTGGAACTATGGGATTTATTCTTTGCCCTGCTGGATTTTGGACTTCCTTTGGTCCCATTCCTTTGTATCCTCCTGTTTGTAACTTTTGGAATGGAAATGTCTATCTTGTACCACTGAATGTTGGGTGTGTTTAACTTTCATTTGTACAGGGGCCTGCAGCTAAAAATGTGCCTTAAATCTCAGAGGAGACTTGGGACTTGAACCTTTCAGCAAGGCTGAAACTGTCAGGACTTTGGCAACTCTTAGAGATGGACTAAATGCCTTTTGCATAAAGGGATGTGCATGAGCCTTTGTGGGGCAAAGGGCAGAATGTTATGACTTATGTTTAGATGTCCCCCCAAAGCTTCATGCTAATAAGGTGGGGCTGTTTTTGGAGGTGGCTGGATCTACAGGGTGTGATGCTGGAAATGATTCACGGTGCAATGCTAGGCTCAAGGGCACTAGGATTAAGGGTGTTACCCACCTTAAGTAGTCCAGATAAGATAAAAAGAGCAGGAAGATGCTATTAAGGTTCCTTTATTTCTTTTGCTACTTTGTGCATGCCATGTTGTCTCTCCTCTACAATACCTGTTTGGAAGACCTCTACAAACTGTGAGCTAAATAAACCTTTCCCTCTTAAAAAAAAAAAAAAGAGAGAAATAAAATAAGGGGTTCCACTTGGGGGAAAAAGGAAGCTGAGGAAGTGGTGATGATTCAGAACAGTCATAAACTGACCAACAATATTCCATACAACAACCTGCCACATGTATGATGGAGGCTTCATAACTATAATGATGAAAATTTCCTACTGTCTAGTGAGCTTGTAGCTGTAATACTGAGGTGTAATACATTATTTTTGTGTCTGTGATCATTCTGGAATTTTTTTTATTTTAAACAAGAAGTTTATTTAAACAACAAGACACTTGACTTAAAGGGAAAACTATCTAGGATCCTTTTTCTTTTAAAGAGTAATTTACTCCTACATAAAGACAGATTGCCCTACATGTAACAGCTATGTACAAAAAAGTTATAAAATTGTCCTTGGTTTTACAATGATAAATGAAAAACATTAAAATTCTCCAAACAAGGTATGGAAGGATTTTTATGTTGTTGTCTTTTCTGTTAAAACAGTGAGAGCAAAATAACTTACTAGAATATAAAGATAAGAGCTGATGAGCATGCCACTAATGGAGAGGGAATTATTTTCACAGAACCAGTATCTCCCCATCCCGTCTCCATCTGATGTCAATCAAAACATATTGTTGGCCATTTAGTAAAAAAAAAAAAAAAGAAAATGCAATATGCTTGTGCACATACACCAGATACTTTATGTACAATAAAGGAATGGGGAAGGGGTAAATGAAAGAATAGAGAACACTATACTGTAGTCGTCAGGATGTGGTGGAACCAAATTGCAGTTTTCTAATTTAGAATGTATTCTTGGTCTGTAAGAACAGAGTTCTGGAGTAGAGTTGTTGCAGGCTCCCTTTTAGTAGACACCTCCTGTCTGCTGCTGGAACACAACAATTATATCTTTGTCCTCCATTTCCAACTGTGCAGGTGTGTCTGCTTCATTGATCGGCTGTCCACCAAATCGGAATCTGATCTGCCTCACTGACAAACCCTGTCATTCACAATAGGCTTTCATTCGTTTACTAAGTGGTGTATGCCTCTTAATCTTAAACTGCACCACAGAACCATCCTGCCCCGCCATCTTCAAATTAATATGATCATTGTTCTCAGTCTTGACTCCTTCCTTGGGCTTTTCATCGGCCACAGAGAGCGCCCCAGTCTTCTCAGCTGCTGCTTCACAAAAGAGGTACCTGGTCCGCCCCCAACGAGCAGAGAAGCAGCTCCAGGAGCGGCAGAAGGAGGTGGCAGCGGTGGCCGAGGGAGGATCATTATGGAATTTTAAAAAACCCACTATGCTGCTAGTCCTATAAAAGTACGACACATACAATTATAGTACTTAATACTTAATAATGATAATAAATAGCTGTCCCTGGTATACTATACTTTTAAAAGTATACTCCTACTTACATACAAAAAAAAGTTCACTGTAAAACAATATGCCATGTTGCACTGGCAGCAGCCTCCTACATCTCAAGTTTACCATACCTCTTGATTATAACAAGAGGCCACATCAAGTGGCCTATGGTACAGCTCATCAACTGAGCTATGCCATCTACATTTGTGTAAGGACTCTCTCTATGATGTTCCAACAGCCATGAAATTGCCAAATAATGCATTTCTCAGAACATATCTCCACTGTTAAGGAATGCATGGACTGTACCTCCTAATGCAGATCAGCCACACCCTCTTAGCTGTCATTTGTGAGTGAAGCTGGAAAACTGAGGTGGTAGGACCTCTGCCATTCTAAAAGAACAGCTCTCTTTTCACACCCTTCAAAAAAAAAAAAAGGTGTATCTATAGCATTCATTACAGATTTATTCCATGGGCTTTCAATTTCATTTCTAAATGAAGTGGTTATGTTTTGCAATCCTGTATGTATATATAGTTGACAATTCCTTTAAACATATATATCTAAATAAGCAGGTTGGGATTTGTATCCTCTTCATTAGATTGTGCCAAGCAACGTGCTGCTTTCCAAACATCTATCTCCCAATTCTGCTTATTGTGATTTTACAGATGCTTAGAAAACTAACCAAAACTTGAAAAACCCAAACTGAGATGTTTAGAGAAATTTTACATTCTACAACTAGTGGATTTCTTATCTATGATATGCTGAATTCATTATTTACAACTTTCAAGAAAACATCAAATATCTAAAACCTTCACTAACCAAGATATTTTACTGTCTCTTATCTAGAAAACAAATCCAGGGCCAGGGATTTAGCTCAGTGGTTTCATTTGATCCCTGGTACCAAAAAAGAAAGGAAGGAAGGAAGGAAGGAAGGAAGGAAATAAATAAATCCATCTCAGGAATTTTAATGATGAAATATCTCTCAGGATAGCTCCTAAGGTCAATAAAGATTCAATTCCACCATACATACATTTTACAGATGGGCTGCTTTAAATGATTTGGAGGTGATTCGTCAGCATAATTTTTCATTATAAAACCTAACAAAGTAGTTAAAATTTTGGACTCTGAAAAAAAATGCCTAGCAACAATTTAACCAAAGTTAAAGATCTGTACTGTAAAACTCTGAGGAAAGGAACTGAAGAAGACACAAAAAATGGAAAGATATCTTGCGTTAACAACATCAAAAAAAAATGAAACACTTAGGAATCAATCTAACAAAGCAAGTGAAAGACCTTTACATTGAAAATTTCAGTACTCTGAAAAGAAGAGATTGATCAGAAAACAGAAAGACATCCCTTTTCCTGGAGAGGCAGAGCTAATATAGTGGGAATGGCCGTACTTTCAAAACTGTTACACAGATTTAATGGAATTCCAATAAAAATACCAATAGCATACCTCACAGAACCAGAGAAACAATCCTAAAATTCATATGGAACCAGAAGAGACCTAGAATAGCAAAAGCAACTCTGGGCAACAAGGGCAAGGCAGAGGGCATCACAATCCCTGATCTGAAGTTATACTACAAAGCTTCCATGATAAAAACAGCATGGTAGTGGCAAAGAAACAGACCCAAGGATCAATGGAAAAGAACAGAAGACCCAGAAACAACTCCAACCACTCAGCTACTTTATTTCTGACAAATACCTTCACTGGAAGAAAGATAGCCTCTTTAATAAATGATTCTGGGAAACCTGGCTTTCCACATGCTGAAGATTGAACCTAGACCCCTATCTCTCACTGTGCACCAAACTAAAATCAAAATGAATCAAAGATCTAAAGTAAAAAAGAAAAAATATTAGCTGGGGATTTAGCTCAGTGGCATCATGCTTGCCTCACAAGTGCAAGGTCCTGAGTTCAATCCCCAGGACCAAAAAGAGAAAATATTTAATCTGCTAGAAGATAGAACAGGTAAAACCCTTGAAGACACAGGTGTAGGGAAAGACTTTACTGTATGAACGAAGCCCCAGTCGCACAGAAAATACTATGAAGAATCAGCTGGGATCACATCAAATTAAAAAGCATTTGTGTGGGCCGAGGATTTAGCTCAGTGGTATCGCTGCCTGCTGCCCAAGTGCAAGGACCCGAGTTCGATCCCCGGTACCAAAAAAAAAAAAAAAAAAAAGCATTTGTGCAGCAAGAGAGTGAAGAGATAATCCACAAAATGGGGGAAAAAATTAGACCAGCTACTCCTCAAAGGACTAACATCTTGAATATATAAAGAATTTTAAAAATCAGACCCCCTCAAATTTAAAGACCCAATTAAAAAATAAGCATCTTGCCAGGGATTTAGCCCAGTGGTTCCATCGCCTGCCTTGCAAGCGCAAGGACCCGCGTTCCATCCCCGGTACCAAAAAAAAAAAAGTTAAAAAATAAGCATCTGAAATGAATAAGACACTTCTTAGATAAAGAAATACAAACAGCCAATAAATACAAAAAAACCCCTAACTCAGGACCTTGTACTAGCCACGCATGCACAATGCCACTAAGCTAAATCCTAGCCCACTCATACATATAGATTCTAAAAAGGCTGCTCTTATGGAAGATGAGAGCAGAATGGTGGTTACCAGACCAGAGGAGAATGGGCAGACGAGAAGGATGGGACAAGGGAAGAGGACAGGGAATGGGAATTAATGGGTAGTAAGTTATAGTTAAATAAGAGTAGGATGTTTTGGTGTGCTACTGCACAGTACTGTGACTGTAATGATGTATTACATATATATTTTTAACCTATAAGAAAGGATTTTGAATGTTTTCACTATAAAGAAATGACAAATATTTAAGAACACTGATTACCCTGGTTTGAACATTACATAATGTATACATGTATTGAAGCATCATATGGTACCCCATAAATAAGTACACTGTTTACATAGTCACTTAAAAATATTTTTTAAATTTGGACTCCACTGTGACCAACATATGGCCATTACAGGTATGATCCCACAATGTATGCAATTTTTATGTACCAATGTAAGTAAATAAAAAAACCCACAAAAATGTTAACTGTGCAATGGGAAGGATAAAGTATTTTTGGACAACAAATTTTAAAAAGGCTGTAAAATATCTAGCACAGGGACTCTCACACAGTATTGCCCATTTATACCATAAAATTATCAACTAAAGATTAATTTACATTCCACAGACTAGTCAAGCTATTTTAAAATGTAGCCCAGATATGCACAGTGTTCCATTTTTGTAATGCTACAAACAGTGGAACATAATAAACGTTTTTCTCTTTAAATTCTTGTTCCTTTAACTTTTCTAGGTAGTATGAATTTTGTACAAAAAATTAAAAAATTGCAACCTACAGCATAAATGGGTTAAACTATCCCCAAGTAAAGATAACCACATTATTAAACACAGAATTTCATCCCACTGGTTTTCTCATCAAAGTATATCCACATACTCAAAAAACTGGCAGCACAGAACTATAAAACATCATACTTGAAGCCAAAACCTTTGTTTCTAAATTCATTTTCCATTAAAAGGAACCAGCCTATAATAGTAGCACACTGGAAGGCTGAGGCAGGAGAGGAAGATCACAAGTTTGTACACAGCCTGGGCAACACAGTGCAACCCTGTCTCCAAGAAAAAAAAAGCACTGGGGATGCAGCTCAGCACAAAGGTTCAATCTCCAGTACTGGGGGAAAAAATGGAACCAAGGTTCCTTGACTAAATGGCTTTCAGTAGTAAGGCAAGAAAATCATAAATCTGGAACATCATTTTATGCCAAAAAACAAGAAAGTATTTAAGATTAGTGGCGTCATGGTGAAAGAACCTAGGAAAAGACTTTGCAAGGGCTTCCACTAGCTAAAGGTGGGGCAATTTAACAATCAAAGCTGGGAGTAGGGGCATACACTTGCAATCCCACACTGCCTCACTTGGGAGGCGGAGGCAGGCAGGTCACTGTATGTTCAAGGCCAGCCTGGGGTGCTTGTTTCGGTGGCACATATACTAAAAAGAGGCCAGCCTAGGCTACAAGTTGATTTCAAGGGCAGCCTGAACTACACAGCGAGACCCTGTCTCAAACAAAAACAAAAAGAATAACAACTCTTTTAAATATAAAAACTAATCCTTGAATTCATAGTTATTTTCTAAACAAAGAACAGACAGTATGATAGAGAAAGTTGGGTTTGCTTTTTTTTTTTTTTTTTTTTTTTTACAGAAAACAGATAAATTAGAGGTTTGGGGTAGCACACAATCAGATGACTGAGGGAGGAACATTCTAAATTCAAGGCCACCCAGAGTAACTTAGGGAGAACCTATCTGAAATTTGAACAGGCTGGGGATGTACCTCAGCATTTCTTGGGTTTAATCTCCAGCTCCACAAATAAAAAACAAAATTTAAATGTAGAAGGAATACAGAATCACAAAGTTATCACTTTGTAATAGGAAAGTAATAGTTAATTTAGGCAAGGATCATTAATAAATGCTAAAACCATGAGGTGAAATATTATTGAATAAGACAATCACATAGCCTCCAAGTACAACCCTGAAGATCATCTGTAAATTATAGCATGGTACCTTTACCCTTTACAACCAAAAGATGTAAATGATCAAATTTAGAATCCCTAATAACTAATGATATGAGTCCAAAACAAGAAGTAAATGACATCACCCATGTAATTTCTCAAAAAATTATTTAACCTGAATATAATAATGAGAAAACAACCACATGAATCCAGATTATGATATATTCTGTAAAACAGTTGGTCAGACTCTTCAAAACTGTGATGTTCATGAAAGGGGAAAAAAAGGCACCATACTCTCTCTAGATTACAGGGAACTATAACAACTGAACGTAAGGTACCTTGATTGGGTTCTGGACTGGAAATAAAACAAGAGACATCTTAGAGATAACTGAAGAGAGGTGAAGGGTCGTTAGGTTTGTACTTACTTTCAAGTGATTAAACAAAATAGAGTATGTATGAGAGAGGAGATAGAGTAAATCTGACACAATATTAGCCTGGATAAAGTGTATACAGTAAACATATAATAAAGGATACTATTGTTTCCATGTTTCAGTAATTAAAAATTTTCAAATACAAAGATGAGAGCTGGGGAACATGTATCTCTTGCTTGTTCCTTCACTTGGTATTTTTAGCTTTATTTAAATTTCAAATCTTCATTTAAAGGTCTGTTCTTTAGTTACCTTTTCCCATGTATCCCAATCAACCTCATATACTGATTTTTGTGCATCACAAATTGCCCCCAGCAATATTCTCTAGAAAGGCAACCACTTGCCATCAATGTATTAGAATCTAGTACTGTCCTTCTACAGATTAAGTATACATTTCTCATGGTAAATATGAACATTTGTAAATTAATACATACTGTTTAATGTACTTAAGGTTAAATTTTACTAATTAAAACTTCAACATTAAAAAAAGTATACCCCAGAATTCTAATTTTTAGGAACAAAAGTTCCAACTGATTATGCTTAACCCTCAGGACTCCAATGATTAACTACTAAAATTACAGTGTATCAAAAGGTCAACCATTCCATTATTTCTAAATGTAGAGTGATCTCAAGTCGCTTTCCATTGTGATTACCCACTGTGAAGTCAGCCAACACTTATTCTAAAATCTACACACACTTTTCAACTCTTATCTCTCTTCACAATCTCTATGTAACATTTGACTGCTAACACATTCATCACTCATTCACTCCATGCTAAAAGTCCCATCCCTTCTATAATTTGGTTTAACAATGGTTATAAGCAGCCTATGAAATAAGTTAGACTAGTTTTGAATCCTGATTCCATTGCTTCCTACTGTAGCTGTGTGACCTTAGGCAAATTAATCTGTGATTCCACTTCCCAATATATAAAATGTGGATAATACTTTTCTTGCACAGGGCTTTTTGAAAGATTATATAATCTGCATGTCAACTTTTTTTTAACAGTGACGAGCATCCAGTTAGCACCATCAGTCTTAGCTGTTCTTTTTGCTATTACTACCCTTCTGCTCTGGCTATTTCTAAGTGTCCTTTACAGGCTTCCTAGTTCCTTCCTTAGGTCCGGGGATGTAGCTCAGTGGCGCTGCACCTGCCTGGCAAGCACAAGGTCCTGAGTTCAAGTCCCAGTACTGGAAAATACAAAACAAGGCCAAAAAAAAAACCCTACCAAACAAACAAAAATGCTCAGTTCTTTCCTTACTTCCTGAAATATTTATGAAGTTTATATACCCAGAAATGTGACATCTATCCTTCTTCACTGGAGGCTGTACTATGAGGAATACTGTCCACATCCATAGCTTCTACCATGTGTGTGTGTGTCTGTGTGTGCGTGTATGCATATCTATCCTTCTTCACCACAGGCTCCACCATGAAGAATACTGTCTGTGGGTGTGTTACTACTCTTGTATTACTATGTATTAGTACTGTATTACTATAGTATTATCTGTGTATGTGTGTTTTCAGTCGAGTTCTCTAGTAAATTTATACACGATAGGTTCTACTAGACACTGACCACTCAGACCTCGCTGACCTATTAACATCAAAGTACAATACATCCAAAGCAAAATCCATTACTGGTTCCCTGTTTAGATGACAGTGCTGACTTCAATGCTCCTGGCCAAAAATCTGTCAATTTTACTTTCTGAGTATCTGTTCACCATCCCAAATGCAGCCAGTTACTGATTGTCACTGAGTAACTGAATATAGCTGTTTGGCCTCTAGTTTGGACCCCTGTAATTCATTCTTCACACTACTTCCATGGTAATCTTTCTGAAAGATAAAGTCAGACTCAACAAGGAAATGGTCCTTCACAATCTTGATCTTGCAATGTTCTAGCTGCCCAGGCAACTTGCATGTACATACTGTGCTCATGTTATGGCCTCTGCACATAATGCTCCCCTTTCAGGAAATACACCTTCTCTTCTTCACCTGAATTTTTAGACATCCTAAATTCAAATTACAGTTCCCTTTTCTGAAACAACATGAATAGCACCTGCCTACTCATTACTCTTCTCCCACCAAAGCACTGCTATAAACTCCTGAACACCTATTTGTAATTATGACAGTACTTAATTAGGCTGAATTTTAATGTCTTTCTCCTCTCTCCAAACTCCAATACATGTAAAACATGAGGCCTGAAAATACGTTCTCTAATAAAGGCCCCTAACCAGAGGTAACATCACCTTTCTCTCTAGCCGGGTTTACAAAACAAGCTCAAAGGGCCCCAGAAGCATAAATAAGTTCTTTTTCTGTCCAAGGAACCCTGTGAATGTACATCTGCTGTGGATATATACAACAGAATCTTTGTTCTGCTGCCCTCAGGGATGTGCAGTGACTCATTCAAAAATGACTCCAAGTACAATGGTGCTCTTTTGACAATTCAGAAAAAACCTCTACAAGGGGTACAGTTAAAGACCATATTCTAAATTCTCAAACAGATTAATAAATGATTATAAGATTACTAAATTTTACATTTTTTCAGTCCTAGCTCCCTCTAACTTGTGGCAACAAAAATAAGCTATTAAAAAAAACCTTTGTGGGTCAGGGATTTAGCTCAGTGGTTCCACCGCCTGCCTTGCAAGCTGAGGACCCGAGTTCAGTCTCCAGAACCAAAAAACCCAAAAAACCCAAAAAACCCAAAAAAACCCCCCAAAAAACCTTTGTGATTTTGAGTAGGCTATTACATTAACATCTATCTGAGTATGAACTTTCTGTCTTAAATGATCTGGTGATGAAACATAAAAAAATTAAAAAACTAGTACTTATCTGTGATGTTTCCTGCAAGGTTTGTTTGTTGTTGTGGTACTGGGGATTGAACCTGGGGCCTTGTTCATGCTAAACAAGCACCGTACCACCGGGCTACACCTCCAGCTCTTCCTGTAAGTTGTTTTGAAACCATACAGAAAAGAAGTTTCTGCTCTAAGATAGAATTAATTTTGCTCCATCTAAATTGTCTCTCGAGAAATGACAGGTAGGGCCACGGATTTAATTTAGCTCAGCAGCACCAAGCCTACTTTGCAAGCACAAGGGCCTGAGTTTGATTCCCAGTACCAAAAAAAGAAAATCTGCCAGGTAAAACAGTTTATTTATGGTAATTGTAATTTACTACTTTTAGTAGGAAAAAACTGCAAATTGTGCAGTTTTTGGCAAATTTCATCAGTCTTATGATCCCACATATCAATGATTAGACCAATAGAAATCACTAGTAGAATAGTAAAGGAGCAAGCAGCATTTTCCACATTGCTTTTATTTTTCTATTTTATTTTTTTATTTTATTTTATTTTTGGTACCAGGGACTGAACTCAGGACCTTGTGCTTGTGAGGCAGGAGGGGCAGGGAGCTAAATCCCCAGCTGCTTTTCTTTTTACAGTCATTTACTCTACAAATACTACATGACAGACAATGGAAGCTAAGGATTCAGGCACTGTCCTCAAGGAGCTTACAGCCAAAGAGAAAAACAGAACAGCAATTATAACGCAGTACAGTAAACACTATGGCAGAAGGTGTGTGGGAACACAGAAGAGTGGAAAAGTGAAGAAGAATGCACAGTTATGCAGAAGAGCATAGAAATGAGTTTTCAGCAAGGAGTCTAAATTCGTGAAGCTAGAGCCTGGCTTTCCAGATAGAGGAAAAAGCAAGCTAATATATACAACTATCATTTACTGTCATTCTGAAGGCACACTGTTAAATACTTCAAATACATTATTTCATTTAGGCTATACAAAAATCCTGAAAAGATATTTAGCCTTTAGAGGTATTAAGCGACTCGCCTACAATCACTCATTTTCAGCACTGGACCCTGCATCTGGAATTGGCTTGTCTGAATAAAAAATTCAGTCCTGATAACAACATACCATATAGTTTCCATCCTATGCAAAGCACAGAAGCAAGAAATAATGTGGCACAATGGACAATGCTTCCCACACGTGTGTATACCAGGATCACTGGCGGCGCTTTCTACAAATACCAAAGTCTATGCTCCATTCCACAAGGTTCTAATTTAAGAAGTGAAGCTAGGCACGGGGATTAAAGGTAAGCATGGGCATAATTCAAGGGGAGAAATACGCATACCCTAGGATTCAGAAACAGTGTTAAAAGAGTTTTTACAAATACAGTAGTGTGTCACATAACAATAGAGGCATGTTTCGACAAATGTATCATTAGGGATTTTTGTCACAGTGCAAACAATGGAGTACAGTATATTTAAAGGTAGCTAGTAGACAATATAATCTTATGGGACCACTGTCCTGTAGGCAATCTGTCACTGAGCAAACTGATGTTAATGTGAGACATAAAATATCTGTGTGTGAAGGTGGAGGATGGTAAGGCTAGAGTACCCTGCAAAGGATTACGGGGGATCGTATATCCTTCCTCTTCCCACTACGGGCAAACTCACACAATACATTTTGCTGCCTTTACTTTCTTGTATCTTATTCTCTCTTAAATCCACTGCAGTCAAGTTTGTTTGTTTTGTATTTTGGCAGGAACAGGGATTGAATGCAGGGCCTTCACACTGACCTATGACCCAAGCCCCTTGCTGAAGCAGGATCTCACTAAACTCAGTTGCCCATACTGGGCTCAAACTTTGGATCTTCTTGCCTCAGCTTCCCAGAGTGCTGAGACTACAGGTATGAGCTTCAGGTTTTTTCTTAACTGGTCAGTCCACTGAAATCATTCTCCCAGAAGCAATACAAAGAGTTTATCAGTCCTCACTTTTCTTTAACTCTCCATACAATTAGACATTTCTGATTCATAATTTCTTTCTGAAAATGTCTTCCTTTAACAATATTCTTCTGTTCTCTCTTCCTACTCCTGTAACAATTTCTTTTCATTCCCCCATCCTTTTAATATTAGAGCACACAAAAGGTTTGTGCTTGACCCTTTCTTATTCTCATACCCTAGGAATTCCAACCATGATCCATATGTTGCAGACTCTCAGAGTAATTCAGACCTGTAGACTGGTTTGACCTGAAGTTCCGAATGTTTACTAAATATTTCTATCTATATTCCTTGTAAGGGGTCTCAAATCCATTCCAAAACAGAGTACCTCCACACTCTGGCTCTTAATAATATACTGTTATCTGTACAATTACTCTGACCAGAAACCTAGAAATCATCTAAAACCTGCTTTGTCCTTGCACCCAATCCAAGCCTATTCCCAGTAATCAAAAGACAGAGATTCTGCGTGGGTGCTACTCCCATGCATCTTGGACAACTGCACTATCTGGGTGGAGGCAGTTATTTCAACAGTAGCTATGGACAAAGTGAAGAAGACATAACAAAAGGGTAGGCTAAAGAGTGAGCCAGGACATAAAGGATAAGCAAATTAACACTAAAGAAAGCTCCAAGAGAGAAGGTTGAAAGTAGTTGAGAAGCAAAATACAAAGAACCAAAGTAGTTTCATAGGCCTCTTGGTTGCCAGAAATATACAATTCCACTCAAATAAGTTCAAAAGCAGGAAGAACAGATCTGTGATGACAGAAGCAGAAAAGTACCTTCCTTTGGGAAAGGGTACTGACCAGAACGGGGAAAAGGGAATTTTCTGAAGTACTGGTAATATTCTGTGTCATGGCAATACTCTGTGTATATCCTACGTCGTGATCTACGCAGTTATATATAAGTAAAAATTCATCTGACCGAGAGGCCTGGTGAGCAACGCCGAGGAGCGGACCAGGTCTGAGAGGTTGTGAGTGGGAGAGGTACGGTGGGCCGGCGAGCGAGCGAGCGAGCACCTCACCCTAGCAGTGGCACCAGGATCGGTTGCCTCGAGCTGTCTTCAGATAACACTTGATTTAATGGAAACTCTGTGAAGTCCAGCCTGCAAGAGGTCATGACTTAGAATTTTCTATTTAATACGTTTGGACCTTGGCTGATCCTGGGTTACCGAAACCATAGAAGAAATCATGACCAGCCCAGGAAAAGGGAACTTTCGCCTGAAAAGTTACAAGAACAAATCTCTAAATCCGGATGAGATGCGTAGAAGGAGGGAGGAAGAAGGATTACAGCTACGAAAGCAGAAAAGAGAGGAGCAGTTATTCAAGCGAAGAAATGTTGCTACAGCAGAAGAAGAAACAGAAGAAGAAGTCATGTCAGATGGTGGCTTTCATGGGGCCCAGATCAATAACACGGAGATGGCACCAGGTGGTGTTATTACTTCTGACATGACTGAGATGATATTTTCTAATAGCCCAGAGCAACAACCTTCTGCAACACAGAAATTCAGAAAACTGCTTTCAAAAGAACCTAACCCTCCTGTTGATGAAGTTATCAGCACACCAGGAGTTGTGGCCAGGTTTGTGGAATTCCTCAAACGAAAAGAGAATTGTACACTGCAGTTTGAATCAGCTTGGGTACTGACAAATATTGCTTCAGGAAATTCTCTTCAGACCCGGATTGTGATTCAGGCAGGAGCACTGCCCATCTTCATAGAATTGCTCAGCTTAGAGTTTGAAGATGTCCAGCAACAGGCAGTCTGGACTCTGGTCAACATTGCTGGAGATAGTACCATGTGCAGGGACTGTGTCCTAGACTGCAATATCCTTCCTCCTCTTTTGCAGTTATTTTCAAAACAAAACCGCCTGACCATGACCCGGAATGCACTATGGGCTTTGTCTAATCTCTGTAGAGGGAAAAGTGCACCTCTAGAATTTGCAAAGGTTTCCCCTTGTCTGAATGTGCTTTCCTGGTTGCTTTTTGTCAACGACACTGATGTATTGGCTGATGCCTGCTGGGCCCTCTCCTATCTATCAGATGGACCCAATGATAAAATTCAAGCAGTCATTGATGCAGGAGTATGTAGGAGACTTGTGGAACTACTGATGCATAATGATTACAAAGTGGTTTCCCCCGCTTTGTGGGCTGTGGGAAACATTGTCATAGGGGATGATATTCAGACACAGGTAATTTTGAATTGCTCGGCTCTTCAGAGTTTATTGCATTTGCTGAGTAGCGCTAAAGAATCTATCAAAAAGGAAGCATGTTGGACAATATCCAATATCACAGCTGGAAATAGGGCACAGATCCAGCAAAAATGTGTTTAGAGCCACTCCAACACCACCCAAGGCAAGAGGAACTCTAAGAAGTCATTGTGCTTAAATTATTTTACCTGTGACGTTTTCTTAAATCATATAAACCATGTGAAGACATTATTAGAATTGTTCTCAGAGTCTTTTAAAAAAGCCTATGCAAGTGAAGTCCTGTCAGCCAAGCTACATCCTTTTCATAATGAACTTGCCTTGGCCAACAGCACCTGTGTCACAGGTGTGGTGACCGAGCTTCCCAGTTTTCCTGGTCTGGACTTTCAGTATGACACTGTGGTACTGAATATGATACTACCCTGGGTGAACTTGAATGAATTCCTCCCCCTACATGAGGATACTGTGAGGAAGAAACAAACTTAGACTGATTTGGAATCAGCACAGAAATAGTAATTGATATCACGAGGGCAGATGAACGTCCCAAAGGAAAAAAAAAAAAACAAAGAGTGAGGAGCCATGACGGTAAGGACTGCGCTAGTTTGGATCCTGAATGTCCTCCAAAGCCCTGCATGTTAAAGGTCAAGTCCCCAGGTGGACACTTTAAGGGGCAGGCCTCTGGACAGTCTTGGGATCACTGGGGACAGGCACTGGAAGGGACTGTGGGACCTGGTTCTTCACTCACTTGCCATGAAGGAAGTACGCACTTCCACCATGGGGCACTCTGAACCCACGGGCTCAAAGCAATGGGTGAATCCATCCGGGACTGGAACCTCCAAAATTGGAAGTCAGAACAACCCTTTTGTCTTTAGGAGTTGATTTATCTCAGATATTTTTTATAGTAATGAAAAACAGACGAGCAAAAGAATCAAGAATCAAAACATACTTGGAGAACATAAAATAAAGAAACAAGGAGAATGAAAGAGGCTTGAGTCCCGTGGCTGGCTGCCCTTATCTGGGTCACATCACTAGCACTCCTGGCAGATGGACTCGGAATTGATTTCACTAAGAGTGAGACTAAGTCCGAAGGCCTCGACATCACCCAGAACTTCGGAAGCAGGAGAGGCTGCAGTCTTATGTCAGCGGCTGCAGGGAGGCAGCTGTGCACTTCCTGTGTTCACACCCTTCTACAGCGCCAAAGGCTGTTTTCATGACATCATTTACCCTAAGAATATGAATTGTTATTTTGCACGTAAGTGTCCACCTTGTGTAATTATAAAATCTCTGTGAGGAGGTCGGAGATGGCCCTGAAAGTCTCAAACTTCTAATCTAAGGCTAACTGACCTTGTGGTGATCAGCCCCATTCTTTTTCTAAAAATAAATAAATAAATAAATAAATAGGCCCTGATTTATTTAGTACGAAGAAAAAGATGGGCCACAGGATTTTCACATCAAAGGGGGAACTTCGGTTGTGGAACCCCAAGACATGACCTCGCTTCCTTGGCAACATCTTCAAACAGAACTTGGAACCCTTCCAATGGGCATCACAATCTAGTACCAACCGTCTCCCAAGCTCACTTGGCCGGAGACGGTCCACAGCGAACCTGCTGAGCTGCTTCTCCACTTCGCGAGGCCACAGCCTCAGGACCCCAGGCAGAGAAAGTATCTGTGAAAGACTGAGAAGACGGCTGACTCCATCCAGGGGCCGCAGGCCACACTGCAGCAGCCACACGACTGTCACAGACACCCCAGGGACGGTCTCCAGGGGAGTGACCACCAGGGACCTGTCAAAATCAAGGTACTCTGTGAAGTCTCTAAGCCCAAATACCAAAGGCACAGAAACTGGAAAGAGCCCATGGGAACTATCACCAGGCCCAGAAACACCCCGTAGCTCTGGGCAGGTCTCCCCAGACCCGGGCACAAAAAACCTAGAGAGTCAAAGTCCAGTGGGGGAGACTGAAGTCACAGCCAGCAGCCCCGAGAGGCACTGAGAAGCCCAGTGTACATCCAGCCAGGCCTGGCTGCCACTATCAGAAACAACTTCACAGAGAGCCTTGCAGAGTTCAGGCCAGTGTGGTCCCTGCAGGAAGTCAGGCCGCACTCATTCTCTGAGCCCTTCCTGCCTGTTTTCCTGGGCAGCCAACCCGTCTATGGTCCCTTCTTCCTGGGCACCTCCATGACCCACGCCTCTACCCGATCGGCCCTGATTTTGGGAAGAGGCATCTTGACAACATCTTTTGAGAATTCCATCTCCCTTGGGGGCCTTCGTGATAAAGATCGAGATATGTGGTGTTTGGACAATAAACAGCTTTTCACCACAGACTGGGTAGATGAGGAAGGAGACTCATACACTGTGTCACCTCAGGTGGAGTTAGAAGAGGCCTTTAGGCTTTCTGGACTAAAAAACTCATGTTCTCAAAATGAACTCTTAGTTCACGTACCGCCTTGTATACCAGAACATCCTAAAATGCCTTGTCCCGGAGAAGAGAAATCCATCCACCACAGAGCTGCAGGCCGCTGGAGAAAGCTGTATTGTGCTAATGGCCACACTTTTCAAGCCAAACGCTTCAGCAGGTGGGCTCACTGTGCTGTCTGCACAGACCGTGTAGGGGGACTTGGCCGCCAGGTATATAAGGGCACCAACTGTAAAATCTCGGTTCACAAGAAGTGCCACACACTCGTCACAGTTGAATGTGGGCAGCATTCTTTACCATCAGACGCCCTGATGCCAGTCGAGCCATCATCCATGGCTTCAGACCCTGCACAGACAGCGACCCCACAGAACCTTGCAACTCATGAGGCTTTAGAACAAGTTGATGAAGAGGATGAGGCAGGGAACAACAGGGAAAGTGGCAAAGCTTCACCTAGTTTAGGTCTTCAGGACTTCGATTTGCTTCGTGTGATAGGCAGAGGGAGTTATGGGAAAGTACTGTTAGTCCAACTGAAAAAATCAGGTCGTGTGTATGCAATGAAAGCGATGAAAAAAGAGCCTGTCAACACTGATCGGGTACAGACAGAAAAGCACGTTTTACAGCAGGCCACTAATCATCCTTTTCTTGTAGGACTGCATTCTTGCTTCCAGACAGAAAGCAGACTGTTCTTTGTTCTAGACTATGTAAATGGTGGAGATCTGATGTTTCATCTGCAGCAACAAAGAATCCTTCCTGAAGAACATGCCAGGTTTTACTCTGCAGAAATCAGTTTAGCCTTCAACTCTCTTCATCAGCGAGGGATACTGTATAGAAATTTGAAATTGGACAATATTCTACTGGACTCAGAAGGGCACGTGAGACTCACCGACTATTGCCTATGTAAGGAAGGCTTACAGCCCGGAGATGTGACCAGCACTTTCTGTGGCACTCCTAATTACCTGGCTCCAGAAATTGTAAGGGGGGAAGATTATGGTTTCAGTGTGGACTGGTGGACTCTCGGAGTACTGATGTATGAGATGTTGACTGCAGAGTCTCCTCTTCATCTTGATGAGAGCTCTGATAACCCTGACCAAAACTCAAACAATAATCTCTATCAAGTCATTTTGGAAAGAGAAATTCGCATACCTCGGTGTCTGTCTGTAGAAGCTGCAAGTGTCCTGAAGAGTTTTCTGAGCAGGGACCCAAAGGAACGATTGGGTTGCCACCCTCAGAGGGGCTTTGCTGATGTTCAGGAGCATCCGTTCTTTCAAAATGTCGACTGGGACGTGATGGAGCGAAAGCAAGTAGTGCCTCCCTTCAAACCAAATATGTCTGAGGGATTCGGGTTGGACAACTTTGATTCTCAGTTTACTGAGGAGCCTATCCAGCTCACCCCAGATGATAATGACATCGTGAGCAAAATGGAAGGACACGAGTTTGCAGGTTTTGAGTATATCAATCGTCTTTCAATGTATGAAGAAGAGTGGGTCTGATCCTCATTTGTCAACTGTGCATTCTGCTTATTACTATTTAATATTTGCAAAAACTGGTTACCAGCCTGGATTCAAAGAACTATTTCATAACTGTCTAGAAGCTAATTTTAATTTATTTTTTGTACTTATATTTAAATTAATACTTGATTCTTACAGTCTATAATAGGGACTATTGAATGTTTTTGTTGATAAATGAAAACATTCCATTTGTTGAGTGGAGACAGAAAGTATAATACTTTTTCCAGTTACGTACTATACAGGAAAATAATTTGTCTTTTAAGTAGAATGTCTTACCTATGCCTGTTGATCTCAAACCATATTACCTATACCTTTTGGACCCCAGTTTATGTAGTCTTCAGGGAATCCAAAAAATTATAACACTTTTAAATTAATCTGCAGAAAACACATATATATTATAGTTCTATCTCCTTCATTAAGTTTTTTTATTCAGTAGGATAACACATGAAATACATAGTAGAATTCATTTCAGGGGCAAAGTTCTTCAAAATATTTTTATCGAAATTACTGGTCAGTAATTTATTATTTAAAGAGTTACCAGATCTATAGCATTCCTGTGCTAGTCCTATTTTTATGCAAAGGACTTGAAAAGTAACCATCATTTTCTAAATAGGTTATAATGATACAATCTGAGCAAAATTTAATTTTAGGTACACTAGTTTTAAATTTAGAATGATTTAAAATTTGTAGGCATTTAATAAATTACCTTTTTATCTTTTCTGAGGTACCCCATTTCATGAGAAATGTAACTTTTCCAAAGCTTTTAGATTTATTACCTTTTCTTCAATTTTCAAGTTTGAAAGTAATAAAAACATAAAGGAAAATGTTTATAGACATTTGCTTATTCATTTGCGAGCCATATATATTTCTCTTAATATCTGGAACTTGTTTTAAAGCAAAAAGCATTATCCACAGCATAAAATTATAGAGAATTGTAACATACAAGAAATATGTTTATTTTTTTTTAATCTTTATTTTTTTTTTGGTACCAGGGATCAAACTCGGGACCTTGAGCTTGCAAGGCAGGCGCCGGAACCACTGAGCTAAATCCCCGGCCCTTTTGTTTTTAATTTAAAGTATAGATTTTTAAGTAGTAAGATTGACTTGCATATTTTACGCAGAACTGCACTACAAATATGTTTTTAACTATATTCTTTTTTTTGGCCATCTTTAGGTGTCACGCTAGTTCTTTTCATATTACATAGTAGGTCTTTCAAAACATTCACCGGGAATAAGGCAGTTTACAGACAGAATGGTTGGCATTTTGGTGTTCTAGGAAATAATTTATTTTGCATAAGCCTGTGGTCAGATCATTTTATGCATATGAAGCCTGAATTTCAAGCATCTTCTTCAGTGCCGGGACATTTACTTTGTAAATTTGTTTTGTTTTCATTTTTGTCATGTAGAATACTGCCTTGGTCATCATAATGTAACGTGTACTTGTGTACCTTCTTTTTCATGTTAAAAATCTTTAAATAAAACGTTTAATAAACATCAAAAAAAATTCATCTGACTACTTAAGAATATGTGGGCTTAACTTCTGTGTTTTATTGTCAAAGTCTGGTGGAAGGAGATACTCTCCAATCAACTGACCATACTGAGCCTATTTATCTCTTTACCTCACTATCCCATCTGCTGCTACCACCACTGTGTCCAGAATCTTATCTCACACATGAAGTACTGTATCTCCTTCTTTAACCAAAACTATAGCTTCTGGATTCCCTAATATCGCCATATAATCATTAATAGTTTTGCTTGCACATGGAAAATATACCAGTTAGGACAAAATGTTTTATGTTCTTCCTATCTACCTAAAGTACTTACATAAGCTTTCCGCCTCTAGCATGTTTCCTTCTACCCCCAAATACATCTTCAAACGCTCACAGAGTAATCATCATGAAACTGCATCTTATTTGTGAGGTTTTATTTAGTGATGCTGGGAACTGAATCCATGCTAGGAAAACATTCTACCACTAAGCTATGAACCCTATTTCCAGGCTTTAACCTTCCAATGGTTATCCTTTACTTCCAAGATAGAGCCAGGGCCGGGATTTAGCTCAGTGCTACCACTGCCTGCTTCAAAAGCAGAACCGAGTTCTATCCCCAGTACCAAAAAAAAAAAAAAAAGATGGCACCAAAATCCCTGAAATGATATAACCCTACTAGTACACCCAGCTTCATCACTTTAACATCCACTCCATTAGCCCCAAACAGACCACACAGGTCAGTCTTACAACCTTTTTCTGACTATCATCCCCTCCGAAAGAAACTTCCAAACCTTTTTTACCTAATTGCCACTCACATCCAGTTACCACTGAAGAATAAGATTCTGTCAGAGAGGCTTGAGTTTTGGAGGGTCACAAACTGTATTTGTGATTTTTTTTCACTCCCCCTAAAAAAGCAATTTTTGTGACTTTGGGGGCAACATCATCTCCATCAGGAATGCATGCTCTAAAACACAGATTGCTTTCTTGTTCTACGAATGTGCCCGGGTTGTCATTCTGTGACTTGGCTCTCGTAGCTGTCTACCTGGAATGATTTCCCTTTTGTAGATTATCCACACATCAATCCATGATAGTGAAGATTAAATTCAAATTTCCTCCAAGAAGTTTTTCCTTTCCACACTTTGCAGTCCCAAAGCCCTACCTATGTTATTAATAATCTTATCGATGAAGTATATTTGCTAGCTGGATATAGAGAGAAAGATACCAGGAGGAATCAAGAGTAAAAACACAAAAATTTTTAAAAAAGAGCAACTACCCCAGCATATCAACATTAATAGACTATTAAGAGGGACCAGTGATTTAGCTCAGTTGTTCTACCGCCTGCCTCGCAAGCACAATGTCCCGAGTTCAATCCCCAGTACCAAAAAAAAAAGAAAAAAATCATGGCTTCAATTTAAGATAAATGTTTGAAGGATCTGGAAGACAATTTGGTAGTTAGATATATGAACATGAAGCACAGAAAAGGAGGGGTTGGAATATATAGTGCTTGCAGGCAGCAGGCTAATAACTAGAGTGAAGATACTGAGTATGTATGTCCAAGATACACAAAATCAGCAGTTCTAATGAACTAATACTTTCTAAAATATATTTCCAATTTTTGGTTTTTTAACATATTTAGTTGATGTTTTAACATGTGCAAGGCATGGTGTTAAATTGGGCGTAGTGGCACATGCTTATAATCCCAGCACTTAGGAGGCTGAGGCAGGAAGATCCTTGCAAGATCGAGACCAGCCTAGGCTACATAGTGAGCTCAAGGCCAGCCTGAACTATATAGTGAGACCCCCCCCCCCCCCCGCCAAAAAAAAAAATCAAACAAAAAAAACACCTCAGGGCCGAGGTGGTGCCACATCTTCGTGGAGAGAGCACAAGGTCCTGAGTTCATCCCTGATTCCACAAAACAAAAAACAAAGAACAAAACAAAACCCTAAAAAAAAAAAAACAGACACAAAACAAAACAAAACAAAAGCATGGTATTAAGCATAGAGGGAAATAATCATAAAAGAATCCTAAGTTTACTCTGAAGTAAAAATCAAGCTTTAGAGAAAGAAGAGTATTGAATTTGGACTGAGTTGAAAAACAGCCAAGTTCAAAGTCTCAATTTTAATTGTGGCTTAAGTAATTTTGGTACAAGAACTGAAACAAGTCCTTTAACAACTTTTGCCAAAAAAAATTTTTTTAAGACAAGGTCTCCTTGTGTTCCCCAGGCTGACCTTGAAGTGATCCTCCTGCCTCAGCCTGTAGAGTGTTGGGAACAGAGCCTGTATCTGGCTCTCTTTAACAGCTTTTGTTTTACTTTCCAGAGTATTCAAATTCAAAAATTTCCTTAAGAAAATCTTTACAGAGTGAAAAAAGAGATCAGAGGACTAGTTCAGGGAAAACAATGTGCTGTGGAAGACAGATCCACATAGGAAGCAAGATGGCTAAAAAAGCAAAAACTGTTAGATATCTAAATGGTGCACTTTACAACATGTCCACACTTAGTGTCTAGCTCACTAGGATTACTACAAAGTTCTAAAGTACTGATTCTTGTCCATTTCTATATTGTATTTTTCATAATGCTTTATGTCCAGTAGGTACTCAAGGAAAAGTAAGCTAAGTAAATTAAGTTTAATCAATGAATTTTATCTCTTCTACTGTACTTTATTAACCTGACTTCCAGGTTATTACTCCACTGTTTCAACTCCTTCGGTGGTTTTTGCTTTTCTCCCCCAACCTTCTAGTGATGGAGTATCTCAGGGAACTCACTGCCTTTGGTCCTTAGTGCATACTGTCTACCTTGGTAATTTCATCTAGCCTCACTTTAAATATTATCTATAATCTGATGACTGTAAAATTACAATCTCCAGCCCAGCCTTCTCTTAGAAATATAGATTTATATATGCCAATCCCTACTTAACATTCTTAGTAAACATTTCAAACTTGCTATTTTCAAAATTGATATCCAATCTTTCTCTATAAAACCTACTCCATGGGCTGGGGATTTAGCTCAGTGGTTTTGCTGCTTGCCCGCAAGCACAAGGACCCGAGTTCAATCCCTGGTACCAAAAACAAAAACAAAACAAAAAACCTACTCCTCTTGCAAATTTCCTCATTTCTCTCATTTTCTGGTGGTGTTGGGGATCTGCATTAGTCAGCTTTCCCATTGCTGGGACACACTATCCAACATTCACAATTTGAAGGAGGATTTAATTTGGCTCACAGTTCAGGGGATTCAATTTACGGTTGGTTGGCTCCAAGGCAGAAACACCATGGCAGAGGGGTGGAGCAAAGCTACTCAGTTCACGGCATCCAGGGGAAGCAGAAAAGGGGAACAGTGCCAGAGAGGACGGACAGAAGTAATCATATCCCTGTAGTACCGAGGGTCACACTGCCATGACCAACCAGAGACAGCCCAGGGCATGCTTTACTAATCTGCCAGGCATTCTTCTTTGTGGTTATTGTTGTTTAAAAGACATTTACATTTTTCTATTCTTAATTATTATCGATATGGCTGATCATCCTCTATGTTGTTTTGGTACACAGGAATCTATTCTGAGCCAGATGTAGTGCACAGACCTGTAATCCCAGGACTTGGGAAGCTGAGGCAGAAGGATCATCGAGAATTCAAAGCCAGTCAGGGCTACACAGAGATACCCTGTCTCAAACAACAACAACAACAACAACAACAAAAACCCAAAAACTTTCCATTCTGCACACACTTGTGTACAGAGCACAAGTTTGGGGCAAACAATACTGGTGACTGAACAGTAACAACACTGCCTATCTTATCCTTCTGTGCACATAATTATTTTCAAGCCACCTGGTAGATTTGCTGGCTTCTCTGGGCAAATATAACCGTTACACAATAAAGCTCCTGGAATTTCAACAGCTGAAAGGAATGCCAATGCAGAAAAATGACACATTTTTAAATCAAAGTTTTCATCACTGCTGTTCTGCATGATCAATAAACTTATGTGAATTTTCTGTCAAATGCACTGGGCTGAATAAAAAAACAAACTTTGTTTATTTATTTATTGGGAATATCTTCAAATTCACTTTTAGAACTTTTTGTACCGGGGATCGAACTCGGGACCTTGCGCTAGCGAGGCAGGCGGCAGAACCACTGAGCCAAATCCCCAGCCCCCTCATTTTTAGAAGTCTTGATCACACCTAATTCCAAATCTAATAATGTGGTTTGAGAATTCAAATGAAACGCATTTTCTTCAATAAAGTTTACTGAATCTTCAAATAAACCTTTAAAAATTGCTTCATTTCCTCCAGTCATCCCTATATAAAGAAGCAGATAAATCCTAGAATCTTTAGATCCATCAAGGTCATGAACTGTATATACTATATTTGATTTTTTAAAAACATTTTTAAGTGCCATCCATTAGCCAACGTAAGGCATGAACCTAGTTTTTTCCATGTTAGTGGTAAATATAAGAATTATATCTTCTTCAACAGTCAAATCCCTAAGACAAACTCACCATTTGGTATGTTTTATATAAAACTGGAAGAACCTCTACTTGTATATCTTCAAGTTCTTTGGTTCAGAAGGTGACTGAGATCATCAAATTATTTTTATTCACTGACAAAGGGCAGTTGTTAGGGCAGGGGATTTAGCCGCGTGGTGCTGTGCCTACCTCACAAGCACAAGGTTCTGAGTTTGATCCCCAGTATCAAAAAAGAAAAACAACCCAAAGGGCAGTTTTTGAAAGTAAGCAAGGTGTTCCATGGTGATTACTATTGATTACAAAAATCAATAATTTGATAGGAGATTTTTAGTATTTTTGACCTGGGTTTTTACTTCTGTGATCTTCAAGACACTCACCACAGTTTTGGTCTATAGGTACACGTCATCCATTCAAGTCTAGTTATTGCTTGGTTATTGGAATTAAATGATTTTCTGTGAAAACCACCAATAATATCAGCTTTTAAACTTTTATCTTTCACTGTTAAGTACCCTAAGAATATTTAAGTTATCACAGCCTTTTTGCAAGGTAACTATTTCAGATTTCTTCCACCGTGTTATAAGGAATATGGTGAAGAAGAAATGATATTTGGCTTACTTGGTACAAAACCTGTGTTAGGGTTCTCTAGAGACAAAGCCAGTAAGAATTACATATAGGATATATGAAAAAGATTTACTGAAGAACTGGCACATATATTATAGTGGCTAAGAATCCCACAACCGGATGTGTACGAGCTGACAGCCTAGGATGCCAGTAGTCTGGCTTGATCCAAAAGCCAGAAGGTATCAGAACCAGGGAAGCCAGTGGTGTAACTCTCAGCCTGAGGCAGAAAGCCTGAGGACCAGGGCACACAGTTAAGAAGTCCTGGAGCCCAAAGGCCAGGAGTTCTGATTCCAAATGCTGCTAGGTATTTTTTAATCTCATGAAGCTGACATATCAGAACTAAAAGTCACAGCATAAAATCCAGGGCTTCATGAATGCTAGGCTCTAGTACTGACCTAGATCCCCAGCTTGTTTCCCCATCTCTCTGATGGAATCTCCTCCAACTTCTTGAAAAGCACTCCAAATATTTAGACCGAAAACCTTGAAATTATGCTTGATTCTTTTCTTTCACTCACAGCCACATCAAAGCAAATCCTGTTGGATAAACATTCAAAATATTTCCAAAAATCGAGTACTTCTCATTACTAGCACTTCAGTTTGAGTTAACACAGTCTCTTACGTGATTGAATGCAATAGTGTATCACTTCCTGCTTCTACCCTTGCTCCCCAGCAATCTAGTCTCTACACAGCAGCCTGGGGACTCTTCTCTTGAAGCTAAGAAAGATATTTTCACTCCTATACTTCAAAACCCCCACCCCTTTTACTAAAAATAAAAGTAAAAAAACTTCTAATGATTTAGAAAGTTCTACATAATATGTCCTACCCTGCATCACCACTATTTCCTCTGACTTAATTTCTTACTACTCTCACCCTGATTCACTACTCTCTAGTCACTCAAGAGCTCCTTGCTATTCCTGAAGTATATCAACACATGCTCTCATGGGGTCTTTGCAATTACTATTCCCTCCTCTTACAAAGCTTTCTTCATACATAACCCCATAGCTACTTCTACCAGGTGCATATCTTTAAAGAAAAGCCAACTCAACTAGGACAACAGGAGCTGTCCTCTTTAAACTGAAACCCAGGTTTTGCTACTTGTCTCCAGTTCCTCTTATCTCGCTTTTTCCCCCCAGAGCAATTACTAGCTAATGTATTATGTAACTCATTTATTACATTTATCATTTGCTTTTCCCTGCCTTGCTCCATTAGAATGTAAGAACCACCAGGACCATACTGTTTTACTCACTGATACTTCCCTTCTGCAGAAAACAGTAGTACCTTGAACAGGGAGGCTCTCAATAAATAATCACTGAATTAATGTATTTATAACAGACCCTTAGGAGCCCACTAAAAGCATAAGGACCTTCTGAAAACTAACTTGTAAAAATTTCATCAAATTATACATCAAAATAAATCATCACTAGGATTCAGGTTACCACTTCCTTATTCATAGGTTTGTACCCTGAACTCTACATGCATTCAAAATCATTGACAATGAATCAAGAAATTAATGTTATACTGGTAAATATCAGTGCTCTATCCTATGAACTACAAGCAGTTTAGCAATCACTTGAACAATGCTGCTGTTCCAGTAAAACAAGATAAAGTACTTAACACATTACTTTACCACACACTGGGAAACAGAAAACTTCATGCACAGTTTAGAAATTTTTCTAAGCTCAAAAATATGCAATTTCAAAATAGGTGAGCCAGGGATTTAGCTCAGTGTTGCTTCCGCCTGCCTCAAATGCGCAAGGTCCCGAGTTCAATCCCCCAAAAAAAGAAAAAAGAAAAAAAATAGGTAAGTCTGCTATTAAAGAGGATTTTCCCATTAAAATATGAATTTATCAAAAGCAATAAGCCTGTAATCCCAGCACTCAAGAGGCTGAGGCAAGAGGATCACTGTGAATTCGAAGCCAGCCTGGGCTACATAGTTCAAGGTCAACCAGAACTGCATAGCCAGACCCTGACTCAAAAACAAAACAAAAAAAAATGGATTTTTAAATGTAAAATCTACATTATATATTGTTTTGTTTCTTTGGTACCAGGGATTGAACTCGGGTCCTTCCGCTTGCATAGCAGGCAGCGGCACCACTGAGCTAAATCCCTGGCCCTTAATTAAATATTATAATTCTTATACGACACTTTTTTTTTGGTACCGGGGATTGAAACGACCTTTTTTTCTGGCTTAAATCATTTTATTGCTACATTTTAGGTATACAATACGTTTACATTTATCACTGGGTGCTTGTGCCTGTACATGATTTATCTTGGGTCTTATTTTTTCCCCATTCCCTGTCCTCCCTTCACCCCCTCCACTCTTCCCTATTTACATAGACTTTGTTTCCATTTTTTTCTTTTCTCATAATTTTTCCTTTCCTTTCTTTCCTTTCCCCTTCCCCTCCCACCACCCCTACCCCTTTGGACCTTTTCTTCCTATTTCAAATTATCAATTATTCGTTTTAATTATTTTAATCCTTATTTACACTTTCAGTTTCTCACAAGAGAGAAACTATTCGGTATTTACACGTGTGTGTCCTATTTATTTCACTTAAGAGGATGGCCTCAATATGCATCCATTTAGCTATAAATGTCTCTAGTTTCTCCTTTTTTATGGCTGAGTAGTACTCCATTCTATAAAAAAAAACCACATCTTCTTTACCCAGTTTTCAGTTGATGGGCACTTGGTCTGTTTCCAAGCTTTAGCTATTACAAACTGTGCCGCTATAAGCATGGGTGCACATATAGAAACGACACGTCTTAATGATATCAAAACTATGGAAAAATTCAACTGTTCAAAGTGACTTTCACTTAGCTAACATTAAGTTCAATACTCACACGAAAATTAAGATTCATGAAATCATAAATGCAAAGAGGATTCTAGAAAGTAGTAAAATCTGCTTTGCTCCTAACCAAAGATCAGGATCTCCAACGACAAAGTTTTACTTAACGTAGCTTCAATGTCTTGAATAGGGCTGGATAAGCTTTAGTTCAGTAGTTCTGCCGCCTGCCTCGAAAGCGCAAGGACCCGACCGAGTTCGATACCCGGTACCCCCCAGCCCCCCAAAAACTAATTAAAGAAATGTTTTGAATAATATTATGTCTCAAAAGAGGAGACCAAAGTTATTTAGACTTACTATACAAAACACTATGATCTAAGTCAAAAGTGACTTAGCAAGAATTAAAACACTTAAATGATTGCAACTATAAGCAAGAAAATCCACTCACATTGTTGCTGGGTTTTCTTTTGGTTTAGCACAGGTATCACTGATCACAGCAAATTCTCCACGTCAAGGAAAACCTTTCAAAAAACTCTAACTACTCTGTAACGATACGCGAGACTAACAGATTTTTGTTATTTGCCTGAAAACTCTCAGGTCAAATGAAAACTTTCCCAGCTGATGCATTACTGCTAACCTAAAATAGCAGATTTTCTATCCAAGCAAAAAATACTGTAAAAGTTTCCCGCCGTCTGAAAAAGTACCTAAAGAAGTGATCTTCAAACATGCATCATCCACCACAGAATTTACCGTCGGACTGGATACAAGTTTTAAATGTACTCTGAAAAGTTTAACTGTTGTTGGGTAACTGTACAGTATTTCCGGGACGCAATACACAGTGTAAGGTTATCTTGAAACTGCTCGGTGGTTACAGTTCACTTGCAATTTTTACCTCGTATTTCAGTCTACCTGAATACATGGCAGATGCACTCCCCAACCCTCATTTCACCCAACTCGGAAAACACGCCGGTATTCAGAGACGGCGCTTCCCGTCGCAGACGCGAGGAGGTCCCGGCGGGAGAGGCGGCCGCCGTCCCGCCCGCGCCGAGGGCTGGGGCCGGGCCGAGGACGCCGGGAAGGCGCACGGCAGCAGGTGCTCTCGGCGCTGCCAGGGCGCAGAAAGCGCAGGTTCCGGACCGAAAGAGGACGCCGTCCGTTGGGCGGGGGGTCGCGCCAGAGTCAGCCGGCCTTACCTCAGGCGTCCGCTCCGGCGGCTTCTTCCTCAGCGCTTGCCGGGCGCCGGGGTCTACGGGTGAGTTCATGGCCGCAGCCCCGCGCTCCACAGCTCGCCCCCTAGCAGCCCACGAGACAGCCCATTCAACTGACCCCGGGGGTGTGCCCTCCTCGCAGGCGGGAACTGCGGACCGGCACGGGGTCCGAGCTCAAACAAGCAGCCCTTCGCAACGCCCGCCCAGGGCCTCAGCCCACGCGCGACTGGCCGGAGAGAAGCCCGCGCGGGGGTGGGGAGGGCCAGTGCGCAAGCGTGGCGAGCGCTGTCGGGTGACGTAAGCGCTGGGCGGCCGCGAGCAGGCCTTTTCCAGCCGGGGTGAGAGTTAGACGGGTCGCGAGACCTCGCCCGAGGCCCTCCGGGGCCCGTCTGGCTTCCGGTGGAGGCTGGAGACCATGGAAAAGGCCTGGCCGGAGCGGAAAGCTTGTTGGGACAGAGCGGCAGGGAGGGCGTTCTGAGTGGATAGAACGATTTGTACCCAAGTCCGGAAATGGGTGTGAGCGCGGCCCACGCTGCCCCGACGCCCCGCTCTCCGGGAAAGTGCGGAAGTTGAAGCCGCCATTCGGCAAACGCGGAAGTCCACCCTGCCCTTCTCTACGACTCTTTTAGTTAAACGAACTCTTGTGAACGCCGCTCACAAGAAAGTGTTGTTTCTGTGCCACAGATGCTTTGAGGAAGCAGAGCTGTGTGGGGGCTTTGAGGAGGGCCGGGCGGCGGCGGCGGCCCGCGGAGCCGGGTCTGAACGGCGCTGTCGTCGCTGGAGCCGGAGCAGCCCTTCCACCATCCCCTTCCTCACGCAGCTGGGCGGAGGGTCGTCTGAATTTAGAGCGGACGCCTTTGCACAGTTTCCTGCTTTGTAGTCTGTTTCCCAGTAGACCGAATAATGCCACTTTCGGTTTCTTTACTGGTCTTTTGTAAGAAACATCACCCTTGGGGCAGTACGCTGCAAAGGCAATTTTAACTGTAAAGGTTACTGACAATTACAGAATCTGTCGTTTCAAAACAGCTCCTTACACTATTTCTCATTAATGTACGGGTGAGCCACACTAATCACATGGCCTCAGTTTGGCACCGTCGTAGGCCTGTCCTTTACTCAGAATTTTAAAGCTACTGGAGGGTTATCACACGTAGGTACATCTTAGTATCTCTCACAGCAATTAGCATAGTTCACTAACTCGGTGATTTAGGATTATCGTGGTCTTTTCAAATAAGGACCGATTCACGGTACCTTTGTAATGACATGGTAAGAACTGAAACTGTTTTTGAGTAATAAAAGGAAAAGTAGAGTTCAGGCTACAATTTAGAGTAATGATAGCTGATGTCAATAAGTGCTGTATTTTCCGTTGGTCATGGGGCTTGCCTAAACTTGAAGTTTACAACATACTATTAGTACATCTGTTTTTTCGAGTTTGGGGCGAAAACCTTACCGGAGAAGCTGTGGTTCAGCCATCACAGAAATAAAGTAATTGTGGGAAAATAACTAGTTTTTGGAGACGACCTATTTTCCTCGTCGTGTGTGTGTGTGTACACGTGCATGTATAAACATCCTCTCAAAGATCACCTAGTATCACAAAAGTTACCCCTTCCGTTCTTCAAGGCTTAATTTTAAGTCATTACAGTAACTGGAAAGAATATACCATGGTCATCATGAACTTCGACTTTAGGGCCAAAGAGACCTGAATTTGTATCTTTAATAGACTACTTCTTGTTAGGTAAGTTAACGTTTTTGGTGCTGTGGATCAAACCCAGGGACCCCTGAATGCTAGCACTTCACTACTAAGGTACACCCACTCCTATCTTGAAGTTAAACTATCTCTGAACTTCAATTTCTTCATCTATAAAATGGGAAGAGTAGAGGGTTGTAACATTAAACATTTAATGTGAAGCGTTTAGCATGATCCCTGACAATTAATTCAAGCCTTATTATTTTTATCACTTTAGGAAATAATTTCTTCAAAACACATTCAAATTTGAATAATAATGTGAATTTTTCTTTTATTTATATTCAGAAACATTTAAATATTGGTGAAGATGTGGAACAAGAGGAATTCTTACAAATGCTGCTTAAGTGTAAACTGGAAAACAATTCTGAGAAAAAAAAAAATCTAAACCTGAAACTTAACATACCCAATGACAGTTAAGCCCACTCCTTAATATACAGTATGTCCTAAAGAATGTCTGTGTATACCAAAAAATGTAAAAATGTTCATTGTTCATAGTAGCCAAAAACCAGAGATAACTTAAACACCCATCAATAAAAGAATGGATAAAAAGTGGAATATGTATTACATAGCACATTGATGAATACAACATAATGTTGAGGAAAAAAACCCAAAACAGAATAGAGGGGATGATTCCACTTAAAGAGTTCAAGCAGTATTAAACAGTATCAGTGGCAATGCATATACACAGGCAAAACTTTAAAAGAAAAAGCAAGCAAATATTCACAAAATGATCACCTTGGCAGTGAGATAAACCACAAAGTAGAGGATTATGAACAGGATAGAGCACATGGAGGAGGTGGTTTCTGGATTGCTGAAAATGTTCTGGGCCTGAGTGATAGTTACATGAATGTATATTAATTCACTGTTTTGTGTATTTCATGAGAAAATGAATCAGTGTATAAAAACAATTGCTTTATTACAACAGTAAAAAGTTATTAAATATTCCAGTGATATGCATTGTGTCCCCCTAGGGTTCCTGTGTTGGAAGCTTGATCCCAGTGTTGGTTTTTTTTTTGGTACCCGGGATCGAACTTGAGTCCTCGCCTTTGCCCAGCAGGCAGTGAAACCACTGAGCTAAATCCCCGGCCTCACTGATCCCAGTGTATTGATAATGCAGTGGGATGGTTAACAAGTGGGGCCTAATGGGAGGAAGTTGTTATTGGGACAATGCCCTCAAAAGGGATCGACACAGTTCTTACAGCACCCCAGTTAATGCCAAGAGAGGGGCTGATACAGAAGAATAAGACTTACCTTCTGTCACTCCTGTCTTACCGTGTGTTAGCTTTTCGTTATGACAAAATACTTGAGGAAAAACTTAAAGAGTAAAGATTTTGGCTCTCAGAGAGGTCAGCCTGTGGTTGGCTGGTTTCATAACTTTGGGCCTGAGACAAGACAAAACATGGTGGAAGAGCATAGTGAAACAAAATTGTTCACCTCATGGCAGCCTAGAAGCAGAGGGTGAAACAACTAGAGAGGAAGGATCCAGGGACAAAATATATCCTTTAAAGCTACACCCCCAGTGACTTGCTTCATACAATTGGGCCCAACCTCCTAGTAAGCCCACTGAGCTATGCACTCATCAGTAGATTAATTCACTGATGAAGTGAGAGTCATCACGATCACTTCTACAAAGCCCATCAATGCTGAACAGTGGTGCATTGGGACCAAGCTCCCAACACATGATAGCTAAAACATAGCACATTCAATCTTTTCCTTTTGCATGTATTCCCACTTTATTTTTCTCATGACTGAGACAAAATACAGTGGTACCTTGGTTCATGAACTTGTTTCCATGATTCTGGTTGCATATATTTACAATTAAGTTTGTGAACTGAGGTACCAGTGTACCCCACACCCAAAGTTAAAGGAGGACTGGTTTATTTTAGCTCAGTTTGTAGAGGTTTCAGTCCAGAGTCAGCTGTCTGTAAGACAGGGCAGCATGGCAGAAGGGCATCACAGAAGAGAAACAGTCCATGGCATGGAAGGCAGAATGCAGCAAACAGCAGCAGCTTACCTTCTACCATTTCCATATATCCAGGCTGCAAGTCTATTGGTTGGTGCCACCCACAACCAAGGTGGGCCTTCCATTATCCACACCAAGAACTATGCTAAACCAATTTAATTATCACACACTCTTAATCTCAGTATCACACATCTTAGATCCAGCTGCCTCCAGAAAGCCCCACCTGCGAGCACAAGGCTTTGAGGTGACATCTAGATACAAGCCCTAACACCATATCATCTGCTGCTGAGGGGCCCCTTGCCAGAACTAGCACCATGTTTGTTTGGGTTTTTTTTTTTTGGTACCGGGGATTGAATTTGGGACCTTGCACTTTTGAGGCAGGCAGCAGAACCACTGAGCTAAATCCCTGGCACCATGTTTTTATTACTAGCTGCCAAAACTGTGAGCTAAACAAACCTATTTTCTTTAAATATTTCCCAGCCTTGGGTAATTCTGTTACAGCAATTGAAAACTAACTAATATACTACTCATTGCCCATAGGTACATTTTCCAAATCTACTTTGTCCTTCACTGTCTTGTATTATGCTCTTGTACACTAAATAAAGTGAGGACCAGTGAAAGCTCTAATAGCTGTCTTCACAGAAAAGGCAAGCTTTAGAACAGGATTCACTCACACTAACATGTAAAGAAAAAAATAATGGTTTGAATGCAAATAATTTATTAAATTGTGGGAAAACAAAAATATGGTTATGTTTCTTTCAAAACACGGTTAATGCCTTGATTTTTATTATAAGTACTACTACTTGATACCATTATGTATTACGGATGAGTGGTCCTCTTCTAGAGGGGAACTATGTAAACTCCATGAGACTAGAAAAAAATTTTTGTTATTTAATGGCATACCTATGGCACCCATACTTAGGCCTAGCATGTAATTGGTGCTCAATAAATATTTGCTGAATGAACAAATAGAAGTATCTATGGATTAAAGGGAATTTCACTGTTCGGGTGATAGGCACTTGAAATTGGTTGTGGTGGTGTGCACCTATAATCCCGACTACTTGGAAGGCGGAAAGAAGAGGATCATTTGGGCCCAGGAACTGCAGACCGGCCTGGGAAAAGTAGTGAGACCTGTCTCAAAACAAGCAAGTAAGCTAACTAGCAAGATAAGAGAAGAGGGAGGAAGGGAGGGAGGGACAGATGCCAGCACAATGCACACGTTTGATTGCTTTCCAGTGGTGAAGAAAGACACCTGGCTAGATACCTGTTGCATTACACAAAACTGAATACTCGTTAACTGAATGAAATCATTATCATATGACCATCTTTCTAGGATAACGGCAAATCAGCAAAAATACAGGGGTAAATAGCTCTGGTTTTAATACTACCCAGAAGGAAGCAGGTAATTGAGATTTAGAGTATGCTAAAGATCGAGTCACTACTAGTAGAAAAAAGAGTATTTTCTGTCCTAAATCCAGAGGGTCAGTTATTGAATCAGAGTCTTTTGGGGGAAAGTCTGAGAATTAGTATTTCAACTGCTTTAGCATGTCCTAGGCCCGTACATCATTGTAAAGGATATTAACTAGCAAGTATTGTACCAAATGTGTCTCAAGAGACTGCTACCGCAAGTTTATTTAGGAAATAACAATACCTTCCTTGTACTTAAACATTTCACCAACAATTTAGGAAAGTAATGTGCCTTTGAGCACTGAGGTGAATAAAAAGACATGTTTTTACATTGCCCTTGTGAAGACAGTCCTTTGGGAGAACGCTCAAGCCTCTTCAATGTAATATTCTCCCTAGGGTAAAAATACAGGTTTATCTGCAGGAGTTCTAATCAGACACTGTTAACCAGACAGAGGTATCTGCAGTCTGATGAAGAGATTACTCTAGGTTCATACATTCAGAAGAAGGAAAGTCCTGGTTCCTGGGGGAGTGGGAGTACTCTGTTCTGAGCACATTCTTTATGCCTCACCAGAGTTCTGACAAATAATGGTTGGGAATTTGTTTTGAACTGCCTGTGTTTTAGGGAATTCTCAAATAATTTTAAATCTAGAGTAAAGACAGTATCTTAGTTTTCTCATTGCTGGGACAAAATACTTCACACCTACAAGTTAGATGAGGGGAAAGGTCTTTCAGCTCAGTTTGTAGAGGTTTCAGTCCATAGTGGACAGGCTCCAAGACAGGGCAGCATGGCAGAGGGGCATTGCAGAGAAGAACAGTCCATGGCAGGGCAAGCAGGAGGCCACAAGCATCAAGCCTGCCTTCTTTCTGTCCAGGCTACAAGCCTTTTGGGTGGTGCCGCCCACACCTTGGTTAGGGCTTCCTATTATTGACACCTATAACTTTTAAACCAGTCAGTGGACTAATTAAGTGATCACACATCCTTAATCTTAGTTCACATAACTTGGACCCGGTTAGCTCTGAAAAGCCCCATCTGTGAGCCCGAGGCTTTGGGGGACATCTAGATACAAGCCATAACACGGCTAAGCCCAGCCTGCATTACTGAGCAATAGTGGCAAATACCTTTCACTCCTTATCTGCCTAAGCCTTTCCCACAGAGATACAATTTCTCAGCCCCTCAGTGGACCTACAGCTCAGGGTCTGGTCTCACTTGCTACCCCACACCTTTATGAAGAAATCTTAGCTTTTAAATCTAAGATTAAAAATCTGCCAATCCACCTAGCTGGGAAACCTAGTCTGAGATGAGATGGACTATATAGGAAGGACTGTATGACCTCAGAAGTCATGTACAATTTTCTGTACCTTAGTTTCTCGTTAGCAAAATCACCCCTCTATACTTCTCAGAAATGTTGCAAGATTTCTCAAGGTTTGTATGTGTGAACAGCTCTAAACTAATGAATCCGTCCCAAATACTTGACACTTCCTGCTTTAAAAACAGTACACTTATCCTCTTTAGTTAAATGTAAACGTGTTAACTTGTAATACGATATGAAAATAGGCACTCCAAAAAGCTTCTGGTCTAGGCCTGCCTCCAGGCCTAACTGCCCAACTAAGCCTGAGGAAATCAGCTTCCCAAGGAGCCTACTGGAGGCTGAGTTACTGCTGCCTAGCACACAATAAGGATGAAGGGAAGAGCTGACTTTAGCATAAGAGGACACACTGGCTCAGTCATGTGCAAATCAACCAACAAACCAGGATTAGAACCTAAACTAGTCAACCAATTTTTAATTATAAAGACTACAGTAATTTGTATTGGATACGAGGTTAATGGTTTTAAGTAGCTTGATTAGGTTTTAGTTGCTTGAGTTCAATTGGCATTAATTTTCAATTTAACATTGTGAAAAGGGTGTAAAAATACACTAGTGTTAAACTTTGTTTTTATTCCTAAGAATGTACGTTAAAAATTCTCCCATCAATATGCCTATAATCCCAGTACTCAGGAGGCTGAGGCAGGAAGATCCTTTACATAGTGAGCTCAAGGCCAGTCTGAACTACATAGGGATATCCTGTCTCAAAAAAAACCCAAAAAAATCACCACCAACAAAAAAACACTCGGGGGGCCAGGAATGTAGCTCAGTGGTGCCACACCTGTCTGGTAAGTGCAAGGTCCTGAGTTTGATCTCTCGTTCTGTAAAAGAAAAAACAAAGAACAACACAAAAGGATGGTGTTAAGCATAGAGAGGGAAATAATCATAAAAGAAAGGATGGACAGGTTACCTGATAACAGTAGCAGCTAAAAAGTTTTTAAGCACTTGGGGTATGCTGGCATTAAGCTAAATTCTTGACATTCATTATTTTATTCAATTCTCACAACCTCATGAAGTAAATTCTACCAGTATGGACAGGTCTCATGCCCAAAGTGCCAAACTGGGACAAGAATCCAGGTGGTCTGATATCAAGAGTCTACAATGTTACACAGATCTTATTAATATATGAAAGAAAAACCAAGGTCACACATCAAATTGACATGTGTGTTTATTGCACAAATTTCCCCTAGAACTGGGAGGTTATTATAATACAGGTGTACATTTGAGAAATGTATTCAGAACAAAGAACAAATATGTACATTTTATATATCCACCATCTAAATAACTTAGAGAAAGCAAATATTCTCATAAGACATCTACCAGGAGTAGGCAATACATAAAATCATTTTTTTTTTAGTAATCCTCAGTGTGTATGCCAACTGCAACAAAATGAAATCTGTGCTAGTATGTTTATTGCACTTAATATTTTCAAACTCAAAATTAAGACAATAAATGCCAGGATACTTACAGCAATCACTATATACCTGTGTAAAAATTGGTTTTAATTCTATAATATAAAAGATCCCTTTTTCATTTCCTGTTGCAACAGGTTTTTTTATATGTAATACATACTTGTACCATAAGAATTTGAAAAAATTATTTTAAACAGACCAAAACTTTTTTCACATTCATCATAATGACCATACTTTAATGGAGTAGTAGCAGCTCATTCCTTGGGCTTTGTGTAACAAAAGGATGATTATGATGAAGGTACTAGAAATTATAGAAAAGTTAAGGATTATAAAACTCAAGAATCCTATAAGGATTAATGAATGATTCTTAAGAAACTATGGGTCTTTTCCATCTCAGCACAGATTAGTTTCAAAAATAACAGTAGCGTGAGCCATTCACTTACAAAGATTAGAATTATTAAAGAGTAATTTATTAGACATTTCAAATAAGACTGAGAATAGTCCGATGATTAAGAAAACAACCAGCCACAGTTATTATCTACTTGTTACATATTATTCTGAGCCACAATCAAAACAATAATGTACAATGGCCCATGCAGGAACTTTTCTAGATTCTGAATCCTGCCAAAGAGATCAATTTGTTTAATTCCAAAAAAGACAATACAAGAATTTCGTTAATGAATAGAGTAAGAAAATTAAATTAAGGAAATTTGTCCATAAACACTCTTTGGCAGCAGGTCATCCATGGGAGATTTCAGGTACTAAGTGCGATCAGCTATTAGGACATGGACCAAATAAATGTCAAGTACACTCATTTCAGATTTACGTTCCACTGAAACAACTTTTCTCTTTCTAGTTCAGTGTCTCCTGAATAAACACAAAGAGGAAAGCAAAACATGACCCAAAGTCAAAAGACTAAACAAACTCAGAAATCGTCCAATTAATGAAAAATTAAATAAGAACGGATGAGTTACATAGTAAATATATAGTGACTAAATAAGTGGTTTTTAAAAGCTAATCAATTATGATAAAAATAGTAAACGAAAGCAGGAATCAACTTTTCTTCTAGCATTAAATGTATCTTAGACCAGATAAGCAAAGGAAAAACTATAATGCAGTATTTTCAAGTAAACTGAGGTAGTAGAGGATATTGAAAACTTTATCTACCCATCTTTCTATTTACATTACTTACAGGAGTTTGGTTCCTCATTAGCCTTTCTTAACATTCTATACTATATAAAAAGACAGTAACAATTGAAAAGTCTTTGAAAAAAAATCAGCTTCTGGAAGGTAGGAGCTCTTTATGAGAAAGGAGAACAATTTTAAGAGTTAGGAGTTCTATTAGTGTAAATTGAATATTACTAAGCAATGAAACATATCTTGCTCCTGTGGGTTCAAGAAGGGCTGATATGGAAAACAAGGGCACTGTTTACCTGAGCACTTTTAAAGAAAATATTATTTTTGCCAATGCTTTGGTGCAATTTTTAATCCTGATTTTCATTTATTAAATTTACTTATTGAATATGTAAATATTAACATTTATAAGAATTTCAGTTCATACTTATAAAACAAATGGTATAAAGTAGTATTCTTACTTTGGGAATCTACATTCCTCAGCCTTAAAAAGATTGGCTTTATGTGTATTTTAGAGTGTGTGAAACAGAAAAATCACCAGAGAGCAATAGTTCAACATTGTGTACAATTAATACTTGTTGAAAATGTTTTTTAAAAAGACATGTTTACCTGTCTAGTATTTCTACTTCTGCTTTAAAAAAATAGATACATATGTACACTTGGGTGGATAATAGACATTTTTACTCATTATTCTATTTGTAGTAATTAATGGACTCTTCAAAATCCTTGAGAAATAACCAGAAATTAGCTGTTTTGAATTGCAAAACAAAATAACAAAGTTTTACAGATATATGTAACTTACAAATAATTAAAAACTTAATGAAATGACGTTTTCTGAGCCATTTAATCATGAGACATCTCTTATGAATTGTGACATTGTATGAAATGCCTTAATATTATTTATTTTATAGAAATTTCTGTAGAATTTTTATAATTTGGCTTTTTCAAATGCCCTCACCCCAAGTTGTTTATGCTGCTTAGTTTCACGTGGTTAAAAATCTACCACCACCCAGGAGTCCAGTTAAAAAGAAAAGCCATCCAATATACACAGGATATGCAATGCAATACAGGATACCCAGGAGATGGATTCATTCAGATGCAAGTCTAACAGGGGGAAAAAAAAAAAAAATCTTCATAAATGCATGTTGGGTTTATGCATAAATGCCGGCTTCCTTCGTTTCTATTTAACTTGCTGCCAAAATTAACCTTTAGGCATGTTACAGGAGTATCTGAGCCACATATGGAGAATGAGTGCTTGCTACAGCAGCCAGAAGAGGAAGATCACTGGATTCAATCCTGAAATAAAGAAAACTCAGTTCAGCTTTCTGTACTCCTACCGGGAGTGACCACTACCTATAATGTCACTATACCCAGTAGTTAAGGTGTCACCCTAGCCAAAAGGTAAGAGAGCTGAACATAACAAAAGTCAGAAATTTTTCACTAAGTAGAACCTAGAACCACAGATTTAAAAGAAAGGAATGCTTCTGCTAAGCTTAAGGGTAACGAAGTTCATGGATGCAGGAAAGTATCCCAGTCATCTGTTGACAGACCATGTATTAGGCAAAGCAAAATGTATTAGGAAATTACATTAGGACCTTGGTACTCATTGTTAATTGGCTCTAGGAAGCAGGATGAGTACCAAAAGTGATGAGTACCAAAACAATAAATTGTTTTGGCTGGAAAGGGTAGCAAGTCACGAAGCAATCAACATTGACACGTTCAAGTTTGCAGATCAAGTAATCAACAAACTGTAAGAACCAGGACAAAGTGTGTGCATCAAAATGTGTCAAGTACCAAATTCAATGAGTTTCAAAGCAGCTGAGTACCAAGGTATGATTGTACCATCTAGTATAATAATAAAACAATAGTGTATATGCAGATTGTTTTGGCTAAATATGTTTCTATTGTACAATATACTGAAAGAAGTGCTGGATGTTTCTAAAGATACATCTTACCATAAATAATTTATGGGAAAAACAAAATGGCCAAAGAACATAGTGAAAGTTTCTCAGGTTTAAGTCATATTTAAAGTAATATAAAATCAAATGTCACTTTTCAGCTAGAAGCTTTCAAAGATTTCTGGATGGCATGCAGAATTAACTATCAAAATATTTATCTGTATCAAATATTTCATGTATCAATAGGCATGCTGTTTCACTAAAAATTCTACTTTGTAGGAATTTATCCTACAAAGAAGACTTCTATTCATTCCAGCATTGTTTTTAGTAGCAAATAAATAGAAACTATGAAATATACAATGCGCTAGGCATGGTAGCATACCCATATATCCCAGTTACTCAGGAGGCTGAGGCAGGAAGATCAGAAGTTCAAAGCCAGCCTAAGCAACTTTGCAAGACTTTGTCTCAAAATAAATTTTTTTATTTTTTATTTTAATGGTACGGGGGATCGAACTCGGGTCCCTGCGCTTGCAAGGCAGGCGGCGGAATCACTGAGCTAAATCCCCGGCCCCTCAAAATAAAAATTTAAAAAAGGAAAAAATGTCTGGAGATGTAGCTCAGTAGTACAGCACTTAGCATGTGCCAGACTATGGGCTTAATTCCCGGTCTGTCTGTCTGTCTCTCTCTCTCCTTCTCCTCTCTCTCTCTCATAAAAAGAGATTAGATAACAATTCTATTTCAGTTCTTCCAACTAGCATTTCAAGACATGACTGAAACATACACAAAATAGGTAACAAAAGTGATTATAGATCATACTGAAATAGGGTTATACTTTGTCCTCCATCAACTTCCTGTTCCTTTTCTGCGTAGCATTTTGGATATTTTCTTCCAAAAATTAATAGCAGAAGCTGTGCATGGTGGTGCATGGCTGTAATCCTAGCACTCAGGAAGCTGAGACGCGAGGAGTGCCATGAGTTGAAGGCCAGCCTGGGCTACACAGTGAGTTCAAGGCCAGGCTGCACTATGTAACAAGACCCCAACTCAAAAAAAAAAACAAAAAACAAAACAAAAAAGTAACAATAATAGCAGAGTAGACATAAAATATAATTAATGCTGAGGAATAGTAAGACGTAGATAAAGTACTACCACACACAGATTGCTGTTACTTCACCTCATCTGAAAGGCAAGCAAGATGCTTGGAATATTGAGTTTATAACATATTTAATAATGAATGAGTATTTTCTTACTTTTCCTAAAATAAAAATGAGATTTTTAGAATTCATCCAGACTAATTCACAACATACTATATGTAATGGCACAAGGGATGCCTTTCAGACCAATGAATAACAGGAAATGTGCTTTTGTATGGTACACAGTAACCCAAATTTTGAGTCTATCTAGCTTCTATTAGAAAAAGACACTTGGGCCGGGGATTTAGCTCAGCGGTTTCGCCACCTCCTGCGCAAGTACAAGGACCCGAGTTCGATCCCCGGTACCAAAAACAAACAAACAAAGACAGAATGATGGGAAAGCAAAGCCGGAAAAGAAACCACAAACGTACCCAAGAACCACTCCCAGCTCCTTGACATGAACACGCATCTGACCCCTCAGGTACTCAGACAGCATTTTGCTCTTGAAGTACAGCTCCTGCAACCGGTCTTCAAGGTGCATTACACACTGCAGTTAAGAAAGGGCCAAGAACTAGGTCAAAAAACAGGTTTCAACTCTCGAGTGATGCCAAATTTTAAAGCATCGAGTTTTTGACAGTATATTTAGTTATTCCAATCCAACATGAACTAAAATTGGGAACACATTAAATATGTGGTTTTAGCTCAAATAACAGTGTAAATTTGTTTTGGGCTTGTACCGAAGATTAGCTACTATGGTTTTTTAAAACTGTAATATATATCATAAATGTACTATTTTAACTTTACTTTTCTTTGTTTTCATAGTACACATATTCAACACTCAGGGCTTTTGCATCTTTCCCTAGCCTTTTTTTTTGAGACAATGTACTGCTAAATCTTTAAGTTGGGCTTCAATTTTCCATTGTCCTGCCTCTTCCTCCCAGACTACTGAGATTACAGGCACGCACCACTATACTCAGATCACTTTAACTATTTGAAAATGTACAATTCAGTGGCATTAAGTACATTCCAGTTGTGCAATCATCACCAATCATCATTTCCAGAAATTTAAAAAAAAATTTTCTCAGCTGGGCGTGGTGGTGCGCACCTGTAACCTCGGCACTCAGGAGGCTGAGTTCAAGACCAGCCTGGACTACATAGTGAGTTCAAGTCCAGCTTGAACTATACAGTAAGACCCTGCCTCAAAAAACAGCAGAAAAATATTTCTACTCCAAATTTATAAATGTAACATTCACTTAAATTGATTTGCTCAAATGTATTTACTAAAGAGTAAAAACAGGTTGCAGTAGTTCATAATCATGAAAAGGTAAATAAAATAATTAAAACACCTACATTTGACTTATTTTCAACTAATTTGCTCAATCTTTTCATGTAATTTGATGCCATATATTTGAGGAAAACACATCAGTTTCAAGTGTTAAAACAGTAAATTCTTGGGCTGGGGATTTAGCTCAGTGGTTTTGCCGCCTGCTACGCAAGTGCAAGGACCTGAGTTTGATCCCCCGTACCAAAAAAAATAAAAATAATAAAAGTAAATTCTTATTTGTCCTTTTATGCCTGGTTTCAAGCATTAAGGATGTTTCTGAGGTTAGTCCATACTGTAGCATGTATTTTATTTCTTCTTATGACTGAATATATATTGCATTGTATGCATTATACTACATTGTTTATCCATTCATTTGCTCATATAAACAGGTTAATGTATTTCTAACTTTTGATTATTGTGAATTATCCTGCTATGAACATTAGGATACAATTACTTGTTCTAGTCCTTTGTTTTTTGAGACAAGGTCACTATATTCCAGGGTGGCCTTCAACTCACTCTGTAGCCCAGGCTGGCCTCCAACTTGCACAGTCCTCCTGCCTCAGCCTCCTGAGCGCTGGGATTACAGACATATACCACCATGCCCAGCCTCTGTTCCAGTCTTAAGTATAAATATAGAAGTAGAATTCCTAACATGATATAGTAGTATGTGCTACGTTAAACCTTTTTTTTTTTTACGTTAAACCTTTTGAGGAAATGCCAAATTGTCACCCACATCACCTGAACCACTTCATGTTCCTATCACCAATGCACCAGGGCTCTAATTTGTCCACTCCTTGAAAATAATTACTGTTTTGAGTTACAGCCATCCTATGAGTGAGCTTTACCATATTCCCTCATCACAGACAGCATGAAATGGCATCTTACTGTAGTTTTATTTGCATTTCTCTAATGATTAATGGTGCTCAATATATTTATTTTATTTATTTCTGGAAATTGAACTCAGGGACTTGGCACTTGCCAGGGAGATGCTGCACCGCTGAGCTACATTCCTGGCCCAATGCTGATTATATTTTCATGTGCTTAATGGCCATTAGTGTATTTTCTTTGGTATAAAAGTGTATTCAAGTGCTTTGCCCTTTTTAAAATTCTATTGTTTGCTTTTTGTTTAGTTGTAGTTCTTTATATACAATTGTGCATCACTTAACAACAGGAATATGTCCTAAGAGAATCTTTAAGTGATTTCACAATTGTGCAAACATCATACAGTGTATACACACAAATCTACACAGTATAAGTCAGTGGTGGTGAACCTATGGAATGCAAGCCACAGTGGGCACGCGAGCCAAGTTGCCCCAGCAACCAAGCATCAGATAACAGTTGTTTTTTCTAAACTGAAACCTCAGATTTCGGGTTTAATTGTAATGTTGCCACTTTGTAATAAATGGGTTTTGGATTTGCAGTTTAGGTACTTGGTCTAGAGAAGGTTTGCCATCACTGGTACAGGTGAATCACTTGATAGGGCCTTTGGATACAATCAAAGAATACAGTAAATGGAAGGCTGCTATCAGCATAGCACCATTTTACAGTAAACTTCTTAAAACTAGGAGTACATTTAAAATAATGATAAAAAGTATAGTAAATAATAGTCTAGCAACATAATCATTTATTCTCATTAGCAAGTATTACTATATTAACATATGTGCTACACTTTCATCTAACTGGTACTGCACATTTTGTCTGTATCGATGTTACTACAAACGTGAATAAAGGACTGAACTATGATTTAATTTTTGCACTATCATTTTTAAAGATGACTACATCACTAGGCAAAAGGAATTTTTCAGCTCCATTATAATCTTATGGACCCACAATGATATGTGCAGTCCATCATCCATTAAAATATCATCTGCAGCACATGACTGTATTCTAGATATCAATCCCTTTCCAGACATACAATTTAAAAATATTTTCTCCTATTCTCTGGATTGCTTTTTCGCTTTGTGGACAGTTTTAATAAAAGTTTTTAATTTTGAGGAAGTCCAAGTCATCTCTTTCTTGCTTTTGTTACCTGTGTTTTGCGTGTTACAGTTAAGAAATCATTTTCATTAAAACTGTCAGGAAGATTATTCTCCTCTGTGTTTTCGTGTAGGAGTTTTATGTTTTAGCCTTAAGTCTGGGTCTTTGACTAATTTTGAGTTCATTTTTATATACAACATAAAGTGAAGGCTCAACTTCATTATTTTGCCTATGGGTGTCTAGTTTTCCTAACATCTTTTGTTGAAAATTACTTCTTTCTGTGTTGAATGGTTTTGGCACCCCTGATAAAGTTAATTAACTTGACATATGAGAGTTTACTTTGGGGCTTTCCGTTCTATTCCACTGCCGCCGCCCCCCGCGCCCTCTCCCCCAGTACTAGGGGCTGAACTCAAGGTCTTCACACTGAGCTATATCATCAGCCCTTTCTTTTTATTTTTTACTTTGAGACAGGATCTTGCTAAGTTGCCCTAGACTGAGTTGGAAAGTGCATGGGAATGTTAAGACTTCCACTGTTGTTTTTCCTTTAAGTCTGTCTGGCTCTCTGAGGCCTCTGAAATTCCATATGAATTTTAAGATGTATTTTTCTGTTTCTGAAAAAAAAAATGCGATTGGCATACTGATAAGGACTACATTCAATCTGCACTTTGGATAGTAATTTCATCCTAACAATAGTAAGTCTTCCAATCTATGAACATGGGGTGTGTTTCCACTCATGTTTTCGGTGAATTTCTTTTAGCAATGTTTTACAGTTTTTAGTTTGTAAGTCTTTTGCCTCATTGGATAAATTTATATCTAGTAATTTATTATTTTTTATTTTTAGCACTAGAGGTGGAAGCCAGGGCCTTTGTGTTACATCTCCAACCCTCTTCTATTTTTTTTTTTTTTTAACTTTGAGACAGGGTCTTCCTAAATCATTAAATTGCCTAGGTTGGGATCCAACTTGCAATCCTCCTGAGTCAGTCTCCCAGAGTGCTAGGATTACAGGCGTGTACCACCACACCCTGCTTTTCTAAGTAATTTATTCCTTTTCATGCTATTGTAAGTGGAATTCTTTCTGTAAATTTTCTTTTTGGATAGTTCACTGCTAGTATATAAGAATACAACTTACTTTTGCAGGTCTTATATCCTGAAAATTTGCTTAATTTGTATATTAGTTCCTGTAGCTTTTTGTGGAATCTTATCTTTTCCATGTAAGATATCATCTGCAAATAGTTAATTTTATATCTTTCTCTCAAATTTTGAAGTCATTTGTTTCTTTTCCTAGCCTAATCCCCCTGGCCAGGACTTCAAGTACCATGCTGAATAGAAGTGGTCTCATTCTTTACCTTAGGGGAAAGCTTTTCAGTCTTTCCCCATTGACTATGAAGTTAGCTATGGGTTTGTCATAGATGGACTTCATCATGTTGACTCACAGAGTTTCTAAACTATGCTATTTTATAATTCTAAGAGAAAGAACCCTCAAAGTTGAAATGATGTCATTCAAAAGATGTTATCAGTATTGCAAAGATGGACTGTCCGAACTGGTGACATGACACTGAGGGTTCAGAATGCACTGGTATTTTACATGAAGTTAGAAATTCTGCAGGACCACACTGTATGCACTCAACCATCTTGGTGCTGAAATCAGAGTATATAGATATGTACACGTTCCTTTCAGTCATAGCTCAGTGGGACGTAATACCAAGACCGAGTGGGTTCAAGAGCAAAGATTTATTTTCTCAGAGTTCTAGAAACTGGAAGTTCAAGATCAAGTGTACAAACACTGTTGGATTCTAGCTGAGGGCTCTCTTCCTGCCTGGTGGACAGCTGCAAGTGTGTTGTGTCCTTACAGGGTAGAGATAGAACAATCTCACTCTCTATTCCTTATTAGGCCATAATCCCATCATGCAGCTCCACCTTTAAGACCTAATCTAACCTTAATTACTTCCCCCAATCCCCAGGTCCAAATGCTATAGCAGTAGGGACTGAAGATGCATAACAAATATTTAGTTCATAACATGGTTTTTCAAAGAACAATGATGGTGTGGGGTTGCACACCAGTAATCCTAGCACTTGGGAGGCTGAGACAGGAGGATCACTGCAAGTTCAAGGCCAGCCTGTACTACATAGTGAGACCCTGTCTCAAAGCAAACAAAGAAAAATGATGAAACTAGCAGCATTATTCTGTACACACATATATTAAGCAGAGTTTAACCATCTAGCCGAATGCTTAAAGTAAGTTAAGCCTTACATATACTTACAAAATTTGGAGACAAGTTATGCTTATAAAGCTGAAGAGTGGAATGAAGCAGGTTGGAAACAAGACTGGACACCAACACTTCTTTTCCCAGCTTATTATCTGTCACTCGTCTCTGGCTGCTAGCCACTTGGACAGTCCATTTATCCATATCAGCTATAATACAGACAGCTTCTGCTATTGGTTCATCCAAAACTGGATGCTAAAAAGAAAAGAATTCAACTTATAACAAAGTTTTCAAATATAATCCAAAGGCAAGGAGGCAACAAAGAGTAAACCAAAGCAGAAAAAAAGGTAGTAAGTTCTAAGGGCTGGTGATGTATAGTTCAATGTTAGTATACTCGCCTGGGTTTGATCTCAGCACCACCAAAACCCCGTCAACAAAAAACCTGGATATTACATTCCTACAGCTACTGCCAGAGAATCCTTGGCAGAGGAAAATGAAATAATTAACTCAATAACAGACAATCTGAGATACCACACAAAAATCATCATCGGTAGAAACTTTGTATTCATTACTAAAACTTTGTTCTTCAACACAGAACATTCTTTCACAAGTCTGTTGATCATTCATTCATTTTACATACCACTGAGTGCAAATGTGTGCCAAGCAAGTAGAAGAAAATGTTTTTTAGATCAAAAGAGTTAAACTGAAAAGAAGTAAGACAGAATATTCATACACACAAGTCAAGGGTAAGAGCCTGTGCTGTCAGGCATTCATCTGTCTCAGCATCACTGGGGCTGGCTATCCCGCAATGACATGAAGGGCCTTACACATGCCCTAGATTTTTCCATTTTGGCAAGACCTATATTCAGAGTTTGTATACAGCATTTAAAAGGAGAAAATCAATATGTCCTAACATGCCTCTCCAACATACACTGTTAAATGAAAACCAAGTCACTATACATACACATACAACTATATCCCAGTTGTGTTTTAAAAAATTCAGATTGACAGGTGAAAGCAAATAAACAGGAATGAAGGTAGACATGGTGATCCGTGCCTGTAATCCCAGCAGTATGAGAAGCCGAGGCAGGAAGATTTCAAATTTGAGCCCAGCCTAGGCAACTTAGTGAGACCCTGTCTCAAAATTTAAAACATTAAAAAAGACTGAAAATATAGCTCAGTGTGAAGGCCCTGAGTTCAATCTACTGCCAAAGGAAAAAAAAAAGAAAAAGAAAATGAAAATACTGAAATCATGCTCTTTACCACAAAAAAAAGAAGTAGGAATATTAAGAGTATAAAGAAGGACTTGTATATTTTATTCTGTATATCTTGGTATTATTTGAATTTTTATCACAGGTATGATACTCTTATGACTTAAAAATTTAAGGCCTAATGAAAAATAGTATTTTAACTCATATATACCGATAAAAAGGCCACCAGGCACATGTCTGCACTCCCTATAGTTTACACAAAAGATAAAAACTGACAAGTATAAATCCTGACCGTGAGAGAGAGATAGAGTGGGCTTACAATGCTTAGCGCCTGAGTATCTTTCTGTATTTCCAAAGGTAAGGATTTCCTGCCAAATGGAATAGTACCAAAAATGACAGTAAAACTACAATTCTGAAGACTCAGACCCCATGGCTTTTTCTCTCTCAATTTTACCATTACTGAAGTTAGACAACTGTGGATATCAGTTTGCTCTTGTATATGTCTGTTTGGCTTCTTCAAAGTATATCTTCTTTTTTTTTTTTTTTTGTACTGGGGATCAAACTCGGGTTCTTGCGTTTGCGCAGAAGGCGGCAAAACCACTGAGCTAAATCCCCGGTCCGAAAGTATATCTTTTTGCCAGTTAGTAAGAACAACTGGGAACAAAGCCCTTTCCTGGACAGAAGACAGTGGAGAGGTCACTATTTGAAGGAGATCAAAAGAAAAACTTGTTATGAAATGAGATAAAACAAAAACATGAGTAACAGATGAGGCGGGAACCCAGTCCCAGGGAAACAGAAGAATGTGATATTGTATCGGGATTTATAGGACAGGGTATTTCACAGTGGAAGGGACACTGAAATAAGGATAGAATTACTGGTGAAAAATAGAGAACACAGACTCTTCCGTGAGAAGGCTCAAAGATAGTAAATTCATGTGGCTAAATTTGTGAGAAATGCTACTGAGAAATGGGAAAGAAAAGAACAGTAATAAGCCTGAAAAGACACACTGAAGATTTCTCATGCTTTGAGAAGCCTTAAACTTCATATTTATGTTTCATAAAACAGGATTAAAATATAATTCTTCTCTTGCCTAAACTCTTAAGTCTTCAAATATCCCCTCCTTGCTTGTGAATACTGCTGTATCTCCACACTGCTACAAACCCTGATTTTTCAACTGCCTGCCAGGTATATTAAAACATAGCCTTAGAAATTATACACTTTAAATTAAAATAGTCCAAATCAACTTCAGTATTTTCTCTCAATATGAGCATTTTTAAAAAAAAGAGAACCCCAATGCTGTGCAGGGATCAGGTCTTAGGGACACTGCAAATGGCTATTCAAATTAGCCTTTTGGGCAAGTAAGCAAACAACATGTGCATGCACGTTCTCTCTCTCTCTCTCTCTCTCACACACACACACACACACACACACACACAAATATTTCTAACTTTAAAAAATGGCCAATAACTTTACTTCGAGGAATCTAAAGAAATACTCTTAAATTCATTGAACGTAGAAATTACATCAGTGTTGTTTATCACAGTAAGAGACAGAAAAACTTCCTTAAAAAGTTAAGCTGCTGGTAGCGGAGCATGTGTATAATCTCAGTACTCTGGGAGGGTGAGGAAGGAGGATTCCAAGTTTGAAACCAGCCTGGACAACTCAACTCAACTCAACTAAAATAAAATAAAGTAAGTAAGGCTGGTGATGTAGCTAAGTGTGATAGCACTGAGTTCAATTTCCAGGACCAGGAGAAAAAAAATTAACCAGCTGGGCATGGTAGTCTGCACCTCTAGTACTGAGCTCAGGAGGTTCAGGCCAGCCTGAGAAACACCACCAAACCCTATCTCAAAAAAAAAAAAAAAAATTTTTTTTTTTTGCAGTAGGAGAAAAGTGCTATCTACTGCTCCATGACAATGTCATGGGATAAACAATAAACACTAAAAATGTTTATAAACTGTCTTAATGATATATATATTCAGATACATATGCATACCTTTTATAAATGTAAGGGCTCACTTATTTATACATATATTGTATGTATACACATACACAGATATACAGAATGACAACAAACAGGTACAAGGTACTTGTGCCTAAGATATGCAAAATAACACACAGTATTACTGATACATAAGCATTATTGTCACTTTCATTAGAGCAAGAGAAACAGAACCTCATACTAAACTTAGTGGTGCCTTGGTTCACAAACTTAATCCTTTCCACAATTCTAGATCAAATTCCCCCATAAGCTCAACATTGAACCTAACTATTGAATGATTCAATTCTCATCCAATTCGACTTGTGGCCTGAATCGTGGAAAGAATTAAGTTCGTGAACTGAGGTACAACTGTGTTCTATGGTAGGATATATGCTGAATAAGTAGTAAGTGGCCAAGTATGGATTATGTAAGAAGCCTAATGACACTGAGTGAGTCTTTATATTAAAAATGGCTGCTGCAACTTGACACTTTACTCTTAAGTGAAATAAACTGGACACACGTGTAAATATCGCATTCTCCCTGGTGTAAGAAACTGAAAGGGTAAATAAGGGCCAAAATATGGTAATACATAATGTGAAATAGGAAGAAACTGTTTAAAAGGAAAGGGGAACTGGGAAGGGGGGAGGTAGGAGGTGGGAAAGAAGGAAGGGAAAAGAAAATAAGAAAAGGATAAAATTGATACAAAGCTTTGTAAATGAGGGGGAGACTGAACAGAGGGGAGGGAATTGGGAGAAAAAGAGGAATGAAGATATACCATGAACAGGTAAATTCTCTATGATGAAAGTGATTATGTATATTTAAATTGTACCAATAAATTTAAATTTTTAAAAAATTGCTGCCATTGTATTGTAGAATTAAGAAAGCTTGTGTCTGGCTTTCTGTATATTCCAAAACTTTATATAATAAATACATTTTAATTTGGTAGTTTGTTTTAAAACAAGGTCTCACCATGTAGTTCAGACTGGCCTTGAACTCACTATGCAGCCCAGGCTGGCCTTGAACTCACAGTGATCCTCCTGCCTCAGCCTCTTGAGTGCTAGGATTACAGGTGTGGACCACCATGCCCAGAATCATCTGGTAGTTTTTTAAAATGCTGTTTCTTTAGGAATTGGGGGGAAAGAAAATGACACTTATGTGAGACCAGATGGGAAGAATGAGGCCTAACTGGCTGCCTCTGTGAGCAGTGAGAAGAGGGCGTGCAGGCGTGCTCACACGCTGCAGGGGAAGTAAGAACACCTGAGGTTGAGGTGTTCACACGAGGATTACCGTGGAGGGCGGAGACAGGTGAGGCCTGTGGGATCCTAACTGCTCCAGCGTGTGTCTCACTGAATAAAGCCAAGGGGCGCCAGTCACTTGGGGCTCTATGTCGAAGGGAGACACGAGCTTCCTGGCCCCCCAGATTTTAACCTGGGTTCTGTGTCTCTTTACTTTTCATCCCTGTCACCCCTTGGTGAGGTTCGAGCCCATGGGCTGGTTCCTACAGACACCCTACCCAGGGCATCTACCTGTGAGCAACATTACCAACTGTTTTCATCCTGAGATGGGTTTTCCCCTAAACGTCCTAGGCTGGCCTTGAACTTGAGGTCTTCCTCCCTTAGTTTTCTGAGTAGATGGGATTACAAGGCATGAACCACTGCGCCTAATGCAGTGTATCTTTTAAAAAAGTACTGTATCTGTTATTCACATATTAAAAGTTTCCTACATATTTTTCCATGAAGACACAAAAAATAATTCTCATTTTAAATGTAATGATGATAAAATTTAAGTATGTAATGACTAAAACTATGAAAAATATCTCACAACCTGTTAGTGCTGATCGGACTATTTTAATTTTTCTAAAACTTTCTACTGTTGCTTTGATAATAAATACACCCATAAGATTAAATGAAAATATGAGAGGAAAAGACTACAAACCCAGTCACTGAAACACAGCAGAGGACAAACAGCTCTTCTATCTTACCGTCACAGAAAGAAACAGTGAGTAAACAGGCCTGGGGCCAACAATCTTAGTACTGCAAACTCTTTAATATTACTTTTGCTGCTCGTATTAATCTTTGCTTATCTGTTTCAGAGACAGAATGGCTTGGCAGCAGGCCGATCAATAAATTCCAGTTTTGCCATTTCTGATCTATGTAACTTAAAATTTCTGCATATTTATAAGGATGATATTCACTAACATATGCTTCCACCTTAAGGCACTAGAAAAATAAATTAAACCCAAAGCTAGCAGCAGGGAAGAAATAATAAAGAATTACAGTGGAAATTAATGAAACAGAAAAATCAATGGAAACAAAAATTCCTTGGAAAAGATCAACAAAAGTAGCAAACCTTTACCTAGAATGTGAACCTGCCAAAAATTTCTCTAAAGAGCTAAACAGAAAATCTTTCAGGCTTTGAGGTCTAAAATGCCTGTCTCAATGATTCAACTCTGCTGTTAAGCAGGACAAAACCCCATAAAGTATGTAAAGAAATGGCTGTGGTTGTGTCGTGTTTATTTACAAAAAGAAGAGCCACTTTACCATGAATAAACACCTCTCTTTGGAGAAGCCCCAACTTTTCAGAGAAATAACAAACAAAAAAGACACAGATAACAAAACAAAATTTGTAACACAGGGCATTACTAGTAGCCGTGTAGAAACTTAAAGGATTATAAATGTGTACTATGCGCAAGTTTATTCAAGTAAATTTGACCATCAAAATTAGTAATTGGGACAAATTCCCAGAAAGACAAAAATTACCAAAACTGGGTTGAGAATATAGTTCAGTGGTAAAGTGCTTATCTAGCATGTGTGAAGCCTCGGGTTTGATCCCCAACACCACAAAAACTAACTCAAGAAGAAATAAAAAATGGAAATAGACATATACAAAATAAAGAAACTGAATTTTCAGTTTAAAACATCCTGCTGGGAGTGAGGGTAGTTGAAGACTGTAATCAATCTACCACAGAGCTACATCTCCAACTTTAAGAGATCCCCATTTTAAAAAGCCTAGGCCCAAATGGCTTCATTGGTGAATTCTATCAAAGAGAAAAAAATAGTTGAAAATTCTCTAAGAATCATTCCATAAAATTAAGGAGGAGGAAATAGTTCTCACCTCATTCTCTGAGGCCAGTAGTAATAACCCTATCCAAGCTCTACAAAAAACTACAGATAAATACTTCAACATCATAAGTAAACTAGCATAAGTCAAGCTGGGCGTGGTAGTGCACGCCTGTGATCCTAACATTCTGGAAGGCTGAGGTGGGAGGATATCAAGTTTGAACCCAGCCTAGGCAACTCAGCAAGACCCTCTCTTAAAATAAAAACCAAAAAGGGCCAAGTTGGAGACGAAGTTCAGTATGAAGGCCTGTGGTTCAATCCCCAGTGCTCACACAAAAAAATACTGAATATAAAAATAATTATACACCATGATCAACTGCAACTTTTCCCTAAGAAAGCAAAGGTTGTTTTACCTTCTAAAAGTCAATCAGCATAATCTATAACATTAACATATGCTCATCTCACTAGACAAAGAAAGTAATTTGACAAAATCCCACACCTATTCATGGTTTAAATGATGAGGGGAAAAGTAAAAGCAAAAAAACCTCAGAGACTGGATAGAACTGAACTTCTTCCGTCTAGTAAAGTGTCTGTAAGAACCCTACAAATGTACTTAATAATGAACCACTGAATGTTTTCCCCTAAGACTAGGAATAAGACAATGACATGGACTGCCACCATTTCTATGCTACATTATACAGAAGTTTCTAGCTGGTAAAGTCAGGTAAAACCAAAAACCAAAACCCACACAAGAAAAAAACAAAACTGAAAAGAAAAAGAAAGGAAGGAAAGAAAGAAAGGAAAAGGGGGAGAGACAAGGGCACCAAGACGGAAAGAAATATATAAAACTGTTCACTGATGACACATGCTTGTGTAGAAAACCATAAAAAGTCTACACAACAACACAATTAATAAGAGTTCACAAAGGTCATAGGTTACAAGATTAATATACAAAAATCAAGTATACTTTTATATATAAAAGCAGTAAATCTGAGGGCTGGGCAGGTAGCTCAGTGGCACTGCAACTGCTGGGCAAGCACAACGTCCTGAGTTTGATCCCCAGTACTGAAGAAAAAAAAAGCAATAAATCTGAAAAGAAAATTAAGAAAATAATCACGTTTGCAATTAAACATTTCCAGGTTTTTGATATTATAAATAATCTAGTCAATGTACTTATATGAATACCTACTGTACTTTTTCTGTATTTCAGATTTCCATTTTGATAGATTTCTGGAGCTCCACACTTGCTTTTACAGTGACAGGTACAAAAATATAGGTGCTATACATAAAAGGAGGGATTCAGAGAACAATGATTGTGCTACACAGTCATGTGTGATCAAAACACAAGGTAATTCAGGGTTCTGCTAGTGAACAGACTTCATCCTGAATAAATTCAAGAAGAGTGATGGTCACTCACCTGCACGGCATGAGACAAATCTGATACCAGACACTGGCGGAGTCTCTCATCACTCCCAATTCCTTGAAGAACAAAGTCAGGCACGTACGATGAGCAGTAGCCACCCAGCAAGGACCTCCCAAAATTGGCAATGTTGGGCTGAACAGCACTCACTTCAATTAACTTTGATCTGGAAAAAAGATTCCCAAGAACGGCAAATCTAACTAATAATAAACATTTTACCAGTTAAAAAAATTTTTTTTGAACTGCACTAGTCTGTATTTATAGTTCCATTATTTTCTACAAAATGGTGTAAAATCATCCTTGAATAAAAACTGGCTCAAGTGCTCAAACATACGACTTCTTGGATGGACAAAAAGGCTTAACAACTCTGTAATCAAGTAAAGTGTAAATCTTTCTTAAAAGACTTTAGGGGAGCTGTCCCATTGTTCGTAACACACCTCCAATACAATCGGATTATGAAAATCATCCATGACAAAGTAGCTAAAACTGTCACAAGTCTAGATCTAGGTAGGTAACATTTCTTAAGCATAGCTTCTCCTCCTTTCACAAGCTGTGATCAAAAAACATGGTAATGTTTAAAAATTTATTAAGAGTAAAATATAAATTGTCATTAATCTCCCTTAAAATACTCCATTTCAAACACATCCCATTATTCTTGCTATTCTCAGTTCTGGAAGTCCTCTTTCATAAGTGTCTTTGGTTGTGCTGTCATGGCTAAGCTAACTCAAAGTCCTCAAGTGACTCAAACCATTTACCTTTCATGATTATTTTGACTCTGGGGAAGAGCCAGAAGTCGCATGGTGTGAGATCTGGTAAATAAGGTAGATGAGGACACACCATAGTGTCCTTAGGAGCCTGCCCTTCCACTGGGTGGTACTTGACAGCAGCATTCACTGTATTTTTGACCATGCCTCAAAAGATACTCCCAAAGGACTTCCAGAACTGCTTCAGAAAGTGACAAGAATGTAAATGTGTTTGAAATGAGGGGGAGTATTCTGAAGATTTATGACAGTATGACTTCTTTAAAAAATTAAATGTTCAGCATGTGTTTTGGTCACACTATATACTTGACTTAGAGTGCATATTCTGTTTTCATCCTACTTAGTCTTGGCCAAATTTACTTGTAACAGCTACTTCCTACTTTCTCAGTGATCACCTCTCCCTGACTGCCAGACTTGACACAGGTCCATTTTGGAAGCACAATTCACTCCAAAATGCCTATGTCGACAAGATCCTTTAACAACTTCGACTACTTTATTTCTTCCTAACAGTGAGAACATATAATAATAAAAAAGACAGTTTTGCCAGGACAACGATCTCTTTTTTTATATCAGGGGGCTACTACCAACCTCCAGAGAACTGGTAAATAAAACAATGGTAGATATTTAGATAGGGCCTATCGTAAGGTGAAAATTTTCTACTTACCCAGGAAAAGGTATCTCATCCTCTTCTGCCCAGTCTTCTTGCTCTCCTCCATAGTAACTGCTGACTTGTCTCGTTATATCATGACCTGTATCTTCACTTTCACTATCCCCAAGGGCACTATCTGAACTTTCATTTCTTGGAATGTCCCATTCTGTTCCCACAGCATTTTTTTTCTCTGCACTATCTTTGTCCCCATGGGGGACAAGAATGGAGTATGTATCTCTTTGGTCTTGCTGAGGAAAGCAGGTTTTACATGAATCTTGATGAATGGTTTCTATACATTTACAAAATTCATTGTTCTGTTTGTTAGTTTTTGTACACAATCTTTTTGAAAACTCTAACATACAGCAGTGTTCTTTACTGTCTGTACTTGTTTTAACTGGAACATCATCAATAGTCCTTGTTTCAATTGAATCATCATTAAAATATTCATCAAATAAGCTCATGCTCTCTGGGTCCGAATGACTCCAACAGGTAAGTTCACCAGGCTCTCCAGAAACCATGTTCTGTATATCAGACTCTCCAGACTGGTCCTTAGTTGTTTGTTTAGTTTCTTGATGCTTATCAACAGGCCCTCTGTCTTCCTTTAATGGCTTGGTGTGATGCCTGCTTATCTGATCCACCACTGCCTGACTCCTTAGTTCAGTATCTGAATCAGGTGACATAGAATCTCCAATGAGGAAAGTAACCTTTGTCTGGGTTATATCATAAGAAAACGCAGCAGGCATAGTCTTATCAGGAGGTTTTTTCTCCACAACTATTCCTGTGGCTCTCATTGCTTTGCCTGGGTGGTTATCCGAATCCAGCAATTCCTTACCCTGCCATGTTTCCTCTGTTGGCTCTGAGCCTTTCTCTGACAATATACGTTTGTCTGCTGGAGCAGATCCTGTGCAAACAACAGTTTCTAACTTGGTGTCAAGACAAGCTCTTAATTTATACTGTTTAACATCAACAGCATTTTCTTCTTGGCAGTCAGGAGAAATCATTCGGCATTCATCTGAAATTCCTAGTGACTCCTTAGAATTATTTTGAGTATCTTCTTTCTCTTGTTGGGACACATTCTCTGTATTCTGCCCAAGGAGTGGATGAATGCAGTATTTACAGTTACAATGAGGAGTTTTTGTCTCTTCAGATTCCTTGAAGAGCAAACTGCTTTTGTTTCTATGCATTGTGATAAGGACATACTCTGATTCCTCAATTTCACCTTTCTCTAAAGTGGTTGTAATCACTGTGCCTGGCATAACAATGGCTTCATCTTCTCCATTTTCTAAAAGATGAGTTTCTTGAAGTTCAGAGCATCTTATGAAATAAGTAAGAAAATAAAGCAGCCTATGGACCATATCTTGTCGTTTGCCAACCACCACAGTCCTTGCTAACCGTACAGGAGAGCCAATAGCGCCATACAGATCTCCTGCAATGAAGGAACCAGTTAACGGACACTTTTTTACTCACACAATTAAGAGGCTATTTTCACTTATGAGAAACCCACTCTTACAGTGTGAAGACAGTTCACGTTTCACTACCTGTTCTTTAACAGATGTCTGACTATGCAGGACAGCATGGTAAGATGAAAGGTTTTAACCATACAGAAAGGTGAATGGTGATTTTCTAGCTTCTTCTTTAAAGAGCTGCTGTTGCTCTGAATCCAAAGACGTTTCAGGAAGTTACATTTACCAGTCCAGGGATTTAACTCAGTGGCACTGTGTCTTGGAAGTGCAAGGTCCTGAGTTCAATCTCCCATCCAAAAAGAAAATTACATTTACCAGGGATGTTTCCTGTGCCAGGTGGGATGCACAGCATCTTTTTCTGGGTGGAGAAGTACTGTCAGAAATACTAGGTTTCAGGGCCGGGGATTTAGCTTAGTGGTTCTGGCACCTGCCTCACAAGTGCAAGGTCCCGAATTCAATCCCCGGTACCAAAAACAAAAAAACAAAAAAGAAAAAAAAGAAATACTACATTTCTGAAGGTTTCTGAAGCTATGTCTAATGCAGAAAACAGAAAGCACAGTGTCTGTTGGTAGGCAACAAGAGGAATGGAGCCATGGGGGCCAGGAGCACCGCTAGAGGAATCATGTCACTCGTTGCTCTATTTATGCTATAGCTCAAATTAAACCCATAATCTGAGTGCAAAACAACTTAAAACTGGAGAGTACAAAACCATTAGTATAAATCAATTCAATTTTTGCAAGTTGTCAGTATACACCCTTAAAATCTTTACTTTTACTTTATAAAACCTTATACTTTGTAAAGAAATAAACATAAATAGGTCTAAATAAATTTATGCTTTTTTGACAGTACTGTGATAATTTTTTCCTTCTAGCTACGATGCTGCTTAAATATCACAATGCTACTGTTCCAAATCAATCCCAAAATTCTAATTAGCAAATAAATTAAAACTGCTTCGGCATGGCAAGTGAATCTTTTGCGATGAACCCCACTTTACCCTTCCAATTCTATCTTCTTGCAGTTACTCTTTTTCACCTTTATTTCACACAAAGCCCCACTTAAACTATACCACTGACATATGCTTATGGGGGTGCTTGGGACTGAACCCAGTCACACTAGTCAAGCACTGTACCACTGAGCAACATCCTAGTGTGTTGTGTTCTGTTCTGTTTTTTGGCAGTACTGTGCACTGAACCCAAGGTCTTTGCACTGGGCTGCCTATATGCCCAACCATTTATTGTTGACTGAGACAGGGTCTCAATAAATTGCTAGATTGCTCAGACTGGTCTCAAACTTGCAATCCTCCTACCTTAGCCTCTCAGAGTGCTGGGCCACCACATCCAGATTCCAGCCTTTTAAAAATTTTATTTTGAGACAGTCTCCCTGAATTGCTTTAGCAGGCCTGGAACTTGTGATCCTCCTGCCTCAGCCTCTTGATTAGATGGGTTTAGCAGGTACGCACCATGAGACCCACTATGCTTTGTACTCTTTAACACCTGGAACTCCTTTTACTTGTACAACGCACCCTTCTCCCTTATCTCTGCTGGCCCACAGATTTTTGTCCAAGTATGGTCACTTACACAAAAATAAGTTCTCCTTATGAACTCTCACTGAACTTTTCATTTCTATTTCCTCCCTAAATTATCCTTATTGTCTAGATACACATTAGCTACAGTAATAGACTGTCAACCTCTTTTTTTTTTTTTTTTTTTTTGAGACAGAGTCTCTCTATGTCATTCAGGCTGGCCTTAAACTCACTATGTAGTCCAGGTTGCCTTAAACTTCAAGCAGTCCTCCTGCCTCAGCCTCCAAGTGCTGGAATTACAGGTGTGTGCCACCACACCCAGCACAGACTGTCAACTTCTCGAGGGCAAAGACCAGATTATTCATCTTTATATCCACCAGCACTTTTTGCACAGAGCTATGGATGTATTATGCACTCAAAAAAATGACTGTAGAATTAAAAATAGAGGCCAGGGATTTAGTTCAGTGGTGCCGCAGCCTGCCTCGCAAGTGCAAGGTCCTGAGTTCTATCCCTGATAGCCCCCCAAAAAGAATTAAAAATAGATTTCATATCTCAATTTAAAAACTACTGAATTATCTGACTAAAAAAGTTAATATCCACCATTAAATGGAAATGAATTACAAGAAGGAAATGAAATTAAAAGAATCACAACATAGGTGATTCGTAAATATGCTGAATGAATGCAAGAAGAAAGGAAGGTTGGTTGGTTGCTGGAGTTGATAAGCCACATTACAAAGCTACCTGGCACATTTTATCACTACAACAAACTATGGTAAGTTTCTACTAGGTCACCAAAATGTTCTCATCTAACTCTTGTCCATCACCAAATATAAACCAACAAAGAGAAGAAGTAATAGCAGCTACATTTACCAAAGGTTGCTCTTTACAACACATACTATAAACACTTTACATGTATTATCTCACTTAATTTTCATATCTTTTGAAAGTATGGACTATTATTTATCCTCATTTTATAAATAAGGATAGTACTTAGAAAGCTGAGGAAGGAGGCTACACACTAAATTCAAGGGCAGCCTGGAGGATCTGTCTCAAAAACAAAAACAAAAAAAGTATGACTCAAATGTGGTATGTACGATTTCACAGCCTGTGCTTTTAGCACTATGCCTCCTAATGCTCAGAATTTATCAGTCATCTGCTTTCTCCTCTTCCCCATTTATTAGTGGCTAGTACTAAACAAACATTTTCCAAATGACTCTTTAAACAAAAAGTAGTGGAAACCTCAACAACCTCTGCTTATCTCTTAATTAGATTGCTGGCAATCACAGGTGACTGTTGATTGGGTCTGTCTAGGCAAAGCACATAAAAAATGAAAACAAAAAACACTGTTAAACCCCGAAGTTACTAGTAAAGCAGCTCTCAGTCCCCAACTTCTGTTCCACTTGTGGTTCTCTGGCCATGAACACTGCTTTCATGCATAAGAAGAACGAACCATTTAGGAGACAGGAAAGGACAAGTAAAGGAGAGATGCCTGAGAACGAAGGAGGTAAAAGAGGATTTGTGCGATAATTCCTGACAGCTACACAAAAGGCTGTGTAATACATAGTTTACAGACTACGTACCCAGTTGTGCCCAAAGTGGGTTATATGGATGAGTCTTTGCCAACATGTCCACACTCTGAGAGGAATGTTTTTCTAAAAATATTTTTATAGGTGGCTGTCCATTTGGCATGACAGTTGGAACCCAGGCAAGATGATTGGTCAAAACTGCAGTAATGAGAGCTGGCAGGAATCTGAAATAAATACATCCTATCAGATTCCAATCTAACTTCATAAAACCTTATGTAAAATATTTTAACACAGTAAGTACAGACAGTATATATTTTCATTGACCAAATGACATAAAAAAGGAGAGGAGAGAAGAAAGGTGAGGTATACCACCAGGATGAAAAAGAAAGTTAACATTTTTTTCCTTGTGGAGGAGTCATTAAAATAAATCTGTAAAATAAAGAAAATGTTCACAAGGAGCTATTTCCCATCATAATTACCAAATAAAGTGCTTTTTTCATGTGTGGCACTAGGGATTGAACTCAGGTACTGAGGTATATTCCCAGCCCTTTGTATTTTTTATACGGAGACCAGGGCATGCTAAGTTGAGTCCCAAAGCAGGACTCAAAATGGTGACGTTCCCATCTTAGCCTCCTATGGTGCTGGGATAAAAGGCTTGTGCCCCTACGCCCAGCTGAAATAAAATACTGTTTTACTTGAAAAAGTGTAGATTCTTTTCACTGTTTAATTTCTCCAGTTCATTAATGAAATAACCAGCAGGTTCTTACATTTCCAACTTACTGACTGAAAAAAAATGAAGGAAAACTCTGACTACCATGAAAAAAAAATAAAAATGTCTGAATTACTATCTGGATTCCAAAGACCTCATGAAGAGTTAGAAGAAATTAATATGATAAAATATTACACTAAAAGTGTATCCTTGGAATTCTAGCACTTTATACGTGGTCTTTACCTCTTTTCTATGACATAAAATGACTATAAGTGTATAAAATTCACAAAAAATAAGAAACCTCAGAAAATTCTGTAAAGATGTCAGGAATTTAAATTTAACATACAATTAAAGACATTTTTACTGTTTTTCATTCATAAGGTTTTGTAGTGTTCTCTCATAACCTACCATTTATTTTTAGAATACTGTTTTATTACTATGAAAGAATTACAAAGATGTTTCATATTCCCAGTTCTATAATTGAATTTGCTCAAAATCTACATATGTAGTGGTAATTAAAAACAAAAAAATAAATGAATAAAAGAACTCATACTGATTTTTGGAAGCATTTTCCATTAGAAAAGTAAACTCCTTCATGAAACGATGGCAGAGCTGATTCTTTTCTGGAGTCCCTGACATCATCGTAAGCCAGACAGGCTCTCCAATTCGTGGCATTGTGTAAAGATTACAAATTGTTGTTCTAAAAAGAGGAAGAGACAGTACGTAATTTATGGTTTCTCAAACTACATACTCCTAAAGTTTATGTTGCTAGTTTGGACCTTATATCTACTTAAAGTTTTTGAGAAAAGTCAATAAACCAAATCTTTCCTTCTTTGGAATCAGCATAGTAGCATGGGAAATATTTCGTACATGAACTTCAAAGATGTGGTCTATGTCACTCAGTGACTGTATGCCCTAGAATAAATTATTTCTCTAACTTAAGCATCAGTTTCTTATACCTGTAAGATAAGAAAGGACTAAATAATTTCTAAAGGTCCCTCCCTCCAGCTCTAAGATTTTAAAGCACAATCTGTATTTAAGTATACTACAAATAATTAACAACATGTACAAAAGAAAAATATTCTAGGCTAACAGTTAATCCATCTACTCACTCAAAACAATAGTTTATCTAATCATTTCAATGCTCTTAGTTTAATTTCTGTGGGTTAAAGTCATGTATGTTGCATTTTGACTCTCTCTGACCTTCTAGTTTTTCTCAACTTCATTTTGGGTTTTCAACATAATAACTTACTGCATAAGTATAACAGTACTTTCCTAGCTGACTTTTGTATTAATTAGGACAATAGCCAGGCCTGTGACTTGTATTCTCTCCTAAAGGCTTCAAAGCATATTCCAGATATCATTTCTTTTCCTTTTATATCAGCATCTATTCAACCAAGTCTTGTATGCTCACTAGACTAAGCAAATCTGCAAAACCTGAGGTATAAAAACCTAGCAAATCTTGGAGACACTACAGCATGGTTATCCTACCTTCTACTTTTTGGAAGTGTTATCTAACGAAGTTTTGGCACTGTCCAATCTAGTAGCCATGAGCCATTTCTAGTTATTAAACACTCAAAATATAAGCTGTATGACTGAGGAATGGAATTATTATTTAAATAAAAGTGTGGCTGAGGGCTCAGAGCATAGTGGACAACACAGCTCTAGGAAGTTCTTTAAGATCTCAAAAAATTCTATTACCACTGCCTTTTATCCAAAAGAATTTTCTTGCTTGTATATATTTAACTGAATCTTTAAAAAATATGAACCAAATATATTAAAATGAACAGAATTAACAAATAGGAGTCATTTTATTAAGTTCTTACTACAGCATAAAATTATTGCTGATAATTAAGAATGAAAGGCATTTTAAACGAAATTTTTAAAGTTCAGAAAATAAAAATTTAATGTATTTTTCAGAGAAAATATGACAAGACTACAAACTGGGGAAAATTATTAAAATGCTTATTTTTGGGCCAGGGATTTAGCTCAGTGGTGCAACCACCTGCCTTATAAGCACAAGGTCCCAAGTCTGATTCCCGGTACCCCCACCCCAAGCTTATTTTTAAATGCTATTAAGGCCGGGTGTGGTGGCGCATGCCTGTCTTCCCAGCACTTGGGAGGCTGAGGCAGGAGGATCACCACAAATTCAAGCCCAACCTTGATTGCACAGTGAGTTCAAGACCACCCTGAACCCATAGTGAAACCATCTCAAAAAAAAAGAAAGTTATTAAGGATGTTCAAAAAGGATGGAAAACTGAATACGAATGTTTAACCCTTTTTTAGTACCAAGGCCCCAAATGAATGGTACTCTAAGGATTTGAAAATCGATAAACCACTACAACAAACAGAATTGGAGAGGAACCATTACTGAAAATTAAAATTCAGAGATTTTTAAAGAAATTCTAGAAGATAAAACATATGGAAGAATGGTGACTGAAGTAGCAGAGTGGAGAAGCCATGGGTTACCATCTCACAGAGAGGGATACAGACAAAGAGGAGCTTATCTGCCCCACTAAGGAAAAAAGGGGTGAAGGAATCATCAATGCAGAAAGCAGAACCCAAGAATTAAGATACAGTATTGAAAACTAAAAGACTAATTTAGACCCATAAAGGGTTGGTGACCCCTACACCAGCATTCCATTTCTTCACAGAATGATTATAGTAAGGGGGGAAATACAGCAATTAAATATCTCAGATGAATGACCTTCCTAAAATCCTTCCTAATACATGAATCTGTCACAGAGTATAAAGACACACAGAGTACAGCTTGTGTACTATTAAATTTTCATATTGGGGAGTGAAGAGACAACACTTAGGAAAGAAATGTCTATATATGCTCCCATAGGAAGTCATAATGAAAACAGTTGGAGAAATAGTCTCTTAAAGTGAAGCTTTCCAGTCAAAAGCCTGTTGTGAAGATTTGGAATCTCATTCTCAAAGGTACAAATGGGCAACTAAACAAGACTGATATTTAAAGAAAGCCTCCAAGGAGAAACAGAGAACACACACATACTAGACATACAACTCTAGAGAAAACAAACAATGCATAAAATGGAAGACAACGTCTAAATAAAATTCTAATGTATATTCAGAAAGATATGCCAAACGAAATATTTTTCAAAGAAAAAGATCACCTGAAAACAAAGCATAAATGGTGCTAAAAGGAAAAAAATCGTGAAACAGTAGAATAAGAAAACAATACATAAAAGGAAAATATTAAAGAAGAGCAATGCAGGAGTACAAGGGGTTTGTTTGGTTTTTTGGGCTAAGTTTATTATTAAAGGTAGGAAAACAGGCTCTGCAGAGAGAGTTTGGGCCAAGTAAAAAGTACAAAAAGTGCACCCTACAGCATGAGGGCAGGCCACCATGGACAGTGGCCAGGAGTGCTATTTTTTAGTAGAAAGCATTCCAGAGTGAAAAAACAGAAGAAAATAAGTTATCAAGGAAAGCAGAAAATTTCACAGAGCTGAAGAACAAGACAGTGCTATTAGTTGAACCCAGAGTATAAACAGCTAATGAGAGCTGCGCAGGAAGAGCGCCCAGGACTGACTGAGCCCAGCTCTGTCCAGCTGGCTACACCTACTTGCGACCAAGAGCTGGTAAGGACCCCCCGGGCACACCCACCAGCCGCCCATGGAGCCCAGCGGGCACCTACAACAACAGAGCGACCCCCACCCTGCCTCCGGCCTCTTGGCTGTGCAGCTACCTGGTTCCACACTACAGAGGCACAGGGGGCCAATAAAGGGCATTGTCCTGAGCTGCAGAAATGAACAACAGAGAGAGGGCCTCTCTCAGGCTCCCTGATGAAAACTGAAGCCCACTGGAAAAGTGAAGAGAATCTCTGCAGTAAAGGCACACCAGACCACCGTACTTGGTAAGTTAGAAGGATCATCACCTCCCATCAGAACCTGGACTATCTCCAGGGGAAACGTAGCAGAAACCTGCAATAGAAACCTGCACAATTCAATCCTGCAGGAGGATAGGGAGCTCAACTTGGGACTTGCAGCCAGAAATCTTCCTGAATCTCACGGGTCTGTGACTAGCTTACTGAGACTCACTGACTTATATCTGCACATGGCTGCCCATATTGTCTATTGTGACAGCAGAGACATACCCTGAAGGAGGCCCTTCGTTTTTATCTTTTATTTGTTATTTTCAAAATTACCACTATTTTTTCGGCTCTTATTTTTAATTCTTTTCCTTTTCCTACTTTTAAAATTTTTATTTCTCTCTCTCTCTCCCTCCCTCCCCCTCTCCACCCTCCTTGCTTCCCCTTGCTGTCCCACATTGTTCTTCATCTCCCTTTGTGTTCCTGTTCTGGCCCTAATTCAGATTTCTTCTTTTTCTTTTCTTCTCTTTTTCCTTCTCTCGCCTGTGTCCTCTGGCCTCACTGCTAAGCTTCCCCTATCCTTCTACCTACCTATCCCTCCTTCCCCAACTCCTTCTAACTCCCCATTCCAAAAGGTAAAGTTGCTATATTGAAGAGTTTATTCACTATAAACATATGCTGGGTTGGTCCTTGATTTTGATTAAATTCACACAGTTAAAGATGATAGATTAGTAACTACCACAAACTGTCATTTTCTAAGAGGTACTTAATGCTACTGTGTTGCTAACTGTAACACTCCAGCTAAGGTGTTGTGATTGATCTAATCAGTTGTCCTTCCTGGTATAATGAAAATGAGACACACTCAGAGGCACTAGAAACTCAAAACCTAAAGACCAGCTATATCTGGAAGACACCCCTGAGAAGCAATCATTCCATGAGGGATCTAAATACATCAACAAAGACACTTAAAATATGCAACTTCAACATATCAACCCAGGAACTACACCAAGGACAGTACCAAAAACAAAAATGAGAAGACATTTAAGCAAGTCACAAACTCAGACTTCCACCCTACAAAAGGCAAATTCTGGGGGAAATGAGGTGGAAAAATCTGACAATCAACCACCTGGAAACCCTGAACCCATAGCACAGGAAGTCACAAAACAGATGAATGAGGCTCTAGAAAAATTCAAAGCAGAAATAATCTCCCAGATAACTACAGAGACGGTGAGCAGAGTGAAAGACATGATTAGAGGCTCTAGAACACAAACAGACAAAAAAAAAAAAAAAAATAGATGCGCTCAGAAACATGCTGGAAGCCATGACTGCCCAGCATGTGAAAGAAATGGAAACCATAATCACCCAACATAAGAAAGAAATGGAATCCATGAAACAGATTCAAACAGATATTCAGGAGATTAAAAAATCCATTGAGGGCCAAGGATTTAGCTCAGTGGTTCCGCCACCTGCTGTGCAAGCGCAAGGACCCAAGTTCGATCCCCAGTACCAAAAAAAACCCCCCAAAAACTCCACTGAAAGCATGCAGAGAGGATTAAGGGAATCTGAAGTTAGACTATCAGATATAGAAGACAGGATTGTGGTGAAAGACCATGAAAACAGAGAGTTCTTAAAAACAGTAAGGGACCAAGAGAAATCAATCCAGCAGCTGCTAGATAATGCAAAGAAGAATAACATAAGACTGATAGGAGTCCACGAAAAAATAGGAGAAAGTACAATTGACATTAAAAAGCTGTTCACAGAAGTAACAGTAGAAAACTTCCCAGACAGAGGTAGAGAATTGGACATACATATAGAGGCATATAGAACTCCAACTAGCCATGATCAAAAAAAAAAAATCTACACCTAGACATATAATAGTCAAGATCCCAGAAACCCAACAGAAGAACAAAATCCTACAGGCAGTTAGAGAAAAGAAACAAATCACCTACAAAGGAAAGCCCATCAGAATCATGGCAATCTTCTCAACACAAACCCTCAAATCAAGGAGAGCCTAGAGTCAAGTATTTCAAGCCCTAAAGAAAATAACTTCCAACCTAGACTGTTGGATCCTGCAAAATTATCTTTCAAAATCAATGGGGGCGGGGGCAGGGATGTAGTTCAGTGGTTTTGCCACCTGCTGCACAAGCGCAAGGACACAAGTACGATCCCCAGTACCAAAAAAAAAAAAAAAAAAAAAAAAAAAATCGATGGGGAAATTAGATACTTCCATGACAAAGAACACCTGAGAAATTTCATGAACACCAAACCAGCACTACTAAACAATTCTAAACAATATCCTAGAAAAAGAAAATGAAGGTCACTATTCCATGAGGCCCAACAGAGGGAAGTCACCAGGCAAGGTAAGACACTAAAGGGAAAGGGGGAAAAATAAGAAATAAAAGAGCCAACAACAGTAAAACATCAGGATAAGGATGAGTCAATATCTATCAATTATAACCATCAATGTTAATGGCCTCAATTCACCAATCAAAAGAAACAGACTGGCAGAATGGATTAAGAAGCAAAATCCAACAACAGGCTGTATACAAGAAACACACCTAACTCAAAAGGAAATTCATAGACTGAAAGTAAAAAGATGGAAGAGTTCTCCACGCAACAGGAACCCAGAAAAAAGCAGGCCTAGCAAACTTATTTGCAGACAAAGTAGATTTCAAACCAAAACTAATTAAGAGAGACAAAGATGGTCACTACATCCTTGTGAAGGGAACAACCCAGAGGAAGAGATGACAATCCTAAATATATATGCACCAAACATGAATGCCCCCAACTATAAAAAACAAATATTAATGGACATGAAAAACCAAATAAACACTAACACAATTGTACTGGGGGACCTCAACACCCCACTATCACAAATAGATAGATCAACTAGACTAAAAATAAGTAATGAAATACTAGAACTCAATCGAACTCTTGAACAAATGAACTTAGCACATGTTTACAGAGTCTTCCACCCCACAAAATCAGAATACACATTCTTCTCAGCTGCACATGGGTCATTCTCCAAAAGAGACCACATGCTAGCTCATAGGACATGTCTAAGTAAATGTAAAAGAATTGAAGTCACCCCCTGTATATTA